>NC_036241.1:10561057-10600177 GCF_002742605.1 Olea europaea var. sylvestris | reverse complement strand
GTTGCGCAGTTGCCGATGTCATATCTAGGACTCCCGTTAGGGGCACGATTTAAAAGTACCCATATCTGGAATGGTATTGTGAAAAGAATGGAGAGAAGGTTAACGGGGTGGAAGCGTATGTACCTTTCTAAGGGAAGTAGACTTATTCTCATTAAATCCACTCTCTCCAATCTCCCTACTTATTTTTTGTCATTGTTCTCCATTCCGATTGCAGTGGCAAAGAGATTAGAGAGGCTTCAAAGAGAATTTCTGTGGGCAGGGTTGGGAGAGGAGAGGAGACTCCATTTGGTCAATTGGGGAGTTGTTTGTTTGCCGATGAGGATGAGGGGTCTTGGGGTGAGGAGCCTTGTGTTGTTCAATAAAGCCTTATTAGGCAAGTGGTTGTGGCGATTTGGAGTGGAGAGGGACAACTTCTGGAGAGAAATAATTGGGGCGAAGTATGGTGTGACCGATGGGGGGTAGTGTACATTTGAGGATCGTTGTTCTCATGGGGTGAGCTTGTGGAGGTATATCCGACGGGGATGGAGTGTTTTTTTGGACAAACTGAAGTTTGTGGTTGGAAATGGTAATGAGATTAAATTTTGGGATGATTGTTGGTGCGGAGATCAACCGCTGAAGGAGAGATTCCCTTCTTTGCATCGCATTGCCTCAGTGTCCACTGCTATGGTGAGTGATCTCTTAGACATTCATAATGGGAGCTATAGCTGGAATATTACTTTTGGGAGGGATCTTCAGGATTGGGAATTGGAAGATTATTCGTTGTTTATGACCATTTTACATGAGGCCCAAATTCGGGTTGGAGAGAGGGATTGCATCGGGTGGAGGACAGCACAGGATGGCATTTTTTCGGTTCGCTCGTACTTTGGTTCCCTCATGGGATGTGTGAATAATTCATTCCCCTGGAAGTTGGTATGGCAGTGTAAATTGCCTCCTCGGGTGACATTCCTATTGTGGACAGTTGTGAGGGGACAGGTCTCAACGGTGGATAATCTTCGTCGTAAAGGCTTTTATGCAACCGAGTGGTGTTATATGTGCAAGAAGGATGGGGAGACGATCGATCATTTGTTCATTCATTGTGATGGTGTACGTTGGATTTGGAACAGTATACTCAGTTCACAATCTATGGATTGGGAGATGCCTTGTTGTATAGAGGACGTGATACGGGCATGGCGTAGAAAACTTCGGGATAAGGATAGCAAACTAGCATGACACCTTATCTCGGGCTGCATTGTTTGGTGCGTGTGGAGAGAAAGGAACAACCGTTGCTTCGAAGACCAAACAAAGACAAGAGAGCAGATAAGAGAAACATTTTACTTTACCTTGTATTCTTGGTTTAATGCTGTGGCTGGAAATCCTGTAGATGGGTTGTCTAATTTCATGTTTTTCCTTAATGGCTTAAAGTGATTGTACACCCCCCCTGTATTCTCTTTTAAGTAATAAAATTATTTGATTACCTATCAAAAAAAAAAAAAATCGTTCAACGTGTTTCTTCTACACTCCGTGGTTTTACATCAATTGTTAAAGTATGCAAATGGCTCACATAGTGGGTTTTCCTTGCATATAAAACTAACCAAAATAGCATTTCAGTTGACTTCCAGTCATTAATTTCCATGTGTTGCTTCTACTCTCTGTAGTTTTACATCAATTGTTAAAGTATGCAAATGGCTCACATAGTGGGTTTTCCTTGCATATAAAACTAACCAAAATAGCATTTCAGTTGACTTCCAGTCATTAATTTCCATGTGTTGCTTCTACTCTCTGTAGTTTTACATCAATTGTTAAAGTATGCAAAGGGCTCACACAGTAGGTCTTGCATGCATATAAAACTAAATTGGTTAACCAAGACTGTATATTACAAGTTACAATTCCTCATACGTGCACATATGATAGTACACGAACATAACAAATTATGTGTGAACTTTCATTCTGAAACAATAAATCCAACTGTATGATTTTTTTTCCTCGAATAACATAAAACCTGAACATTTCTGCTCAAGAAAAATTGTTCAAACCCATAAATTATATGAGGTTGTGTATAACGCATGTTATAGTTTTCAACAAGTACACTTTCGACCAAATCCCAGCATCCAACATGTACGCTTTCGACCAAATCCCAGAAAAATATAAATTTACTGAGTTCATGTGGGCATAACGCATGTATTAGTTTTCCTTCGACAAGTGTAGAACAATACAAGCAATTAGAAAACTATAATAAGAAAAATAATTAGGTTGTGTATAGCTATAATTTTATTTTTCACATTATATCTGCTCGCACTCGATTTCCATATTGCTTGAATCCATCATCATTTTTGTACCAAAAAATCTATTTAGCGCTACAGTAAAGAACTAAGTATCAACGAAAAAATAATACTCAAAATACCTTGAAAATGCAGGCTTGGGGCTTTACATCACTGCCATCTCCGCCTCGATCCACCACATTAAACGTGATCATTATAGGAACTTTAGCCGCTGATTGTAAAGGAATTCCACTGTCGACCTGAATACCTCTTACAAGTTTATTAGGAGCAGTAGGCAGATAGAGATCGTCTCCTTGCATTTGAATTTTCTCCAACTCCCTATTTCAACATAAGAAGAATTGTAAATTTGGTTCCCAATTTGACTAAAATTTCGGCTTTTGAACGTACGCAAATGAAAAGTAAATAGCGGCATATTATTAAGAAAAAGAAACACCTCCTTATGCCTGCTCGCCTTTCCTCCTTTGGAAGTGGAAAGAGAACACCAGATATTGATGTGACCTTGTCGAAGAAATCAAATTCTCTTTCAAACAAATCAAGGGCTTTAGGATTAAAACCATCAATTATACGTTGCCTAACAACTGGCAATAAATCTTGGAATGATCTATCCTGCAAAAACTAAAATAAAATGCACCAACACTACTTATGTGAGCCAATGTGCAAAACAAATAACTTTGTTATAGTAAAAACATTTCATCAAAATCAAACAGAGGTTAAACAAAATACACGGTATATACATTTACGGCGTGGATTAAACTTAACAGTTTAATGACATACTTGAAAATGTTAAAATATCCCTTCATAAATATGAGCATGCAAATGCTCAAAAAAACCCCCCGGGGGGAGGGGGGGGGGGGGATTCAGGACTACTGTTGCATTAATAAATTTGCATGCTTGGGTTTATGTTGTCCTGCGTTCAGTCAAACGCGACATTCATACACATCACTTTCCATGGATCAATGAAATAGCAGCTAAAACATATAAGCAAAATTATTACTGCGTATTTGAATAATAGGAAGCAACCAATATACTGGAATTTCATTTTTACAAGAATTCTGTAGATATTTAGGCGAAACTGGTGCGACCCGTGAACAAATCAGCTAAAATACAACCCACATAACTAGAGAATATGAAACCCTCTTCCATACAATTAGTTAATAGATGAACAAATACCTTTGCGTAGTCTGCATCTTTCCCTGGCTCTGGAACATAAGTCTCACCCTGCGATTTATTTCACATAATGCGTGTCAAACCTAGGCTAGAGCATGCTTACATTGTCCAAGAGACAATATTACTAACTCGATTACCAATTTATTGGTTAATAAAAGAACTGCCAACTTTTCACCTGTAAATGCCATATCAAAATATGGGCAAAAATATCGCTCCTTTGTGTAGCTCTGAGCAGGTATCCCTCAACTAAACTCTGAAAATTAGAATTTACCAAATTGTTAAAAAAGAGTTTGTTTTGATATTAAATGCAAATACAGAAAGCAGAACATATGGCTGTTGTCGCTTAAGTAAGGGGTGGATCAAAAGGAGAAACAACAAAATGCAGAAGATAAAATTAGATGTTACTTCCAATTAATCATTTTCTCTTTCTTTTATGGGCATGAACCAGTAATTCGTTCTCTGAAGTTCTGATTTGTTGAGAAATGTATTTCTTGCAGTAACAATGGCGTCAACTGTACAAGAATATATTTCATGTCCAAGCTTATCTAGTGATAATAAAACTATCATTTATACTGGGATAAACCTCTACAGCTTGTTTGATTATATTGTGAAAAAAATGATATTTAAATAGCAGTTCCATCGAGTCAAGAACCTACTTCATCATCATATCTTAGAGCCTGCACAAGCTGAGGCATGAAGAACGTCACACGCTCAGGGGGATAAGATTCCAACACCCTGAGAACATAAGCCATGACTCGAGGATGACCTTTATAAGACGGAGTGAGGAACTCCAGAGCCTGAGTGATTGAACAAGCTGCCCAGTGTGGCAATTGCTGCAGAAGTGAAGAATTTTCATCAACCGCCTTTGGGGTAACAAAATATGGCAAAGCTTCAGGAATGTCGCGGATCTCCAATATATGTGACTGTGACATGAAAACAAAAGCATGAAGCAAAGTTAGTCTTCCAGTGTGAATAAATCAAACAAGGAAGGTTTATTATAGAGCATAAATATCATGATGGATTTTATCTAAATTACAAGCTACAAACTATTGCTTCTGTGTCCAGTATGTTAGAAGCACGTGACCGCATAAACAAGACAATTAAAACATGCGCACACAAACATTTAAATATTGAAACTTCAACAGAACAAAAAAAATCTTATATATAACATGTACCCAATGTCAAAAATAAATTAAATTAAGAACATGAATTTAAGATATAACTTCAAGAATTTATATGCAGCTAAATTTAAACAGGTCTGGAGAACCAATAATTATTACCAGAAATAAAATCTAATATATAACAATTAAGTTGATGAACAGTATCACAAGAGGTGTGCATTAATTTCATGACAAATCTCCAAAATCCATGACTAGGAAGCATTAATCTATGAACACGACTATTATTTTAACTGTTTCATTTAAAAGGGAATAGTCAGTGAAGTTCTTATTTTCTATCAAAAGTAGCTTTTCTTCATAACTAAATAACTGATAAGCGAACTGGATAGACCACACTAGAAAATTATATAAAAAGTAAAAACATAAATTCTAGATTTCCATGAGATGATGACATCTTAATACGTTCCTTCTAGAAGTATAATGATTAGTCATTTCATCTTTTTAAAACAATATAAAGAAATAGCATCACAACGACCAGATACATATGTTAGCACAGTATGCAAGTCTGTCATTTAGCCATTTTTTTATTTTGAAGTAATTTTATGAAAAATGATGTTTTCAGAGAACGTGTAGTTAAAAAGTAGGCAAAAAGTTATGGGTCCACACATACAAAAATTTCATATGGAGAATGTGTGGTTGAAAATGAGTGGGGAAAAGTGCTTCTAAAAATACCAAAATCAAACAAGGGCTTAAATAACAAATATTCACATCTATAGAAGATTCATACTTACAAGAAAAGTAAGTGAATTGCAGAAGAGTTTTTCAAACTGACCATATTAATAAGAAGGATTACAACCATCTAATCAATATGTTAAATATTCTACTCTTACATTTTTCAGATTGACAAAACTTTACGTAAACAAACACAACCTTGAGCTAAGGGGAGCCAAATATTTGTTTTTCTAACTGTAGCAAATTCTATCAACATACTTGAACCAGCTGAGTGAGTTCAGACTTCAGAGTAGAATTTGTTGGAAATCTAGCTGCTAAAGATAGAGCAATTCGAGGATCAACAGAGAAGGCAATCCTTGCATAATCAATCCACTTCTCAGAGCTGATTTTGAGACGAGAAGTACTTTCCCTGAAAATTTCGTAATTACACAGGACGATTAAGAACTCCAACAGTGTTATCAGATTCATTAAAAGAATTCAAACATCAATTTAGAATTACTTAGGACCAATAGGTTGTGCCCAAACATCAAGCCTATCAGCCTCATGCTGGCATAGCATCAGAAGCAACAGCTGTCGCTTCTCTCGTCCAACAGTGTAGTTCTCCATCTGACCCCAGACAGGGTGACATTGATCCTTCTGCAAAAGGGAATAAAAAAGTTTGTGTCCAATATCTTCACAAACAGCATATTGTGTACACCAAAATGTGATTCAAGGGAATTTAATGTCATTCTTCTGGCAGCAAAAAGTTTCTGGATAATAAGAGCTGAAAATTTTGATGGTTCAAGTGAATTAATCTCACCACACCATTAAAAGAGCCACCATTTTCGAGCCCACGTCCTTTGGAATCATGATGGGAAGTGTCCAACCGCTCACTTAAAAGATGATGGACAAACACAGAAAGTGATTGAACTTCACTCTGAGCAAAATTGTTGTTATTCAAATCATACCATTCAGGTTCATGAGCAAACCACCCTAATGAGGCCCTGTACTTGCAAAGAAATATAATCAAGTTTTTTTCAGAACTTGCAGGAACTTCAACATTTGATGGAAAACCTATAAGAGTAAATGTCTTATCTCAATGCAACAGTAAGTAGGGAAGAGAGAATAAATATGAAAGAGACTAAAGAGTTAAAGAAGTAGGATCTTAAAAGTCAAATTAAGAACCTCGATGATAACTGTGGACATACACAAAGTTATGTATAAGACAAAACTAGAGAACTGCAGGTATACTGACACTAAGATGCACCCATTTTAGGGCAATGAAACATGTTAAGAAAATACTGTCAGTTATCACCTAAATAATGTGCCATCATTTCCAGAGTTTAATGCCACCTACATAAACAAGAAACTTGGTACTACACCTTTCAATGCAGATCAATAAAAAGGAAATTGCTAATGGCCCATTAACAACAAAAAAAAAATAGAGTGATTGTTATGAGTCATCCTTTAGTTATTTTCTGCTTCATAGTTACTAAAAATTATATTCAATATATACACGAAGATAAAAGAATAACGCTTACTTTAACTGTACAGGAATTTCACTCAAATATCCATGTGATATGAGCATAATCATCAGTTCCCTCAAATACATGATAGTACATCGAAAGATAATTGTTCATAAGAATATAGAGCAAAAAAGCATTTTGGTAGCAAAAAAAAGCATGGAATATGAGCATTAACGAGTTAATATCGAACAGTTTTTAAGGTCTACCTATAAATCCTATCTTCCAGCAACTGTAGCCCTGTTCTGAAGTTGTGCAGATTCCCCTGTGACTGGCAAGAGCAAAATTTTAGGCCAAAAAGCATGAGAGTGAAAAAGGTTCCAGTGACAGCCGGATGGCGTGAAAAATTCCAGGGCAGTTTTGTTGTCCCTTGTAGCATCCGACCAATTAACAATAGCTGCTCAACACTGTTATGCCGAACTACCTGAAAAGAGGAAAATTTTCACGAAAAGAAACACTTCATAATTTAAGTAAAATTTATATTAAGTATCAACAGAAAATTATGAAATAGAGAAAGCCAAGATAAAACAAGAATGCATACATTGATCTGCTCTGAATATTTCATACAATAATTCATTCAACATTGAAAGGAAAAAAGTCGACATGGTAATTGATAATTATAACATATACCTAAAGCCTAAATTAATAATTCTCAAGATATTACATCATCAATGAATCCAAGTTCAGCGTTCATTTTTAATAAATCCAAGGTAGCAAAAACAATATAACCTGTTAGGCAAATTTTACTACGAAATTTCTTCTTCTTTTTTTTTTTTTTTTGATAGGTCTACTACGAAATTTCATGCAGGGTCATTAGATAAAAGGAAAACAAAGACTAGGAGAATTAGCTAAGGAACGAACTTGTAGTAAATAATATAAATCACACTCTGGACAAATATTATGTGTACATAGAGGATAGAAGTGAAAAGTGGACCAGGCCATCCTGTCCAAAAAAGGTAAACGGACCCAGAAATTTTAAATTTTTTGGTCATTCTAAAAAGATAAAACGAAAAAAAATAAGAAATAATAATAATAATAATAAAAGGCCTGCAAGGGCACCTACGTGCCAGCCCTAGATGGCCCCTCCCAGTTCTACAACTCTGCTTGAACGTTAAGTTTCATATTATAGCATCGGCATACAGTTCAGGACCAGAGTAAAATTTGTTACAAAAAGAGAGCAAAATAAGGCATACATCCTTATTCTGTCCTGTCTCACCTCAAACCGATCTATAAAAAAACCAAGCCACAGTCTGTGAGCCATTATCTGTTCAACAGGATCCTTCTCGGGCAGCCGCTCAGGCTCACCAGGAGCAAGGTGAGGCCTTAACTTTGCAGCAGGTCCATAATACATCACATCAGATGCAAAAAGACCCCTCTTGGTATCAATTGTCCACAACCATGCGTCAACAAGTTCAGCAAGGACTAGCGAACCCCATTGAGGCGCAGCTGAAACTAACCATGTCCAGATGTAAACACCAGTCTCCATTGCATCCGGTGTGGTTATGTAAGCTGGACACCAGCAAAGGAGACGTAGGAGTTGTGAAAAGCCCTCAACTTTTGATTCTGAATCTGAACCCTGAGAAGAATATTTTCATCATGTTCAACAAACTAACGATTGAAATTTATTTTATTATACTGAAAGTGGAAGTAAGAGAAGTCATTTACCATATTTGAAAGAAGCAATGCAGTTGCTTGAGAACAAGTTTCACGAAATGATGATTTGTCCACTTCACAACCTTTCTCCGCATTGTTGACGAACTTCTGGAGCAGACTCACAAACCTCGAAAGTAACATCTCATTGAATGATTCATTTTTTGATTGTGGATGTTGCAGTAATGCTCCCGAACCTAACTCTGGAAGGTCAGGATTAAGACCAGAACCAACCGATGGAGGCTTATCAAGGCCACCAATGCTCTCGTATAACCTTCTCATGCCGGCAATTTCTCCAGCATGGTTACATTTTACTGTTGCACTAACCATACCAGTACCGAGCACCTCCAAATTGAAGGCATCAGATAATTTCAAGTTTCCTCCAGACGCTGCAGCAGCTGCAGCCATTACAGCAGGAATATTTGCAGTTTTTGTACCGGTCCAACAATCATTTTTACCTGTACCAATCCTTATTTCCGATAAAAGAGATACCACATCAGCTGTAGGCTGTGTTCTTTGCCATGTATCAGCTTTGCAGAGCCTTTCCTGAATATAAAAAGTTTTGGTGTTAGGAACAGGGATTTGAAAAGAAGATAGGGTAATAAAGCATTGTGTCTGAGTTGGAGATCGAGGATAGGGTAATAAAGCATTGTATCTGAGTTGGAGATCGGGGTTTCAGAAAATGGTATGAAGTCTATTGGTGAATAAGCATCTTGTCACCTTACTTGGATATACTGAACAAAAAAGGCAGATCAGCTGGTGACAATTCAACCACAGTAAAATAATCATGTCAAATTGTTTGTGCTTGGGGATCACAAACAACTTTGTCAACAAAATTCAAAATTTCAGAGAATAGACAGCAAATGCTGTAAACTAAAGGTATACCAAGAAACCCCTACAAATTCTATCCAAAAAATCAATCCAAAAGAAAGAAAGGGTGAATCGTTATTGAACCATTTTGATAGTGAAACCAGAACTGATCACATTAAGTTGATGGGACAATTCATGCAGAAATTAGTATATAGTTCATATACTTGTAACTAATGCACAGCATGTATGTTTGATGATGAACCATATGTATTTTTTCATTAACTGGAATTCAGGGCTGGCCCCACTAAATTTTCTGCATTCTGTTTGTAATTACTAAATTGCCATCTTTTGAAAAATTGCATGTTTGATGTTGAAGAAGCAAGGGAAGATTTTAAGTTGGAAAAAGAAATTCATATATTTGAAATTTGACTTCTGGATTTTCCAGAGTGAACAATGTTGGATGAATGGAGGGAGACTGTTGTGGAGCCGATACATAAGACTAATGGAGAGATTGAAGATTCTACTGACTACAGGCAAGCTACAAGCATTAGCAACAACTTTCGTTTAACCTTATGAAAAAAAAAAAGAAAAAGGAAAAAAGAAAACAAGACATGCACTAATTCGCCAGCGCTAGTGCACTACAAATTTTCAGCTTTCTGCAGATACTTTAATTCCCTCCAGCTTATAACAGACTAAAAAGAGTAACAAAGCCGTCAAGTAGGTCCATCGAACCTTTCCTTTTGTCACAAATCTCGTAAGGTGGGGAATTTAATATCCTTAAAATAGCAATCTTTACTCGTCTTTCCGTATTGGCAAAACTTTAATTTAGGACTTCTCAGTGCCCTTTCTTTTGGTATTAAGTTCATGTGCCTTACTACAAGTAAGATTGAATAGTATTGAAATTACTATAGAGCATCATGTTGTGCAAAAATTTACCGTTCGGGTATTTATTATAAAATTAAAGGGATTTATGTAGCTGACCAAAAATTTATGTGCATAAGGGTTAATTTGTCGTACAATGTTTACCCAAAAGATAAATCTCGGCTGTCTCAAAGATATGTCCATTACAAGAGGAATCCAAGTAGTTTGTCGTACAATATTTGCCCAAAAGATGAATCTCGGCTGTCTCAAAGATATGTCTATTACAAGAGGAATCCATGTAGTTTGTCGTACAACATTTGCCCAAAAGATAAATCTCGGCTGTCTCAAAGATATGTCCATTACAAGAGGAATCCATGTATTATCCCACAGGAAAACATCAAACGGCATATGCATTATCAGGGACTGAGAAAACCCATTTCCATTCTTAATATAATAAAGCAGATAAAGAAAACTGATAGAAAAGATTAAGAAAAGCAAATTTCCTCGAGGAATAAAATTATGAGCTACAACAAGGCAAATGAAATTTGCAACTGAAAGAAGCAATTGAATGGCATAGGATGACTTCCAAATAAGGAAATAAAAATAACCTGAAGAAGACCCTGACTAGTGCACGGCGCATGCGACAGTGAAACAATGATCCATTCCCGAACAATCCTCTGGTATAAAGAGCGAACACTAGCAACATAAGCAGGATCATTCACAAGAGCTGTCGGTGGATCACTATGCACTGAAAGTAGCAAAGCATCCAGACAAGAAGGATTCCACAATATCTGCATGATAGGAGCCATGGTTAGTTATTTTAGCAAGTGCAGCAACAAAAATCCAGAGAGCAAGCAATGCACTTTTACCTGAGGAAACCTATCTCTTAGTCGAGTTAATAAATTAAGTGAGATATCCCGTATATGTTCATCTCTTGAAGACAAATTTTTTATGAGAAAACAAGTATGAACAGAGAGAGTAGATTCTCTAATCTCGGCTTCTTGTCCAGTCTCAGTTGCTCGAGCTTCCTGTACCAAGTTACAAGGACCTACATCATTTGTCAGAAATAAATCTAGAATGAAAATATGGGATTGTGTCTCCATCAAAGAGCAGTTTCCTATAAAAACTACATAGTTTGGTTATTCGGTTGATTTATGTACTTCCATTTCTTTCACAAGCTAATTTATTATAAAGAAGGAAACCACCAGAAAGACAACAAAATCAAAACATCTCGCGAATTTTCAGCACAGACCCACAAAACCCCACCACATAAATGCATTCAAGAAATTATTCCCACACAATAACATTATTGTCCAGTATTCTTCTTTTTACTTTTCTCCATAAGTTGATTTGGAAAGCTAACAAACAATTGGGCTACAAGATCACAAGATTCTTTCAACAATTGAAACAAATAAGAGATCAGTGATACCAACAAATCTCATTACATACGCATGTTCATGAAATTATATATCAACAAGTTACGAAGTGAAGGGTCATGAAAATAAAAATGATTGACAAGAAAGCTTAACCAAATGCTGAATGATAAAAGTTACAAGAAGAAGAATACCAGCCACACAATTGCTGCTTCAAAAGCCTGATGGACAATAGCAGTCAAGCACTGGGAGACAGCCGGCATTAGATTGGGGCTTTTCAAGTATTCAAAGACACAGCTGAAGGCACTTCGAGACACGGTAGAACTAGGACCACCATTGAGAATGCCACCATTGCTGCTAAATCGTATTATCTCCAGGAACGCAACAGCTAAGAGATAATTTGCTTTGACACCTGCAGAAGACACGACACAGATAATTGACAACTCAAAAGGTCCTGCCAGGCTTCCCAAAAAAAGTGAAAATGTATAAAACTTTGCACTTCATTCGCCTAATCACAGATTCTTATTCTGATTTACTGAGAAATCAAACTTAACCTGAAATTGAGCTCATTGCTGAAACCTCCACTCGCCCTCCTAGAGCAGCAGAAAGAGCAGTTCTTTGACTTACAGCAGCTTTTTCATTTCCACTTCCCCGGCGGCTACCTGGGTTATGAAGAGCATTAAGTTCTAACTCATCTTCAAGCCATTTCACAGAGCTAACCACCTGAACCAATACAAAATGTTCTGAGAGCCACAAAGTCATATTTAATGAAACACAAAATAGTACTTATTGTCTTGAACAATCATAGTCAGAAATCATGAATGGTAATCATACAGATTAAGCAACGTAAACATCAAAAATAAAGAATCTTCCACATACTATCATAAACCTAGATGGATGACAGTTTCACAGTAGTTTCAGAGAAAAATTCCTTTTTACTCTGGGAAAATCTGTAATACATTCTTCCTCAATGTCGTAACCTGAAGCAATATCTTCAATTCGAAGGTGATTAAATTATGGTACCAGTAACATGAGCAAAACCTTTAAGGCAATAGCACAAATCTATAAAATACAAGTTCGGTACTCGGTTGTGAAATACATCTTCAACTTGAGCCAAATCTTGTACTATGATGAATTACATTCTCTAACATGATGGACATGAGAAAATTGAATACATAATAAGGGAGTTCACAAGCAAGATAAGCTGCCACAAGCTGAACTGGAAACAAAAGCAATACCTCAATATGTCCACAAGAACATGTAACTATTTAATTTCTGATGACATGCAATGGACAAATGCACAGGACTTTGACCATTGTTTCAACTCCTCTATTTTTGTTCCATACCAAATCCTTAAATCCAGAAAAGTATTAGATATTAAGAACCTGTGTGAACCCCATTAAAAGGCTAAGAATGCATTTAGGAATGGTAGATTGATGGAGAATATGTAGTTAAAAAATAAACAAAAGTTTCGGGTTTGCATGTAATATTGTTTTATTGAAGAATGTGTTGTTGAAATGAGAGAAAAATGTATTTTGGAAATAATGGGGATCAAACAAGGGCTGAAAATCATTTGCCCCTTTTTAAAACCCCTGAGAAAAAGAACATTAGTATGATACATTAAGTAACAGCAACAGATTATTATATTGACTCAAAATATTCAACAACAAGGTCTTAAAGACATATAATATAGATGGCTACTATTCATATAGACGGGTTGTCCAACTTTATGTCGTTTCTTTCTTGTATAAATTAATAACACACTTCCTGTGTATTATCCGTGATTAATAAAATATTTGTTTAATTATCAAAAAAAAGAAAAAAAAAAAAAAGACAAATAATACAGATGGCATCCCATGTTGCTCGTTTCTTGTAATATTTTTGGTTGGAGTCAATATTAGGTCAAGTTGAGCCTAATCTTCAAGGACAACTAGACTGGCCCATTGAATGTACTATATCAAATTTGCAGACACATAACCAGAAACACTAATTAAATGTTAAAGTAAGGGATAGCAATTCCTTTTTGTGACGAGGATAAAATGCTGCAAATACCATCATGAGAGCCAGGCATTTCGCAAATATACTCAGCAAATTGTTAATAACACTCTAACAAAGAGCAGTAAGAACAAATATTCATGACAAATCACGTTTAGAGCTCGATGATCATGAAATTCAATAAATATTTAAAACAATGAAATACACAAAGGCGCAAAAATATCTATACATGAGCATAGGTGAACATACAAACATGAAGAAACATCGACATATCTTGGTTTGTATGCAAATAGTTTAGCGCCCATGATCAAGATCACACAATCAGATCTGGAACAGATACAAGAATGCCCATAGAAAATAATTGAAGCATTGAAATGAGTACATATTTGTTCGTGTGTGTGTGTGTGTGTGTGTGTGAGAGAGAGAGAGAGAGAGAGCAAACTACAAACAAGCTTAAAGTCAAATCCGAACCCTAAAAGTTTCTGTGATCACAGCAGGTATGCAATAGATTTATAAAGACTTTTTTCAACTCAGCTTACAAGAGGTGGGGTCCCTTGAGAGGTGCGTTGAACAGCAGATAACCACTGTTCGTTCCACATATATGGTCCACCAACTGCTTGTAGTGCAATAGCACCCATGCTACCCACGCTATTAAGTGACGTGGAAACTGACTTTGTCCCAGTTGGTATTTTCTGTATTGGAGGTGCTAACCCAAAAAGAGCAATGTAGAACCACAAATTCCGAAATAGCTTTAGGAGCGAAGGTTCTACACCTACACTAGGATCAAAATCAGAACATATTTCTGCCACCGCAGGGAGTAGAGGCCCAAGGAAATCTGCTCCACTCCTGATAATGTTTATGTCAATAGGAATTTTGCCGAAAAATTTAATCCAACAAGATTACAACCAAACAATTTTACACAACTCTACCTTCCACTTTTCGACTCAGCAGCCAAGCCTACATCTGAACACAGTGACAGCAAACGATGACGATATTCTGAACGCAATTTAGTAGTCGTAATGCCTCTGGCAATCAACAAAAAGCCTGCAGGTAAAGTCTAGAATGTAATTGAACCAGTTAGTATCAATACAATTAAAAAAAAAAATTATTGTCCCAAACTTCATGATCATTATCAACAATTCAAAATCCAAATGTACCTCAACACGTTCCGTTGTGGCTTCAGGTGCCTGGGTTCTACTCTCAGCAGAGCCAACAATGGAGAGTTTACCCAAGTAGCTCCGAATAATGAGAACAATAGCTTCACGGTAGGACTTCTCGAAACCTAAACTTGCCATGCGAGAAACAGCATCGAGAAGCTGCAGAAACTCAACAAAAGAAGGCTGAGAAACCATGCGAGATTCAATTTGAGCAGTAGTAAATGAATGATAGAATAGATTCCCTAATAAACGACCTATTAAAGAAGCTTAAAAGAAGAAAAATTCAATTATATTAGACATTCAAGGGATAGGTTCATACTCGAATTCTCAATAAGCCAGGAGTTGAAGCATCACCCTCTTCTAAACTTTCAATAAATAAGGGCAATATCAAGTCAACCAGTTCAGGCTTGTTAACAGCAACTGTTAACTCAGCTAGCAAGCGTATAACATTCAGCTGCAGAGCTGGCACTGCCTGCTTCTCTTTTCCATCCTGAAATCATACAGGTATACAAGAATACAAAAGATTATACAATATTAGCCATAAAAATAATAGAACAGAAGCAGAAAAATAAATGGGCATTTAGACCTCCCAAACTGAGACTTAAACAGGCCAGAAGAAATTGGATAAAAGCAGAAAATCTCATGCTTTAAACTATTATACCCTCAGCAACAACTAAAACTATACATAGTTATCAACATTTTACTCAATCTCATCAACTGTTTAAGCTACTTGCTAAAATAAAGGGAATGATAATATCAAGATTCATATCATCTGCAAACGATCATAAATAGCTATTATATTGGAAACACAATCAATTAATTGAACATATTGTGTCTTAATGACCTAAAAGACGTGTTTCCTTCTGTTCCAATTGTCAGTTTACATCCATAACTTTTCCTCTAAATTGCTAATGCCCTTGGCCATTTGCAATATATAACAAGAATAGTTTCTATCTAAGTTACTCCAACATTAGATCCTAAAGTAATCTCATTTACACATGGTAACCGTTTTAAAAAATGTTTCTTTCATAATAAACCATATTTAAGCAAGCAAATCTCTAAGTCTTCATTTTTTTTTTCTAACTGCTTGTTTTCTAGTATACCACAAATCACACATTATAATTCAGTTTCAGCCTACCATATTTAAATTTACATAATTCAAATATCTAGACCACAACTTATCAGTTATTCCAACTCCAACAGATTCTTAATCCCCACCATAGTTTTTTAAGTTTTTCCATATCGATATTCAACATGAGCTTATGCAAACGCAAGTTGACCAAAATTCACATGTATCACCAACAATCAGCTTAAGCTTTGATAAGAACCTTTCTTTTGTTTCAAAAGGACATCTAGCCAATATTCTTGCAGATCAGTCCTTGAGATATTGTAAACCAGAAAACTCATATCAACGATAATGCCTTTCTTTCTGCAGGCTAACTTGCAAGACCTCTAGGTAGTGAAACCAACATTTCAACCAACAGTCGAGGATGGCATAAAGAGCAACGTGATTTCACGAATTCAAAGAATTAGTAACTATTGTTAGACTTAATCACAAAAGACAGAAGCACTTAGTCTGTTGTTTATAAGTAAATAGTAACAACAAATAATACACTGAGATGGTAAAGAGAAAATGAGTGGCTGATGAAGATGACAATGACAACTTCAACAGTGATGAGAAAAACTATGTAATATCTAACAGTCGCGATAATAATAACCTCTAAATTTACTAAATGAAGCAACTGTAAGTATAACAAACCTCTTCCTCATAATCATTTCTTTCACGAACATTCGTAGCCAGTCCCATAATAAAAGTGTCTACGGGAGACCGGTCCTTCGTCCATCCAAAGTAAATTATCTCACAGCATGTTTTCAAGACACTCTCGAACATTACCCCCGGGCTGCTGCCCCAAGTGTCTGCCTGTTTGTTAAAAATGGTAAGAAAGTACAAAAATCATTGAACAATCTCAGCAATTAAAGAAAAACATCAATTCAACAAAAGCAATAATATACCTGAGCACATGTAGCTAGAACAAGGGGTTTAAATCGAATGAGTAGAATACGAAGCAGCTGACCACCACGAGTGACAGCAGCTTGGGAAATCCCAGCTAGTAATGAACTAAAGAGCACTTCACATGCCCTTAATTTCCGCCAAACTGAGAGCAAGCATGCCTCCGAAGCCTCTATCAACAATGCAAGAGCTCCATGCAACAATCTCTTTGATGACTTACCTTCCGCATCAAGAGATGGAAGAGCCTTAATTTGCAACCTTGCTGCTGCTTGGTAAACAGACAGCTTTGAATTAATCCTTACTTTCAGCAATTGCCCTTGCTCCGCCCAATCATTCTTCCTAATCTGCCCACGTAACCAAACCATTGAAACCATCAGTTTTCATCCTTGTCTTGAGTAAAGTTTCTAAATTTCCCATGAAACCCATATAAAAGAATATGCTCATTAAATTTACTTACCTTTAAAAATATTAGAATTGATTGAAGTTGCTCCTTGGCTACACCTCTCACATGCTCCAAAAGCATCGGATCAATGGTCACTTTATCCAACAAGTGTCCAATTAATTTGAAAGCAATCTCCTGTTTTCCAAGGCTCTTTACAGACTCCTCCTCAAAGAATGCCAAGGCCTTCTTATAAACAGAGGCATCATTCAACCCCATAGTCCCGTCCATTATATCCATGTTGCTCTTCCATGTTAAGCTACTACCTCCATTCACCATAATACCTCTCGATGATGACGCCTCATCCCTTGAAGCCACACTACTCGTTGACCCAGCTGAGGCAATACTGGTATCATTACCCGGAGACTGATGGTGATTCACGCTAATAGGAGAGCTCTGGGCCGAAGTCGTGTCAGGGGTTATAGAAAGCGCCTCCCTTGGAGAACTCGGTATGGCAGAGATTTCAAACCGGTCCAAAAGAGTAGAAACCAAATTATTTGCGTCAGAGGGTTGAATTGGAGGAAAATTCAAGCATAGAGCGTTCAAGAAAATCCTAGAAATTTCAGAATCCGAATTATTTATAGTGTAAATCACAATTTCCCCAGTGAATCCCGCAACATCTGCGGCAAAATCAGTGGATAAGTCCGCAGCTCTGTAGATACAATTCAATAAATCATTAAAAAACGTAGAAATGGAATCCTTGGAAAATGATTGGGGCCAGAACGAAGGGTTAAAAGAGGAGGGAATTGAGCGGTAAAATCCGAGGAGAAGAGAATTGGGGGTTTCATGAGCGTGGTCAGGGCATTTGGAGAGGAATCGCGCAACACCAAGTATGGCATTAAGCTGCGACCTCGAAACCCTCGGCGATCCGGTCAGTAAAGACTCCGGCGACGGGCAACGGTTGCAAATCCAGGCGAGTTTTTCCGAGAATTGAGCCGGGTTTTGCGCGATCAAATCGCAAAGCTCCAATAACGACTCCATTCAGAATCTACACCAGAAACCCAGCTCCAATTTTGCAAGATCTCAAAATCTCATTTGATTGGAAATGCATAGAACGGAATGACAACTTTTAAACAGCATACTATATGCAAATGCGATTCGAATGATTGTTGAACTTAGGGTTTAATAAATGACCCGGGAGGATCTATGTTCTTGATAAAGCGGTGTCGTCACGTCGCTGTTGTTGCTGCTCCCCGTCTGAGCGTCGACTTTGTTGAGCAGTTGAAGGCACATCTCGCGCCTCTCTTTGTTTTCGGATCCTTTTGTTTTTCTACAATGTCTTCAACTTTATTTATTTGTTATTTATTCAGAGGATCTATGATGACTTGACTCTTGATTCTTCAATTTGTATTTTTCAATTACTATTAGGGTCCGTTTAATTGTAAATATTAAATTAAATTATCTAGAAAATTAATTTTAGGGAATTGAATTGTTTATAATTATTTTTCTGATAATTGTAAATTATTGTGTTTGATTGGTATAATTTTTTAAGTGAAAAATGTTGAAATAAAAGTGTTTTTTGATATTCGTTTAGTTTTGTTTTACATAAAAATTGTTAATTAAAGGAATAGATTTAACTAGTATTGGGAATAAAATTTGTTTTCATTGCCAACACAAAACAAAATTTTCAAAAAAATCATCTATCTTTTGGTGTTTCTTTGACTTTGTTTAACATGAAAATTGTCATTTAAAGAAAAATATTTTTGTACAATAATTCTTAGAATTTGTTTACAGTACCAACAAAAAAAAATGCTACAGTAGGTAAGAAAACCATTTCTCACCCATATATGGTGGGAATTGATTTTCCCTAAAAACCAAGAAAAGCTCAAACTTCAAGAGAACCAAGAATTCGAATTCCATAGAAAAATGTATCAAACAACTAAAGTTGAAAAAAATTCAATTCCAATTTCATCTTCCAATTCCAATTCCACCCTATCAAACACGCCCTTAGTGGATCGTGCATGATAACTATTATATTTTTGGAAAAATTGCAGTCGATGTACCAAATTTTTCGTTTATTAGTGGATTTTGTTCAAACCTTTGATTTGTATCATCGGAGGTACCAAACCTTTCAAAAATTCACACCCGAAGTCCAAATGGATGGAAACTGTTAGTTCATTCGTTAGTTGACCTAGAGTCAATATTTTGACCAAGTTTTGATTAATTTTAGAAGGTTAAAATGGTAAAATTATATTTTCTATAAAAACAATTAAAATAAAAACCTAAAATACAAATACACTTCGTCTTCTCCATATACCCTCTGCACACTCACCCCTAAAACCAAAACCAGGAATCGGAACCACCACTGCCATTCACCCCACCATCGAAAATCACCACCAAAACACCATGATAAATAATTTCCTCCTCCATTCACTGTTTTCAACAAAATCAGTTTGTACATGTGTGAATTTCTCTATCCATTTCTGTATAATGAGGTCATCTTCAGTTCTTATCCTTCAATTATGGACAATCCTGCTAATCGACTCACCACTTCTGTGCTATAGGTTTTAAGAGCTTAGAAACGCGAGTACAAAAACTTTGCCCACCGCTCAACCCCTCCCAACACTGATTTTCCAATCGATATCCTACACTTGCATAGAATTTATATACTAAGTTTTTGTGTTGTGGGTAGAGAGCACAAGCTGAATAATTATCGATCTATAATGTCTACATGTGAGTTCAACAAAGAGTGGAAGATTTATACCATTGTTTTGGAGTCTTATATAGAGGATGTACCAAAACGAAATGCAGGAGAGGACAGGAAAATGTTCACTGAAATGTTGCATTTCTGCATTTTTTGGTCGTTCAAGCTGGTGGATCTGGTGATGCTAGATTTCTAATAACTGCCATTTTGCCCAATTTGTGAGGATGTGGGGTATTTATTTGAAACAATGATGTAGGAGGAAATTATTTACCATGGCATTGGTGGCGTTTTCCGGCTCAGTGGTCATGGAGGTGATTGGTGGTCACCAACGCAGTGGAGGTAGATGTGGGTTGGATTTTGGTTGATTTGATAGGGTTAGGTAGAGGCAAGTGGAAGACGAGTGGGTGGGAAGAATATGACTAATTTTATTTCATTTTTTGGTTTTTTCAATTTAATTATTTTAATTCTTTAATATAAAAACCTAATGTTACATTTTTACCCTTTAAAATGCAGTCAAATTTTGGTAAAAATGTTGACTCTAGGTCAACTAACGAATTTACTAACAGTTTCCATCCATTTGGACTTCAGGTGCGAATTTTTGAAAGGTTTGGTACCACCAGTGATACAAATGAAAGGTCTGGACAAAATCTACTAATAAACGAAAGATTTGGTATCTCAACTGCAATTTTTCCTATATTTTTCGGGAAAAAATAAATCTTTTGTTATGATCGTTTATTTTAAAACCCATAATGATTTAATTATAATGTTAATAACGTAAAGACAGGTGTATATTGTGTTAAAGTTGTAGGAAGATTACCTTTGTGGTTTTGTACCCTTTATATTTTCCATTATTGACGCAGTTCTGCTGATAACTCAGTCTTTCGTAAATAAAATCATTGACATGATCAAATAAATGGCTTGAGTATCTGAGTTGATGCATCAAATTTGTATAATGACTCGCGAATGACACATATTAAGAACTTAGAAACACGAATTAATGTATGACTTTAATTAATTTCTAAACATCACCGTAATTAGATATTAATGAAAATGGTTGTATTTGACAAGACAGAGGATGTGAACAATTAGATTTATACACCCGTTCACTTTATTTATATAAACGCAACACACTTATCCCAGATCATTATAAAAATGAAGTTTCAAAATGGTAAGATCTAATTTATTATATGTACCAGAAATGTAATGTGATAACATATACGTAAATCCTCAAGGGAGAAGAAGGATCACAAAAAGAGGTAGCTTTCTACTTCAACTAATTCTACGTATACGCTCCTCCTAATTTAGGGCTTGTTCGGTAATGATTATGAAAATTTATTTTTTGACCCGTTAGAGAGAAAATTGGATCCTCCATGTGAGATAATAAGTAAAAAATGGCTAGAGTAATGAAATAACGGTTAAAAAATTAATTTTTGGAGGATGAAAAATCAATACCAAACATGCATTTAATCCAGAAAATGGTTTGAAGCAGTTGCATCGAAACAAAAAGGAAAAAGAGAGAGAAAATTGAACTAACTTCATTTCTCCTTGAATTGGTGGAAGTATGGTACAGTTATTTTTTAAGGTCCCACTGGTGGAGGAGAAATGGCATGAATAGGGGGGGGAATGATTTAGGGTTGGTATGGAATTAGGTAAGCTGTGTAATATTTAATTATTAATGTATGCTAGAATTCTGATTAAAAAAATCTTTATACCTGATTTTTTCATAGTTAATTTGAAATACCCATATATGTGTAATTTTGCCATAAAAGAACAACCAACAAAAAGGTCAATACAAAGTATAATGGGCTAACTCACATGTGCCATCCAAAAAAGAATTGGCCATAAGCAACTCTAATTAATTGAGTCATTTTCAATGTCTCAAGTTGTTTTTGTCGAATCAATTACTATGGTGCCGATATAATTATCCCAACAATGTTTTAACATTATCACTCGAATTTATTGGGTATCAAAACCCAATAAAAATAACAAATAAGGATTGTAAGCACTTAGCGAACTAAAACTTTAATTCCAAAAGGTAATTCACGATCCTCCTATGAATATTACAAATACGTACACATGTTCAATATTTGAGTATATTATTCAGTTCAAAGCCTGGTGATTATATTCTTTCTCTGATCGAAATTTCATCAAACATATATGTAGGTATTTTCGGGACAAGGCTTGTTTAAATAGTTTGCAATGGAAAGTCACGCTAGTCTTACTCGGAACAAATGATTGCCAACTGCATTGTCGTCTATTGTTACCTCTGCACGATGATGAATAACTTATCTCCATGTTGAGTGATGGCTAAACTTTAACATTTGTGATTGGAAGAAACATGGTATTTAAGTTAGTAAAATAATTAGAAGGGAAAAACGATCATTTATGTACGTAGCAAACTATCAAATATTGGACGAAATTAAAATACATATAAAACATGTCAGAGCAAAGTATTACAAATATTAATTTTTAATGGAAAAACGTAGATTTTGGATTAGGTGTTCTAGGATTGACTAAACATGATTTAGTTATTAGATCTTGAATAATATATGTCCGAACATGTTCCTATGATAGCTCGAAATTTTTCTGGATTAAATTGTAATTACTTTGATTGTTTTGGACTTAATTGCAATGTAATAAAAGTTTAGCGATTATATATACAATTATACCAAATTGAGGCCTGATTTGGGTAGATTTCATTTCTTTAATTCTTGATTATAACTTACATGTCAACATTTTGGTAACAATCTTAAATTCTCGAACTCAGGAAAATTTTGATCTTACGAGTAACCATGATGGAAAATGAATTCTAATGACTTTGAAATTTATTATATTTTTCCATGTCAGTAGCCTATAATATCTTTCAGTTAAACCTGTCGATATTTATTATACACTAAGTAACTGAGTAAATATACTACTCGCATCTGAAGACTGAACTTAGAAATAATCATTTTATTATTATTATTATTATTTAGTCAATTTGCTTGTTGGGATGGAACCCGGAGACACCCTCTTGAATTTTGAATTTGTGATGTTTTGGGATTGTAAGGTAACATCACTTCGAATGCAAATTATATTCTGAACCATATTTTTCAATTCTCTTAATTTTGTAAATAGTATTTTATTGAAAAATATGTAATTGAAAATGAATTTGAGCTTCATTATTAGTACAGGTAAGCATGTGAGGTTGGTAGACAACATTGACGTTGTAAAATTTGGACCATTGATTTAAAAATAATTTTTAAAATAAATGAATGTGATGTTGTCAAGTGCGCACTGTCAATCAAAATTGTGAAAAATTATGAATAAAACAATTTGTATAATTGTTGTTAACAATTGCGATTGACAACGTTGATGTTGTCAAAAGACCATTGATTTAAAAAACAATCTTTAAAATAGATAAATGCGATGTTGTCAAAGGTCTGTTGTCAACCAAAATTATAAAGAAATATTGCACAAGTAGTATGATTGTTTTTCAAAAGTCAATAATTTTTTAATTATAATACTTGTACAATTCGATTAACAACTTAGTTGACAATTGTTATGTATCATATCCATTCACTTAAGGAAGCCTATTACATAGCTTGGGCATGAATAATGCTCATTTAAATAAGGGCTTTCTATTTGTACGCTCCTTAGCCCACACCTAATAAATAAATCGTAGACCGCGTGTAGTGAGGGGGCCTACACAGTACACCGAGTAAAACCCTTTGAAAATAATTGTTTTTAAAATCATTAGCAAGGATCTTTCCAAAAATACATCTAAGAACCTGTTTGATGGAATTTATTTAGAAATAATAGAGTTATGGAATAATATTTTTTGAAGAATGTTTTGTTAAAAAGTAAGGAAATTTTATTGATTTGTATGTAAAATATTTTATTATGTAAATGTGTGATGGATAATGATATTGTAGCAAATAATTTAAATTTTTAAAGGACGACAAACACCTAAATATCAATTCGAATTGACGTGAATCTCAATAACCAATAATTGACTCAGTAAGTAACTATATAATACATCGAATCTCACATAAAGATTTCTTTTAGGAATTATTTCTTACAAATAGAAATTTTAAATAAGTTGTATCTTGCTCAGACCAATAAATAGAGGATTCAATGCAAATTTTGATGGGGATCGAATGGTTGTTTATGCACCTTTATCTTTGGAGGCTCAAGCGGAGGCTCGAGTTAAACTTAAATGCTTGTTTGGTAGGGATTTTGATCATTGAGTTTTTGACCGATCAAATGGGTTCTATGAGAGAAAAATAAAAAAATAATGACTAAAATAGTAAAATAACAGTTAAAAATTAAATCTGTACCAAACAAGCCACAATTCATAATTTTTTTAATTAGGCAAGAACTAAAGCAAAATATGGTTAAATTTTGAGCGTAAAGCCTTTCTTAGCAGCACTAAAAGTATCTCAAAAATCCTGATTTCTTGATCAAAATAAAATTTGGCTGCTATAAGTCAGTCATGCAGTGAGAAATATCCTAAAATAAGCAGAAAGTACAGGTAAAATCACCCAATTTCCTCCCTAATCGTTCTTTGAATCCCATTTTCTTATCTGTTATTGTATTTAATTTCTCTCATGGGAGATTTTTTTAATGTTTTTTCTTGAGTTTTTCTTCTGTTTATTCTTTCTGTAAAATTTGAAGAAAGATAGATAAATTACCATTATAAATTCCTGATTTCAAACCCATTTTGGTTGACTTTTTTTTTTTTTTTTATTTGAAAATTTTAAATTTTTTGCAATTGTATCTTTCCCTCTAACTTTGTAAATTACAATTATATAATTTTGAGCATTAATAGTTTGCTGTTTTTAATGGTTAAGTTTGGTTAAATGAGTTAGTATTATTAACAATAAATTATTTGGGGGCTTTTGGCAGAATAATGGGTTTAGGCGATAAAATGCAGAAGGCCTTTTGCTCGATGTGTCCGGTGAGTTAATTAATAAAAGCAACTCAAACTCATTATTTAGTTACTTATTTTGCCAATGCCAATCACAATCGTTTGCACTTTTAAGTTTGGGTGGGTTTTAATGAATGCATTATTCACATATTAAATTGTCTCAATTGATTATTCATCTCACCATTTGCTTGTTTATAGAAATTATCGTGCACATAGGAATTTTTTTTAATTTATATAATTCCCCCTAATTGCAGACTCAAAATTTGATACGAGTTCGAAAATGATGCCTAATTTTTTACTATAATTGTTCTCATATAGCTTGACAAGTACAACTTTAAAATTCTCAATGAACGCATAGGCTGCTAGTAATTACTATCTTATCTTCTACTTGCATAAGTTCCTCCTGGGTTTGCTAAGGCTAGACTCTTAGGTAAGGTGGAATGCACGCTAATCGATTGTACTGAGAAGAAATAGAAGCTCTTACCAAATAGACTGAATAGTATCCATGCCTTTATGGTTCTTGTTTTGAATATCTTCAATAAATGATACTTTGGCTTCTCAGAATGGCAGTTGTGGGGCTCGTTTATGCTGGCACATCATGCATTTGATCCTCAGCATGTGGTTCTATATTCTGGGGCTGGTTTTTATGTTTGAGAGCTTTCTCATCTCTAATGGTTTGTTGAAGAGGTATAGAACCCTTAATATTAGCAAAGTTCAGTACCTGGCTATTGTTATAGACAGCGAAGAAGCTCTTCAAACTCTAAAAGTTCTCAATCTACTACGGTGGCTTGCAGCTATCGGTTTGAAAAGTGTGTGCCTATACGACAAAGAAGGTAAAGGTGCCAGAGCATAGAGCCTGTCTGGCTAACCTCAAACAATAAGTAAAAGTGCTAATTGGAAGCAAATAAAAACCTACTTCTGAACAAGTTTTTGAACTAAAAGTTCCAAAAAAGTGACACTTCTATACAAGCTCAAATATTTGGTAAAAAGAATTTCTTGAAAGTAACTTATAAGCTTAATCGAACATGCACGTCATCACAGTACAGTGGAAAGTAGTGTTGGTTAGCCTTCTAGTTGTAGTTATGATTACTATGTCTTTCTCGTGTTGTAGGAGTTCTGAAGAGATCAAAACAAGCAATCACGGAAAGATTAAAAAGTGAAAAAAGGTTCAAGGTACCGTCTTCTAGTTGTGCAGTATCTAGAGTTCAGTTTACTTGACAATTTTCATTATGTTTTATGTTGTTACATTCTAAAACTATTATATGCATTTGATTATAACTAATCCCATCCAATAAATTCAATCAGTTCTCCCTGCATAAACAAATTTAACAGCAATTTGAGATACATTATGTTCTTTTATGCTGGACATTATTCCCTCTGAAAGAATGACCAAGAAGATAAACCCCCCATCTCCTAGTCCCTCTTATAAAGATTAACTTTTTCCTTTTGGTTTCTAGAAACTGAAAGTGATGAGGACATCTACTTGGATTATTTAGTTTACTATTTTAGTTGGGCTTGTATTATTGTTATAATTTTATTTTATTTTTGTATTGGCCTTTTATTTTGCTTTGGGCTTGTATAGTGTATTGGGCTGGCCCAAGCCCAGTTTCTTGTATTGTATATTATATATATGTATGCAGCCTTTGCATGGGAGAGGATTGATGGAAATGAAACGAAGTTTGAGTGTTGCAGGCATTTCTCCCTTTTCCACCGCCCCTCCTCTTCTCTTCCCTTCCCTTCCCTTCTCTCCTTCTCTAGCTGTTTATGTATTCTGCTTCTTCTGCTGGTTTCTTCAACTTTCACAGATTCTGAATTTCTCAACTTATGCTACATCAACTTGGTATCAAAGCTAAACCTGGTTCCAACATCTTCAACTAAAAATTGGAGTCACAGAATTGCCATGGAAGTGACGAAAAGTTCAGTCAACTTCCTGTCTTCAGCTTGCTGTTCAACATCATAAATCCTTACCCAGAAGGTGACCCACGCATCCATCCTCTCCAAGCCGCACACAAACATCTAACCTAATACACTGTAACACACCGCCCCACTACCTTCATCTGCAACTATCAACCCCCACTCTCCAATTTTAAATTCACAACCCATATACACTTAGCTACATTCTACCCGCCATTCCACCGTCACTGTCCAGCCATAAGCCAACTACCACAACATCCATTCCTGAAATTCCAAAAACTTCTTCCCCCCTGTCGTGCTTCAATTGTAAAGGCTTTGGTCATATCGCATCTAGATGTCGAGCTTTAGTCATTGAGGAACGAAAAGATGTAGAGTGTGAATCATTAGAAGATCAAGTCTATGAACTTAAATTTGAAGAGTTTGACGATTTGGATGATATTGAGGATACCTTGTTAGGTTGCATTCGAACCTTCCTTGTAATCTAGGTTCTGTGACCTCTGTCCCCGACATCTCGCGGCTAAGTGTTGTGTGTTGTACCCTCACTCACCCTAAAGATGCTAATGACTGGCGTCGTCACGCCGTTTTTTATACTTATATCAAGATCAATAACAAGGGTTGTAAAATTATTGTGGATAGTGGTAGCTGCATTAATGCAGTTTCTGTGATTACAGTGTCCCGTCTTGGATTACAGCCAGTGCCACACCCTCAACCTTATAGCGTTTCTTGGGTTGACACTTCTTCTATTGCCGTAAACGAGCGTTGTTTGGTTCCTATCTAGTTTCTTGAGTACAAAGATCATATATGTTGCGACGTCATTTCCATGGACGTCGGACACGTCATTCTTGGTCGACTCTAGTTGTTCAATTTAGATGTTACTATCCATGGTCGGTCAAATCCATGTTCCTTTGTGTTCAATGGGAAGAAGATTTACCTTAATCCTTTACCGCCAAAACTTGTTGATTCACAACAGACCAAGAAAATTGTGGAGCGGAAAGGGTTACTTATGATTAGCCCTACAAAATTTGAGCGTCATGGAAGTTTCATCGGAATCTCCAATATTAACCCCTGATGAGGTCCAGTCAGTTCTTCAAGAGTTTCGAGATGTCTTTCCTGAAGACCTCCTCGATCTATTGCCCTCTTTACGGGATATTCAACATGCTATAGATTTTGTCCCTGATCATCTCTTCCAAATTTACCTCATTATAGAATGAATCCTACTGAGCATGCTGAGCTCGAGAGGTAAATAGAGGAGCTCCTTCACAAAGGATTTATTCGTGAGAGTCTAAGTCCTTGTGCGGTTCCCGCCCTTTTGATTCCTAAGAAAGATGGTTCTTGGAGAATGTGTGTTGATAGTCGTGC
Source organism: Olea europaea var. sylvestris (assembly GCF_002742605.1). Classification (NCBI taxonomy): domain Eukaryota; kingdom Viridiplantae; phylum Streptophyta; class Magnoliopsida; order Lamiales; family Oleaceae; genus Olea; species Olea europaea. Next base: position 10,572,278 of record NC_036241.1, on the reverse strand, counting down.
CATCAATAAGATCACAGTGAAGGCCTTTTATTTTGCTTTGGGCTGGCCCAAGCTCAGTTTCTTGTATTGTATATTATATATATGTATGCAACCTTTGCATGGGAGAGGATTGATGGAAATGAAATGAAGCTTGAGTGTTGCATGCATTACTCCCTTTTCCACCGCCCCTTCTCTTCTCTTCTCTTCCCTTCCCTTCTCTCCTTCTCTAGCTGTTTATGTATTCTGCTTCTTCTGCTGGTTTCTTCAACTTTCACAGATTTTGAATTTCTCAACCTATGCTACATCAGAAAGCAAGAACTGTTTTTATTTGGTCTATCTACTTGAGCTGGATGAAAATAAAGTTTCACGTCCAATAGGAGATATATGTTATTTATAATTAATTCTTCCCAACTATGGCGTAAGGCAATTTTCTTTTTCCTTCTTTGGTGCCTGGTGTACTTTCGAAAATTTTATGGGGAAACTTATTCAACTCTTTATAGGAAATCAGCACAAGTGACCCACTACATGATGAGAAAGGCATGATTCTGGAATTCATTTCGTCCTCTGATGGAAAAGAAGCAGTTGCGAGAGCAGCTAATTTCCTTTTAGAGAAGCGTTATTCAAGTGAAATCAAAGAGAAGCCAAATTTTACAGAGTCTGACATGGCTGATGCTCTTAGAGCAATAGGTTTGTAGTTCTGCAGTTCCTCCTAAAATTTTTAACCTTCTACAACCAATTTGCAATATTTCCTCACTGTATGATGACTCATCTATCCATCTTTTGGTGAATACAGGTTATCAAAGTTCGGATCCTGATCTCATGCTAGTTTACGGGCCCTCAAGATGCCACCTGGGATTTCCAGCTTGGAGAATTCGTTACACTGAGATTATGTGAGTCCATAGATCTGAATCACTAACTAATTTCCTCTTTCTTGGGGACATCATCAAAGTGTAATTAACTTGGCAAGCAAAATTTTTACGCCCTAGAAAGATGTTACATTTTCATTTCAGTTCCATTATCAACATCTGCACAAATGTGCGTATTGATTTATGTGATACATAGATTATGTGTTTCTGTTGCTGCCAAAGTAAAACAAAGTTTCTTTTGGATTCATTTCTCTTCGTCCTAGGGATTACCTCGACTAGCAGATTTACAGTTTAATATCACCATTTGTTCTGCGAAGTAGGACTATGGATTGTGTTTGGAGACTGAAAGTTTGACTATGCTCATGTTGCAGGCATATGGGATCATTGAAATATATGAAATTCGGTTTCCTCGTAAAGGCCATTTATAATTTCACAATGGTGCATCAAAACTATGGTACGATTATCCTCCTAAAGTATGACATCAATTGCGTAAAAACATTAATTGCACTTCCTTCCCTTTCATGTTATTTTCTTGGAAACAGAATAAAATGATTTTCTTCGTACAAGTTATTGGATTTCTTTAATTACTGGTTCCTTTTATTCCTGACCACTTGAAATGCTTAGATAATATTGTTAATAGACGAATATCTAACAGAAAAAGGAGAAAATGAAGAAACCTAGTAACTTCTAGTAAGCACTATGGAGTTTTTGACTTGTGGCCTTATTGATAGCGATTTTTACGAGCTTGTGAAGTGAACTACTGCTGGACTGAAAACAATATATGTCTTGTCTTCTCATTTTTTATGAAATAATCAATGATTTGAGTTGGAATTTTGAGGTTCAGACACAGTACATCTGTAGTATTGTTTGTGTTATTCACAACTTGATATTACTGATAGTTACAATATAGAGCATTTCAAATTAGTTCATCTGATTATTTACCTCATTTTTGTTTCTTTTCCTTTTTGTCCTTCCCAGGTACATGAAACCTTTACATATGGAGTGGCATGTTCTTGTATAAAGACTACAATAAAACTTCTCTTTGGGGAAACAATGCCACAGGAATTTACCTAATTGTATACACTGTTTTATTTTGTTGATGTATGTCTATTTTCGTCTAAATGTACAATAGAACTTGTGGTTCGTCCCAAGATTTTCTACTTGTCCGGTTGTTTTTGCACGATTGTTTGATATAATATCAAACGTATCTTTTTAAAGTGACTAATTTTCTTTCATTTGAACTATTTGGGCAATTCATAATATACAAGTTATTACTATCTCGTCTCTCTTTAACATGCATGGCTGGCCCCCCGTTTAGAGGTAGTAATGAGAAGGCTATTCTGTCCCAATAGTGATTTTTTAAAGAATGTGTGATTAAAAAATAAAGAAATTTTTTTAGTTTACGTGCAAAATTATTTTAGGGAAGAACTTGTGTTTTAAAATGAATTTTGAAAAAAGTGCTTTTGGATAAATGAAGTCCAAACGTAGCTATGTATTAAAGGTATGAAGCAATAATGAAAAATTATCATTCCTATCAATCCAATTGGGATCCATGTTGTGTTGTCATAAGGCACATCTCTCTTATCACAATTCGTCACCATCTTGCCAATGTTGTACTATCGGTTGAACTACGACTACCTTAAAGAAAATCAACTCCAATCCTTTCTTTGCTCTTACGAGAACTTAACATAAATATTGCCATGCGAAGTATTTTGATTTCTGAAGTGTTGCATGAAAATCCCACATTAAAAGTTATAAACTTAAAAAAATTACAATTTAGCCAAAACATCCAATTCACCAAAATTTTCGTATGTGAAACGTGACTTCCATGGAAGTTTGCTTGTTTGAGTTCTAGATAAACTATGCTTGATCGACTCTTTATCGCTGGTGGAATCATGTATACTCCCATTAATCTCTGATTTTAATTATCCACGGCTAAAGTTAAATGTGTTGCATTTTAATTCACCACAGTAGAAATCGGATTTTGAATATTTTTAGCCATTGCTTCTACTTGTTGGTTTTGGCGTGCTTCTATCTGTTCTTTTCTTCTCAACTTAAAATATTCATTCTATTCTCGGTTCAAATGGAACAAGATCATTGTGTCTTGAACTTTGCATACAAAATTCAGAAAAGAAAATGAGGAAACACTGTAATTTTTTATAATATGAATTAAACACTAATAAACTAATAAAAAATCTGATTAAAATTATAACTAACTAATATTATATTCATCGATAACAATATCAAAAACTTGATCGACTAAATTTCATAAGTGCACGGTATCGTATATAAGTAATAGGATGATGAATAATATATAGTTTCACAGAGATTATGTATTTAATTTAGTATTAATTAATACTAACTTTAATCGAATGTCAAGTTTTGATTACCAATAACTATAACTAATTATCTAACTTATTAAATAGTAAGCAATCAAGAAAATTTTGGTAAGATCAGTTAAACACTCATTAAGACTTTGTTTCCTCCTTTATTAATCCAATCAATACAATTTAATATCATGGCAATATTTATTCTTGTCGATCAATGTTTCTAATTTATTTACTAATCTCCGTCGATTAGTTTTAAGACTATTATCTTACGTGATTTTTCTACATCTTTATGAAAGATGTGAACATTAAAGAATGTTTTAAAACATTCGAACACCTATTGAAATCATGTAAGACGTAGCGTGATGTCTCTATTCTGTATCGAACTTTCAAACAATTGTTATAATGTGCTATTTTTCTTATTATTTATTTCGAAATCAACAAAAGTTACACATCAGTCCAACTAGTGATAAAGTAATGAAAAACATCAAATCATCTAACAATCATCCAAGATAAACAAATATTGAGCGTCAAAGTATTGAAATTAATATCAAACTTCATAACGAAAATTCATCTATGTCTTAGTGATTGAAAATCGAGCCTAGCAATTCAAAGTTACAAGAAATCAGGATTGAATCATACGACATATCTTGAATTTGAGATATATGAAGAAAAAGAAAAGGAGTCACAAAATCTTGGATCTCTTAAAAATTTACTTGATCATCAAACTCCAACTGCACCTTTTTCTTTGCCAAAAAACCAAGAAATAATCATCGAAAAAATAACTCCTTATATCTTGCCTCTTAATTTCTCACAAAAGATTGATACGTCGCCTCTCTTGATTGCAAGAATATGCGTATTGTATGGTATGAGAGGTATTTTTAATTGTTGAATAAAGGCTGAAATTTACAGAGGCCAAGCCCCTGTTTGATCCCCATTACCTGAAAATGAAAATTGGGGGAATAGTAATTTTTAGAAAAATGAGTGGTTGAAAAAGAAGGAAAAATTTTCGATTTACGTGTAATATTATTTTATGGAAGATTGTGTGGTTGAAAATAGAAGAGAGAAAAATGGAATATAATGTAATGTAATTTAATTTAATGGGGATCAAACAGGGACTAAGTTGAAATTTGCATCAATTTGATTTCTGTAAAGTCGTTGATTCAGATACAGAAACCAGAAATTTACACTGGAAGTGCTCCATGTGCTCTAATTTATAGTTATGGGTGCGATTGCGACATTTTCCATACTAGGAACCTGTTGCTACAAATTTAGATGCTTTTGATTATCAACATTTTTATGGCAAATATCATTTTTCTTCACACAAATTCCTACTTTTATGCTATTTAATTGATTTTTTTCATTAAAAATATTTTCCTACTTTTGATCACATAACCATATTTTTCTTGAAAATAAGGAAAATATTTTCTTTATGTAAAGTAGATTTTTATTTTTAAGGTAATTTACTCTCATTTTCTCTCTCATTTACCCCCTCTTTCTCCTGTCTACTTACCAATAAAAAATGGACAAGTATATTATTCTTTACGTTGAAAATAAAATCAATCAAATAAATTTAATTGACAATTTTCATGTAAATAATTTTTAGGCAATTCAAATTGCTCATAATTTATTTTCTTTCAATGTAAATTTCATGTTCGCAATCAAATACACCTTACATGCGATTGCAATGGAGAATTTTATGATTTGCACAGGTCCCTACAATCTTCTCTTCATTCAATTCAAGTCTTTTTTTTTTCGCGCACTTCTAGTAATCCGATTTCCAAGATCCACCAATTCAATATATATCTTCTTTAATCATCATTTCTTGATTCGAATAATTTTTTGAATACTTTCAATTTAATCTCCAAACTTTAAAATTCTTCCTCTTTCACCAATGAGATTTCCAAGATCCACCAATTCAATATATATCTTCTTTAATCATCATTTCTTGATTCGAATAATTTTTTGAATACTTTCAATTTAATCTCCAAACTTTAAAATTCTTCCTCTTTCACCATTCATTGGATTGATTCACTTTTTATTTTTTGCTTTTATCAAAAACCATCCAAACTCGAACAAACCCTACAATATTTAATATTTAACCAAATCAAGTAGTAATCCCATCAATTTAACTCCCAAATGTTTACTTTCGAATGTCCAAATAGGTGTAAAAGTTACACCTATCAATTAGTCTAAATGTGAAAGAGAACCTAGTCAATGATTACACCCCCGTTTGGCCCCCATTTTGTAGAAAAGAAAATGAGTGAAATAATATTTTTTGAAAAATAAATGGTTGAAAAAGAAGAAAAAGTTTTCGATTTACATGTAATATTATTTTATAAAAGATTGTATATTTGAAAATAGAACAGAGAAAAATTGAATGTAATGAAAATAAAATTAATGGGGGCCAAACGGGGCTAAATATGGTTTGTCCCAACATTTCCCACTAGTCCTGTTACTTTGAACAGTAAATATCATTCCTTTCATTTTAATGTGGCCATTTGTCCCTCATTTGACCTATTCGGAGTTTAGACCTTCAAGTACTATTTGTCATTCTATTTTCACGGCTTTTTGAGAGAAATATAGTGAATAGACAGTCATCACGTGCAAAAACATGTAGCTGTTTAATGATAAAATTGAAGTTTTTTGAACTGCAGCTTTCAAGTTATATCAATTGTTTCACACACGATTTGAATCAACTAACATTATCAACCAGACTACCATAAATTTGAATCAACCGATTTCCACATGCAATCAGAATGTTATATCACTAGCTTTTCAAGCCAGGTTCCAGTTGCTTCTCGTGACACTAGAGAATGTCGTTTGGCGGAGACAGTAGCAACCCAAGAATGTGTCAGTACTCCGTTTCAAGAACCCCATCAATGAGCCCAAACTCCATTGCCTGCAGGAAGGTAGCAATGATAAGACTGAGGTTAGTATGCAAGTCCCATGGCTATGTTTCTTAGTTAATGTTCAAATTTGAATATGGAAAGCCAGCTCCTGTGTAGAATAAATCAAAACGGCAAATTTACAAATAGCTATAGTGTTGATCACATGAAATATTATTTCAAATTTCCACTTTGGTAATTAATAAAACTGAAAACAAATAGAAAATCGACAGCAGATTGTCTTCGATTCTAAGCCCTTATCCTGCCAACTCTTTGATCTTTCAGACCCTCATATCAGAGAGTAGAATTTTCTCATCCCAAAGAAAAGATGAGTGGGAAGAGAGCGTCTGAGCTACCTGATAATTAGAAGAAGTGGATTACCTAACTTTACTGTAAGGCTTTTGGGAAGCCTGCTCCGAGTCAACTCAAAATTCTCCTAGGCGGACAATTCTCTACATCGAGGAGGGAATGAATTCAGACTACCACAGACTCAGCCGCTGCAGCAGTATCCTCATCAGATACATGAATGAACCAGAATATCCAATCCACTCAAGTCATATACAATTTATCCTCCTCATGCACAATCAAGCTTTAATATCTAAAACCACCATTGTTTGAAACTACAAGGTCCTAAACTGCGACCACATTAACATACTAAATCCTAATATGACGAGCAAAATTTTATGCATAACATCTTAGTTCAACTTAATATATACTAGTCCAAGAAATAGCCTAATTTGTCACTCGCTATAGAAACGCAGGAGCCCATTTCTCACAATCAGATCCCTAACACATCGCCCCTTTCCAAATCCTATAACACACTGATTCTCCAACTCTAAAATCTTCCAAACCCTCACAAGCTCTCAGTCCAAAATATATGCACTTCTGAAGTTCTAAAATATAGTTTATTACCCAGCACTTTCATCAACTAAATTTATGTTCTCTACATATGCTAAAGGGACCTAATCTTAGATGTCTTGTAAGCTCAACCTGAGCATGGCTAAAATAAAAGATAAAAACTCAGGGTGGACACTGATGTAAGAGGACAGTAATAAGAAATCAACTACTACCACAAATAGGTATCACATTTGTGATAAGTGCATCATAATTCAAGTAGATCTCACATTTGTGATTCTTGGAATTGGAATAAGTTCGGCAACGAATCACAAAATCTTGGTGATCTTCTCTATCTAATGAATGGGTACGTTGCTTATCACCAACTGATTTTTCAAATCTCCCCTCAAGGAACACATTATATTGACTAGAATTTATCTGAATCATCCCATCTATATCCTAGCAACATCATTGCTTTATTGATTTTATATAATCCTATACGCAAAGCATACTCTTCTCATAAAGTAAGTCAAACTAATATAATCCTATTTTACCAGCCCATTCAAGTTCTAGTAAGTCAAACTAATACAATCCTATTTTACCAGCCCATTCAAGTTCTACCACCTCATAGTTTAATCTGGTTCAATGATTATTCCAATTCCAGTATCCTAAATTCTAGATCTCATGTTTCCGTGTAGTAGGCAATTATTTTTCTACCCAACTTCCTTCTATTCATCTCCTCACAAGATCACCGAAAGAATTCTTTGATCTTCCTCTGTATTTTACTCCCTTGGGCAAAGATAAATAATTCAATCTCTTCCCTCCCTCAGCTCTGGGGGGCACAGAGATATTTTTCTTTCTTATTCGCCTACTCCTAGTATCATTTTATCCTGAGTGGGCTAACACATCTTTGAAGCCTCCAGCAAAAGAAAACATTATAAGCATTGTATACAATATTATTAACATATTGAAACTTGAAAGATAAAAGATGACTAGACTTCACCTCAGATACAGACAAGAAACGATCCCTCTCAGTATACTGCTGCACTTTCTCAAGAGACTGGCCCGTAAAGGCAGTATACATTTTGTCAATTTTCTGCAGCAAACAATGACAAGGATAAATTTAAACTAAATGATGTAACACATATTCGGAAATGCCAAATTCATTGGAAACAAGGCTTAGGTTTGTTGCAAACATTTTATAGCTGTTTCTAATTCGGAAAATATACATCGAGAGAGCTATTCCATTCTATATAAACACAGAATGTATAATGGGAAGTTTTCTTCTGAAATATATTACCCAAGCCAAAAACATTACCAGGCGTATTAGAGGTTATGCTCCAATTAGAAACTTGACCATACAGCTCTACATGGTTAAGCCAAAAAATATGCAAGTGATAAATATATTGAGTTCAGCTGAATGCCGACCTAAAATAACCGATGTCTAATTTTCTATGATACTCATCCTGAGATTATTAGAGTATATTAACCATAAGAGGAATGGAAACTGACATGGCGAGATTGAACTGCTTCATTCACTTGGCGCCTTACATCTTCAACATGCCCCTACAAGCAGAATAAGCATAATAAGACCCAACATATACGAATAAAATTACAATGCCTGAATGTAAAGATAAAACAGTAGTCAATCAACACGTGTATAGTGGAAATCATCCCATGTTCAAAAATATTTAACTGAGGGTAGTACGGCTTCTCATCACTACATAACTAGAAATGGAGAACACAATCTGAAAATAAACCGCAGTTGTTAATAGCAAAAACCACATAAAAATAGTAGAAAACTAGAGCCATTACAATCACCATGATTACATAATCCATCCCAGAGGATTTTATCCTGTCTAAAAGTTCTGAGATCAGAAACCAATCTCATTTGAAGCATAGGTAAAGAAGCAATAACGGAACACTATCTAAAGAAGCATCATATCTTCCCACATGTTATTTGAAAGGGACATTCAAATTATTATCAGAAAACTTCCCTCCCATCCTCTCTCTCCCCAACGTACTGGATTAAGCTAGTAGAAATGCAATGTGAAGAAATGTTCCAGAAGACTAGCAATTCTTTCATTCTATACAGAAGAAACCACAACAGCATGCCGCTATATTTAAAAGATTCTAGTTTGCATAGATAATTTTTTCAGAGACGATTGGATTAACAAACCAACAAGTTTTACTCAACTTCAGACAAAATCTGAAATCTGCCCAACCCTGCGATTCTTGATCTTTCTTCACCAGCAAAATCGTTAAAAATGTATAAAATCTGAAAATCATGAACAAACTACTCTCTCTCTCTCTCTCTCACTCTCACACACACACACACACACACACACACAGCAAACACAGACAATGATAATGTAACTACTGATGAGAAAAAAAGAGTTCCCCTATATGCAGAATCCAGTATCCCGAAATATGATCCCAGCATAAGCTGTATGTTCGAATAGACTGATGGCTCTATACAAATAGACAGTTCATACCCCACATCCACTTTGAGGTTGATGTATCATAATACGGGAATTTGGCATGGAATACCGCATTCCCTTTTCTCCACCAGCAAGAAGAAGTGCCCCCTGGCTTGCAGCTACTCCAAAACATACAGTACCAACCCTGGGTTTTATCTGAGAAGTGGTTATTGCAAAAACAGAAATTAGATACCAACTTCATAGCAATGGAGAAAATGTGCTTATTTCTTAATGCGGGAATTCATTGCATAATTAACACATAAAGGCACCAACATCAGAAGTTGAATGCCGCAAAAACCAAATCAAAGAAATGCATAAGATAAGTTGTAATCTTACCCAGGACATGCAATCATATATTGCCAAGACAGAGTAGGTGCTCCCACCCGGGCAGTTGAGATAGATCTAACAAGGTCAGACACAAGACAACAAATGTGAACTTGATTTCAGTAGACAGGATGTCAACTCTTATCTTTGTAACCAAATAATGAGGGACAAAAATAAGATGAAAAATGTGCTCACCAAAATATCTGCATTTTCATCAATTGTTGCCAGAGTCACAAGCTGTGATATAACTCGCTGAGCCACCTGTGAGTTAATTGGCTGCCCAATGAAGATTATCCGATTTCTGAACAACACTGTAGAAAGATCTAAAGGCCCTCCTGGAGTCATGACAGCTGGCATGATAGGTGGGTTTCCCTTTTTGGCTTCTATCACTCCATAACTGATAAATGAAAGAAAAATTACGAACTTATAGTTCTAGCTAAGGTTTGCCGTGAGGTTGAAATTCATTAAATACAAAGTGAATAAGAGTGGCCGATCAGGTATAAAATGGAATTATAGACCCCAAATATTTCGTAGCCAGGAAGATTCCAGTTATCCATTACATCTATAAGTGGTATCTATAAAATTATTTAAGAAAATTCAATCATCATAAGCCTTTCACAGTTTAATACCTCTGCCAACATAGTTATGTTTCCGTGCTACACGTATACCCAAAAGTAAGATGACTCGACTAATCATGTGGTTGAAACCAATTCCCGTCTTGTACATAAGCATACAATTATTATTTATCTATAAATCAAATAATTTTCTTATTCATTATAGAATCTCTAAATTCCCTTTCCATTCTTTTTATAGCCTTCAATATCATCAAGCTTGTGGTTTAGCCTTACATGTGGCTGTGATGCATAGCCCTAACAAATTGTCAAGTGATAGGAAAAATGTCTACCACCCTCTTGCAGAACGACGAAGTATCAAGCAAGAACTTCCATCGATTCATGTCAATTGAAACATTTTTTTATCACAACCTCCTTAATACAACAGCTATGTCTAAAATTCCATTCAAATAAGTCTACACTGTCAATCACAAGTTGTTTAAGTTTGCAGGTGCAAGTAATATCTAATGCATCACAAGGATAGAGGAGTGAACCTTTGATCAGGAATAGAGTGAAAATCCTGCTGGTCAAGCTTCAATGGCAATCTGTGTGTCTTACTGTATAGTCCTGGTAAATGTTACATAATATCTTAACCCAAGTTGTTATTGCTCATCATAAATCAATACATAATTTTCAAAGATGGCAATCAACACATCTAAAATGAATATATACTGAAAGCATCATAATACATCATTAGTACAACGTAAAGCATGCGAAATTAGATAAAGAAGAAAACTTCATATCAGCTTTTTAATAACACATTTTCAGCTTAATCATACATTATTCTAGCTGATGAAAGCCATAGCTGAAAATAATCAAAATATAAGCTTTTTAATAGCAAATTTTCAGCTTAAAAAATAATTATTTAGATGGTGGAAGCCAAAAATCAGAATTTTTTCGAAGCTGCAATGT
>NC_036241.1:10506529-10560992 GCF_002742605.1 Olea europaea var. sylvestris | reverse complement strand
ATATTACTTTTTCTTATAAATATATAGAGCTTCTTATTTTTGACATGATTAACTTTCATACTAATTAATTCCAACTTTGACCAACAAAAAATTTGCTTAAATGAAACTTCTTTATATAAATTAATTTTTTTGTTCTCAATCAAAGATCCACCAAATCCAGTTTACATTTAACTGTTAAGCGTACCAATAGTAGAAGAATCGCCATAGGGACTATACAGAGCTGAAATTATAGGCCTCGTTAATCTTAAGTTTCTGAAAAATAAAACTTAAAATAATTAACATTGAGTAAAAAAAAGTAATTAAAAAAATAGAACCAAACAACAAAAGTATAAATTTATGCAAAATCAATGTACCTTTGGGAAAATAATGGTGAAGATGAAGGTTTATTATAAGTTGAAGCTATCGATAAACTTAAAGGAGTTGCCATTGTTGATGTCACCACGTCGCAGGAGGTCGAGGGTGAGGGGTTTCTGAGGGGATAAAATGACCCGAATAGTGAAGAAGACACTATTTCGGCTTTTGGAGTCAACCCGTTTGGTTTATTACTAACATAGAGCGCTGTATCATGCTAGCGGATCAATAAATGCGAGTTTAGTTGAAATTGGACCGTACTGTAATGTTGGAATTGGATTGGGGAAGTTGAACAGAGCACTTAAAATGGAGACAAAATAGGATCAATTGAGGTGGCATTTTTTTATTTATGTATTTTTTTAAATCTTTGAACTTGAATCGAGTCTCAATGCTACGAGAATACAAGCTTATTTAAGTGTTTATATAAATTATTCCTGAAGGGAGGCTAAATTGTCGGACCACAAGGCTTTTAAACAAAAAGGCCAAAGATTAAAGTTCGAATTTTAATTTTTAGTTTTAAATTTAAGTCCATGGAGCTATATTGATAGCGGTATCTCGAAAAAAAAAAAAAAAAAAAAACCGTTGAACCAAGTAATGTTCCCAATGTTTTAGAGCTCGAACAACCATGTAAAATTCAAGTTCATAAGTAGTCCACTTCTGTTAAGATTCACCTGCCTTTACTAAAATATTCCACTGGTCGTTTCTCTTTGAAAAACATCATCCCAATGCCTTGAAGAAAAGCATTGCACTCTACCTCAAAAACCTTCTCAAATTTTGGTAATATTAAAAATAAAAATAAAAAGATGCAGTATATAATTTATCTTCAATAAATTGGAAGCTCCTAAATAGTGCTTCGCCCACTAGAAAGTCGGACCAAAACGGTGAATATATAATATGCTATCTCTGTCTTATAAAAATAAATTTGCTTCTTATTTTCACACAGATTAAAAAATTTTAATTAACCTCCGTTTGGTTTTGATTTTTCAAGCCAAAAAATTAATCTTTTGACCGTTACTTAAAATGGTCAGTCATCATTTTTGACTTCTTCATTCACCAGTGGGACTCACTTTTCTCTCTAATGGTCAAAAAATTTATTCTGAGAATCAGTACCAAATAGACCCTAATATAGTTGAAAATATAAATTTTATCGAATTTTTTCTAATATACCCCTACATTAAAAAATGTTTTAAATAAAATTAATTTATATTTGTTGATAACAAGTTACATTAAATATGGGTATGTATATTAGAATTTTTTTTTAAAAAAAAAACTATACTTTTAACAAGGAAAGTGAACTATAATTCGAGATAGACGAAAAAGGAAATCATACCTATCTTTACGAGATGGAGGGAGAAACGTTTATAAAAGTAAAATAATATATAAAATTAATGTAACTTTGAACATAGAACTTAGAAGTTTCTTTCTTTGTAATGGAAGAAAGGAAATTTAATGATAGTTGTAGTATATGGGATGTGTCGGATCATGAATTCCAAGTTTCATCTACACAATACAATTGTTGCTTTTCTTTTTAGAAGAATTATTGGTATTTGTATCCTTTTGGACTTTGCTATTATTCTTTTAGCAATTCTACACATACAGAAAATGTTTTACAAAAATGCAACAGAAGTCTCACATTGTGTGGGCCCATGTTGTAATAAAAAAGCAAAAAAATCACCCACCCCTAGTGCTATGTCTCTTCTGTGGTGTTTTTGTGTGTACAATTTTGTACACATAGCACTGCTGTTATTCCTTTCTTAGAACAAGCTTGACAGTAGTTTAGCATCCTTTGTTCTTTAATTAGCTTAAAAACATATTTCAATGGAAGTTAAGATTAAATAGGCAGCAGTAGAAGTTATCATTTTTCGATGATTATGCTGCTGCCACTTTCATATTTGTTGAAATATTTGATTGTCACCATATAATTGGTGAGTTATTTTGTTGCTTGAAAGCTAGGATGAAGTAGCAATTCTGATATTACGTTGAAAGTTTTTGTTAGGCTATATGCTTAACACTCTTTTTTAAGTTGTCAAGTTTGGATATCGAAGTTGGCCCAAGGATTGGAGTATTTGATGCTCGACTGCTTCCTTAGTGCACGTTCTCGCATTTTTGCTTGTGCAACTTCGGTTCAATTAAATGGGAATGTAAAGATGGTGATACGTGGACGACTTTTAGTCTTTGATGTTAGGTTATTTGGCCCATTTCATTTAAATAAGAATAATCTTTCATTTGATGGGCCGTTCTTCTCTCTCAACTGTTCATATTCTCCTTCGTTTGTAATCTCTATTTTTTGATAATTTCTTGGTGAGATGTATAAAAGAGTGTGTGAAGGTTAATTGCTGTTCTTGGTGAGTGGTAACCCTTGGTTACTTGGTGTAATCTTTAGGGAAGAGAGATTGGAAGGAGAAAAACTGTATTTTGAGAGCTTTTCTAGTTTGATACTTTGTGTATTGGCTTATATTTTTGTACGTTTTAATTGTGTTGGTGGATTTAGGGCATTAATCATAATTCTGTGGATGCTAAAGGTAGTAAATATGCCTTTTGGCTAAACATCCGGGCCTAAGGGCAAAAAAATCTTTGCCTCTTTTTATTTAATTTTTGTTGAAGTTTTTTTAAATCTGGTAACTCGAAGACCAATAGTCTTCATATTATCTAATAACTTCACGTATTAGAGGACAAATTTGTATAAATAAATTTTGTCTTCGAAGGCGTGTTAATGACGAAAAAAATGAGAAAACAAGATTGGAAGAAAACTTCAAGCTACTTTATTCATCGCAAAACACGTTTGTGACTGCATTAAAGTAGTACATGGAACTCAAACAAAATTATCTACAAGAAAGAAATGGCATACAGGGGAGGTTCTCGGTTTGTTTTCGAACACCAGGAATGATACATGATTATGGCTCCACTGTGAGGTGTCCACGTGACAGACAGCGACAACTTCAAATCTATCACTATTTTCACTAGTCGGGTAAACTTTGAATACCTTGCTCTTACTTTCTTGGTGATGATAAAGAAAACTGAATAAAGGTAAGGTATAGTATGACAGGCTGCCATCTCGGGTGCTGAAATTTCCTCAGGCACTTCCATTATTGTATATTTCTGAAGGTGTACTTTAGGCTGACTGAGGTGGATGTAGAGAATACTCTGATTTCAGTCCCTAGTTCGAAGATCATTTGAACAAAACCATGCATTGATTCTAAGATCTTTCTCCCGAAATAACGTACTGGAGGTTTGGGACTTTGCTCGACTTGGACTGACATGATCCATCCTGAATCACCTTAATGAACCCGATACGTGTCGTACGTCGATGGTAGATACCAGCTAAGTGCCAGACTCACCATCAAGACAACCTTTACCTGCTTTGACTGCGACGTACTTTGTAAAAATTTTGGCAGAGTTTCCTCTGAAATATGGAGTAAAATCACCCGAAAATATAATCAAATATCCCAAACATGTACATGTAGTTTAAAATAGGGTAAGCAGGCCCCTCAGAATACCAACTATTCAAAATACTACACTGACAAATTCGACCTTTGCAATAATTTACAAATAAGTGTTCCCAAATGTATAATATATACAAAACATAGCAGGCTCAAGCCATGGAACTAATTTCTAATCAAAAGATGTGTCTGTCCTAAATATGAACTATATAAACTGATAGAAATGACTCCTATGACGCTTGACAATATATGGCTCAACTCGATAGATCAACTAGCTCTAGTGGTGCTCAACTCAGCTACTATCTGATAAGAGAAAATATGATAAAAATGTATGAGCCTATAACTCAGTGAGTGAATATTTCGCAAGTATATATTTTCCATATACAACATTCTGAAAATTGGTATTTAACAAAAATATTCTTTTTATAGCACTATAAGCTAAAACCTTTATTCTTTAAACTGAAATGACTAAATTCTGTAATCTGAAAACTCATAAATTGCAAATTACTGAAAATCACACCAAAAAGGTATTTGGAATAACCTTACTCATGTATCAATTTATGGCAAAACTATTCATTTATGAAATTCTATAATTCTGGTGATACGCACGCATAGCTGTCCGAAAGCTATAATCTGGTCATACACTATGGAAACACATTCACAATAGTGCATAGCGAGTAAATCCCCATAACAGATCATACATTGTGGAAACACATTCACACCAGTGTAGAGTGAGTAAAATAACCGTATGAAGTCATACACTATGAAAATAATTCTTCACATAAGTGTAGATTAAGGTAAAATCACTTGGGTACTTTTTGGTGATTTTTAGAAATAACTTTAAATATGCTGAAATATTTAATGCGAATATAACATGCTAAGAAAATGATTCGACCGAACTAAATGTAACCTTAAAAGAACTGATTATAAATCCACTTTTTTCTGAAAATCAAGCTACCAAATCAACTGTAAATTTTCTGATCTAATATAAATTTAATTCTGAAAAATAAGTTTTTATCCACTCACAAGTCAAGCTGAAGCCTAAGATGGTCGGTAGGTTTTTTCGATCTCCTCATCACCACTAGAAATACGATACAAAATAACCAATTTAACCACTATTAAAACAAGAAATCTTTTATCCCTAATAATATAATACCTAAATTAAATTTCTCAACACTTGAACAAATTCCCAAATTTTCCTTTAATGAATTGGAGTTTATTCCACTTTCTAGTCCCTTTTATAATAACTAATTTCTCGAAGTAACCTTAATCTAAAGCATCAAAATAATTTATCCATTTCAATTGAGTGAAAACTTCTAATCACACTACAATCAATTTAATATAGATCATGCTCCATAAAATCATTCTTTTAAGTGAATAATTCCATCACATTATAAATTCCACAATTAATCTTTACCCAATCATCCAATTTATTTTGTCCAACTTAAAACCTTCAAAATATTTTTCATAATAAATTAAGTCCCAAATAAAATAATTTATTTCATTTTAGTCCCTATTTGACTTTGATTTTGACAATTCAACTTTTAATTTTTGACTAGTAAAATTTGGGTTGTAACATGAACGGCATGGAATAGGCTTCTTCTTTGGATACTAAATGAGAGAAAGTTTCCCTTATTAAGAAATAGAGTGGTACTGAATTCCATGCTTTAGAGCTTCCTCCTAGAAGAACATATTTATAGAAGGATCCATAGGGGATGATGCATCAGCATGGACATACTCTATATATATATGCATCTTGTCAGTGTGATCAGCCAACATGATTTTCTTGTTCCCCTTGAAATCTTGCATCACCAGTTGATTACTTGAATGATCTTGATTTCTCGAATCGCTTATATTTTCTCTTGCAATTTCACAAGTACAGCTCCCATTAAAATTGTATAGGCATTTCTATAACGATAGGTTATGAAAGTTCAAAATACTAGGCTACTAGGTCATGGGGAAAGCGTGGTAATCAATCTTTCTCTGTCTCATCATTGTCATTTTGTTCAGTCGAGACAGGGGAAATAGAATTGACTAGTATTCTGCTATTGTCATCTGTACTATCATCATGAATACATGAAACAGAAATGAATTTTAAAAGATTACCAACAGAATCACTAGATAAAGGAAGAGACCACAAAATGCAAGCCTAAGATCCATTATGTTTATTCTATTAGAATGATATTGATATTATCTGATAGAGTGAGAAATCAACTAACTGAAATTAGATATATATGTAGAAAAAAGAGAGTTAATCTTAACAAACGCTATAGAAGTTTGAAAGAAATTTCAAAATGAAGTAATTTTCTTACGCTTTTAGTCTTCATAGTTTACTCGGTTAGAAAAAACTAATATAAAATCTTGCTAGTCGCTGTTAAGTGCTGAAATAGATTAACGATGTTATTTTGTACACCAAACAAGACATTATTGTGTTTTCCAAATAAAAATTGTACATGTCAAAAAAAAATTTATGGTACCATGTGTGAAAATTAGAACGGGTACAATTTTGAGTTGCTTTTAACACGTAGGATTTTTTCAATGGAAAATGTACGATGCTAGCATGGCCTATGAAGTGAAATTTGCTAGTCCATTGTGGCATTTAATATTGACATCTTAGAAGTTAAATGGTAGAAATTGCACAAGAGAATGATTTAAAAGAATCAATAATTAAGTTTAGGGGACTGAATTGGAATAAATCTGTAAATAAGTAGAAAGCTCACACGAAGTGGATTCTCGGCGCACCCATGCCAGCTTCTGTCTAAATTAATAGGGAGTCAGGGCCAAAAGCAGCATGCGTGCAAGTGAGAGAATGATTGATGTGAGCACCGTATTTTTCTGAGACTACCGCTGCAATTTATTGTCTTATTTAGAATTATTTTTGGATTTAATTTTGGTCTCAATTTTCAACCAATTTTTGAACATTATAAATACCTAAGAGCATAATACATTAGGTGGTACCTATCATACTACAATACCAATAACAAAATATAGAATAAAACTTGCTAAAAAAATAACAAAATTTCCTAAAATATTCATATGATGTAAAAATAGAGAATACCTGCCCCTCTAACAACAAACTAGTTAAAATAAAGTATTGGGAACTAGATATTTACTATTTAAAAACCGAAAGGCCCTCACATTAGAGACACAAAATATACAGTAGGCCCATGCTTTTAATAAATAAAACACAAAATGGCTTATCCAACTTGATAAGCATGTACCCCAAAAGAAATATAGACTCTAATAATTAACAACACGAGTCATATAACTAATATCAATATGCGGCTTGACTCAGTGGATCAATGGGCTCCAATACAGCTCAACTCAGCTACTATTTGATAATAAAAAAGGTGACAATACATATGAACTTGTAACTCAGTGAGTGGATAGCTTGCACATATACTTTTTCTATTTATAAATATTTCTTGAAAACTCTTACTTATCATATTACAACTTTAAAAAATTCTGAACTCTGATAATACTTTTAAGACTAAAGTATAATGGAATCATAAAATTCTTTATTCTATATACTAAATAAACAACTGTATATCAAAGATCTTTTGGATGCACATATTCTTCCGGGAGACGATTGGGATGAGGGCATAAGGGTGAGGAGGTTGTTGGGCGCGGAAGCTCCAAAAACAAAAGTTGATTCCAATGAATTTTGAAGAACGAGGTTATAATGACAATTATGAAGTAAACCAGATCACGCGATGAAAAATAAGATTAAATTTTGTAAAAGAGGAACAAAGAAAATTAACGCAGAGGAAACGATGTTTTTATTGAACAATATGGAGAATACAAGCCAATTTAGCTAACTGTTACAATTAAAACTGAAAAGATGTGCCTCTAATTTATAGGCCACGACCAAAAATCTAAATGAGTCATAAAAGGCAAGAATATCTAATACAATTAGGTTAAAAACACATAAAACGAGAAAACCCACGAAATAACCATGCTAGAAACAACGAACTGGGATTCTCTTTCCTTCTAGCTGTATGCAATTAGATATCTTTTCATATCTAAGCAGATCACACAATCTTCAATCCTCTAACCTAATTTTGAGGCACACAGTCTAAAAATCTCTACCTTGACTCAAAGTTTCGATGCAACGAAGGAAACTCCTAGATTTCAAATCCGTCTTCATCAAAATGAACTGGCCGAATCTCTTCAACACATTAACCACTCCATATAAACCAAACACTTGTCCTCTACCCGACTCCACAACCGACACTCGAACCCAATCCCCAGGGTTCTTAATTCCCCCAAGGAATTAATGTTGATCATACAGGGTCGAAGCACACTCTGTAACAAGAATCAAACAAGATGGTTGATCATAAGGCCCTTTGCTGGAATTGTCGCCTTCAATGTCCTTAGAAGCATCCCAGACATTGCTAACACCATGGTATCTATGCTCGATGAGTCCTACCCCAACAACTAAATACAATGTACTCGTTGAAATTGGTGGCAAAGCGGAATTACCAACGCTCTCTCTAGCAGTATTTTGAATCGACTCAGAGCCCAACACAAGATCAATTGTACCAAACTGAACTTCCATCATGATACTAAACTTATCCAAATGTCTCCTAATAGGTTCTGCACTCTCCAGTAAAATGTACAACTAGGATTTTTTCCGTCCCTCCAGTACAAGTCGGACTCCCTTTCGAACCTTTAAGACTCCACCTCCTCCAGAGAATTTATACCCTTTTGCATCCAGGGTACTTAGCAAAATGAGATTCCATTTTAGGTCAAGAACATGTCCAATCTAATCAATTGTTCTAAATCTTCCATCCCGCAGTCTCAATCTAACTCGACCGATCCCACAATACAGCAAGATTGGTTGTTTCTCATTACAACTCTACATTGCTGAACAGCCTCATATGTCTGAAATAAATTTCTATCGGAACACATATGATGCGAACATGTTGAATCAAGAATCCACTCCTCGTCAGGCCTAGATTCCACATTAGATACCATGGTCAATATCACCTCTTCACCATCTGCACATTGGTTTCCTCTAAATTCAAAGTTTGCACCCCACGATTTACAGTTAAATTACCTTTAGCCTGCAACATATCGCAATCATTCAGAATATGACATTTCCTTTTACAGTAGTAACTGGTCATATTGCTAAATCTAACTCTCGATTTGCCTCTTCGTTGACCACCTTGAGATACAAAAGTTTTCTCTTTCCTTGATGTAGCTCCAACCAATTGCTTTATTTTATACTTTGAGTGTAAAGCATCATGACATCTTCTATAGTCAGAGTATCTCGACTATACAAGATAGTATTCCAAAACGACACATAAGATTCAGGCAGCTAACACAACAGGATCAATGTAAGATCCTTTTCATCGTACTTAATCTTCAACGTCTTGCAACTATTTCTTTGAACAAGGCAACATGGTCTTCCAACGACTCTCCTTCCGTCATGCGATGTAAATACAACTTCTGCTTGAAAGCCAGTTTACTTATAAGATTTTTAGTCATACACAACTGCTTTAACTTCAACCACAAAGCAGCTGTCATTTTCTTCTTTAAGACATCCTGCAGAATAATGTTGGACAGATGAAGATGAATCAATGAAACAACCTTTTGATCCTTCCGTTGTTTCTCCTCCGTTATCCAACCAGCTGGCATCCTCTCAATACCCAGCAATGCATCATCCAAATCCAATTGCGCCAAAATAGCCCTCATCTTTACTTACCACAAAGAAAATCTTGTATTACGATCTAGTTGCAGAATATCATACTTCAACCCAGCCCTCCCGAAAAAATCACAACCAATTTACCAAAGGAACCAAGCTTTGATACCACTCGTTAGGCGCGGAAGCTCCAAAAACACAAGTTGATTCCAATGGATTTTGAAGAACGAGATTATAATGACAATTATGAAGTAAATTAGATCACGCAACTAAAAATAAGATTAATTTTGTAAAAGAGGAATAAAGAAAATTAACGCAGAGAAAACGAGATTTTTATTGAACAATATGGAGAATACAAGTTAATTTAGCTAAATGTTACAATTAAAACTGAAAAGATGTGCCTCTAATTTATAGGCCATGACCAAAACCCTAAAGAAGTCCTAAAAGGCAAGAAAATCTAATATAGTTAGGTTAAAAACACATAAAACGAGAAAACCCACGAAATAACCATGCTAGAAACAACGAACTTGGATTCACTTTCCTTCAAGTTGTATGCAATTAGATCTCTTTCCATATCCAAGTAGATCACGTAATCTTCAATCCTTTAACCTAATTTTGAGGCACACAATCTAACAGAGGTAAGACAGGGGCAGTAGTAGTATGCGTGCGAGTAATAGTAGTTTTATAGTTTCGAATGTTGATTGTAGCTTTAGTCTAAGCCAAATCTTAGTGTTGGAAAAGTATACCGAATAGAATCAAAGAGAGAGGAATTCATCACACTTTTGTAAAAATCAAGAATCAATTACAAGAATTAAACTAATTGACGATCAAATCTTGGTTTTTCTGCAACGAATGGAAGGCACAACTGGAATTCAACAAGAAATCATTGAAGGGATTCAAGATTCATCATCTTCATCTTCAAATAATCAAAATTCGGGAGATGTTTTATCAATTAATTATGATTTCTTACAATTTTATAATGTTAGGCTACTATTTCAATTACTAATACATGGATGAACCTTCATTTAGAAGTCTTTAATATAAATTCGATAATTTGATGTCCAATATGTGTTTATTTTTTAATGATTGTTATGTAACTTAATGCTTTTCAATTAATTAATTAAATTGTTCTATGAATTTTATTATTTGCGAGAGAGAAAATAGAATAGATAGCATATTTTAAGAATCATTGTAAAGTCTGATAAGGAATAAAGATATATTGCTATGTTACATGATTTTTATTGATGTTCTAATGTTTTAATACACATGCTTTCATGTTCACATATCTCACAGAGATATAAGAAGGTCACGTGAGAGGATAAATTTAATTAATACCGGGAGATTACTGATCAACAAGATTGTGCACATACTGTCATGTTATTAAATGACATTGAAATGGATTAGTAAGGGGATTCAAGATCTTACTAATTATCCAATCAAAATTTACAAAACCTTCATAATTTGCTCACTACAATTAGATTAATTAGTATAAATCATTTAAATACACTTTACTATTCGATTAGAGTTAAAATTGTGAGAACGACATTTTACTCATCACTTTATATTACTTGTTTGCAATACCATACACTTGCGGGAAATCAAATCTTCACCCGTCCGTTCAACATATGATTTTTTGTAAGTTGAAGTATTCCTTAGCTTGAAGCTTCACCTTCAAATTTTTTTAGTTAAAAGAGGGTTGTACCTCCAAGATTTTATTAATATGTCCTCATTTGTGGCGGAGGAATACCATGGTTACATGTGAAAACAATAAAAGCAATAAATGAGGAAATATTACTTCCTTTACTAAGAAAGTAAATGTTAAAGTTTAAATGCAAAGTAGTAAAAAATGAAGTACTACTTCATATACAATAAGAACTAAAGTAATTAAATAATAAAAAATCAAATCCTAATGCTGGGCAGTCTATGTCTATTAATCTGTATGAGTGCCCTAATATGTCGTGGTAGGTGATAAGTGTATTTTATACACTTATTTAGGCTATTAAAATTGAGTATTTGTTGATAAATTTGATAAAATATGGCTTAATCCTATGTATATATTGTGTGTAGGTTACAATTAATGGAAGATACGAGAATAAAGAAAATAAGTAGGAAAAAACGACTCAATTACATCAAGGGCAAAGTTTGGGGACTAGGACTCAATAATCTAAAAGTTGAATTGAGCCAGAAAAGATACTTTGAAGATTGATAGGATTCAATTGAATGCAAATTGGAGTAAAAAAGGAAAGGGATATGGTTAGAATATTACCATAAATAGACTTCAAATCATATAACATATTTTCAAGATTTTTAATCAACTTGAGACCCATTTTTCAGATGGAGATCGTTTGAATTGGAAAAATTATACTTCTAGAAGGATTGTAGCTATTTTAACTAGCTTTCCAATACACTTTGAATCACCTAAATCAGATACTAAATGAGAAAGTTATGATCAAAATACTGAAGGCTGTGCAGAGACAAAATTACGTGCGCGCGAAAGCAACTTTCCTTATTTAATTCAAACTCCTTTGGAAGACAATTTGGATGTGAATTTTGACCTAATTTTTTTTATCATCTTGGAAGCCGAAAAAGAGGAAAAGGAGAGCGGGATATACATTGAAAAAGAAGACTTTATCACTTGGATCCGGAATTGAAGGCATAAAGTGGAGGATTTCAAATTCTTTCATATTTTAATGATTCGGGTGATGTCGTTCTTTAATTTTTACTACATTAATATGCTAGGCTAAATATATTTGTATTGGATGGATGACAAAACTAATTGACTATTAGTTTTTAATTCAAGACCTTATGTTTTTATCTTAATTCTTGTGTTGTGGTTTCTTTAATATGCATATCCATATTATTTTAATGTTTGCGCACCATTAGGACAATAAGTAGTTTATTCGTAGTGTTAAAAAACTCACGATAGGTAGAACACTGTTATTGGAATGCATGGACAATGAATGTTAGGAATAATATTTGTGACGTGTGCGATCATGTGTGATAATCCTATACATCAATGCGTATTTGTCATATAAATTCGGATTAGGAATAAGATCGTCTCATGGTAATCATAGGTTTATTATATCTTGAAAAAGAATAATAAATAAAAGTTGAATTATCCATCGTCACAATTGCATGAGTTGAGATAATTGTCATAGGTCGAGAATTAGAACTAAGAGTTGATTAGTGGCGTCGGAAATCTAATACATTCACTCATCTGAATTCTAAAATAAATTTTCATTAATTTTGCAATTTTTAGTTATGAAACTTAATTAGCTATTCAAACAAACATCAACTTTTAGTTAATCACACGAATTTAATTATATCGAATACATTGAAATTAGATCTTATTCCCTGTAGGACGATAAATATTTCATCACAATTATTACTTGTACAACGAACTCGTACGCTTGCGAAATTCTGACGAACAGTAGGTCAACTGGTCCAAATGCCTGATATCATCGATGTTCCCAACCCTTTGCAACTGGAGCATTTATAACTTGGTACCACTATCTGAAGATGTCAGAAATTGTATATCTGTCGAAAGATATAATATCAGTGATTTGTCTGAGTATGCCCTAAATATCCTATGGTTCTCCACCTCTGGTGATGTAGTGGATGGCCGTAGTAGAGTCTGACTCTATCTAAATGCTTGAAAGTTCAGGTCTCTGGCCAATAGAATTTCATCCAGTATAGCTCTTAGCTCGGCTTTTAGAATCAAACATGGGCCATACGATGTTGAGAATGCCTTGATGCAGTGTCTAGTGTGATTCCTAATAATGTCTCCACCACTCGCAAATCCATCCTTGGTACATCCATCAATGTTGATCTTTGATGAATTCTCATATCACCCATAAGAATTTTTCATGATTCTTCATGAATGACTCCATCTTCTTCTCCAATTCTTTGTTCCAATCTGTTTCCATGCCCTGGAATCAATAATCTGATACCAATTTGATAGGATTCAAACTGTAAAAGGATAGATTTCTATAAGAATCAAAGGAAAAACATTATATATATGTGTGTGTGCGTGTGCAAGCAATCGCGCATGCGTATAGGGTGAGAGGGTTAAAAAAAAATTACGAGAAGAAAGGAAATAACAAATAGCCATTCGAAAGGGCTAAGTTCTCACTTCTCACTACTCAAAAACCTCCTTAATAATCTCCCTCCTCCCCAATTTATTTCTACTTCAAAGTGGCTTTCTTGCTTCTAACAGGTTGATGTTGCCTCTTAACAAATCTTGGTTGCTCTCTAACTACAGCTAGGTGGTTCTCCAGTCTTCACCCTCCTAGAATATATATATTGGATGGGGACTTACGATGAAACACTTGGAGATTGCTTCAACCCATACAATACCTTCTTGTGTTTGTATACCATTTTACTATTTGAGTACTTCTCCATACTCAGAGGAAGACCTATATACACATTTTGGAAAAGATCTCCATCTAAGAACGCATTCTTTACATCAAATTGAAGTGGCCAATCTTGATTAATTGCCAAAAACAAGATAACTCCTATTGTATTAAGCTTGGCAACTGTTGTAGAAGTGTCTTGATAGTCAATTCCATAAGATCGTGCATTCCTTTTTGTAATTAACCAAGCTTTGAACCTTTCAATGGTCCAATCCATTTAATCCTTTACTACAAACACTCAGGATTGGCCCTAGACCAAAGTCAACCAGGCAATGGCCGAGGAGCCTCAAGATGTCAAGGGCCTAAAAAAATTAGAATTTTACCTAGCAAGAAAAGTGATGGCATGAACAAATACTAAAGTACAAGCACTTTATCACTATTTTTGTTGAAATATTCTAAATACAGAAGAAGTTATAATGTAATCTAAGCCTACGTCTTGGTCATTTTCTCAATGTTTGTGTTGTCAAAATGGTGAAAGTCTTTTGATTTTATAGTAAACATTGGGAAAGACATGTCTATTGTGGAAATAGTAAAGCAAGTGGACTATATTATAGCAAGTGCTTTTTTAATCTAGCACATTAAGCAATATAATTATGCCAAAAGCATACATCATATTCTAATGTTATGAACTCTCTATTCTATGCTTTCCAGTACAATCTTTGCTAGCATAACATGTGAGACTCCTAATCTATTTTTTTCAGTAAATTACCCTTCAAATGAGACGTTTATTCAAATGAATGTTAAGTATGTCAAAATTGTTAAATGTGAAAAATTAGAATAATTGAAAAATGTGACATATACCAAACTAAAATGTAAAATAAAAGTAATTTGCTTACTAATTTTGTATCTCAAAACGTGAGAAGGATAAGCCCTTGTTTGGTCCTTATTATTTTCAAAATATATTTTTATCTCTTCTTTTTAGCCACATGTTTTTCAATAAAATAATATTACATACAAATTCAAAACTTTTCTTTATTGTTAGCCTTAGATTCTCCATCAATCTACCATTTCAAAATATATTCTTACAATAAAATGGGGCTAAATATTATGTTAGCCTAATCTCTACGTTTATGAAAGGTGTTTCATTTTGCTACCCTATCTTCTGAATTACACAAAATTTTTGCTGACATATAAATATTTTATTTATTTAAATATTCAGATAATACGTAAATTTTTTTATATTAAAGGTCCTCATCATTATTAGTTGCTTAGGGCATCGAAATTTTCAGGGCCGGACACTCATCTACATCTCATAGTCTTCTTTCCATGTGGTAGATGCACAAGTTACCAAGTAGCATTTTTTGTTAAAAATTTAGCGAGTCGGGCCTTTCATATGAATGTGAAAAAGAAATATAAATAAACAAACTTTTCTGTGATAGTTTAATAGTTTTTCTGCCAAGAATGATGCGTAATGCTTGGGAATAGATTTTCTTTATTTGACTAGCATAACAATGAAATTATCTGCTCCAACTGACTAGTTCCGAGTTGCTTAATTCATTACTCACAATTCAGATGAGGTGGTAATGAGCCTCCATGAACGTGAAATGAAGGTATCTTGCACCTGATTGTGTAGCTAGTGGCAAACTTATTGAAAAAGTTTGATGTCTATTCATTTGGTGTTATACTCTTCGAACTGATAACTGGACAACGTCTCGTAGATATCAGGAGTACCAATGATGAAACCTTAGTTTTTTGGGTACGTGCATTTCTACATATTAGCTACCAATTTGTTTGGTACTAAATCTATGTTTATGATCATCATTGTAATTTTCTAGGATGCTCCATACATGATAACTTGTCATCTATTGTGTGGTGTCTTTAACAGTTATAGAAAGCCTTAATTCGTAGTTTAAAGCAGTTATTGTACATACAACTAACTATCACATAAAATACTCCATAACATACTAAAGGAAATGGGTACGTCATGTATTCTTTAAATATATTTATAGATAGGTAATTATCTGTCTACTATCTCGTGTATTGTAATCTAATAATAATATAATTTGGTATTTCTACAGATTGAACGTTCCTTGAAAGGTGATATCTCTTTGGAGATGTGGGCATAGCACAATATTTAACTGTAGTTCTCAATATGATGTAGCTTCTTATTCAGATTTGAAAACGTATAGAAAGGAAGGGTTGTCAAGCTAGGAGTTCACTATTAGTAAGCTTGAACTTACAGGCTAGTTTATACACTGCATTAGACCCTAACCGGAGCCAATTGAAAGTCCTTGAGCAATCTCTCACACTATTTCCCAACTAAAGCATTCTTGGGAGTTTCCATCGAGTAAAAGCTCTCACAAATTTTGATCGAAATTCATAGACCATTTGATGCAATGGACTATCTACTCTAATGTTATGTATAGAACATTTCGTCGTGGGGATTACTCATAACGCCCGCGTAACAAATGTGCACCATAGACATTGTTCTACATTGTTCTTCTATATATCATTAATTGTGTAGAATTTGAGCTTGACATGTTGTCAAAATAGTTTTCGTATATATTGACTGCAATGAATTTTTCTTTGTCCATTTGAGAACTCAGAATTCAATTTTTTATCACAAGCATTTTTTCCAATATGAATGAACTATTTGGTATTTTCCCGTAAATGTAAAACTTTAGTAGTCTCGATGAAAGTTCTTTGTAAACAATTAACCACTCCAACAGACTTAAAGAGCTAAAAGAACAAAGAAAAATAGTTCAAAATCTCACGTACCATTTTTATAACTTAAGTCACCATTCCGTTAATTTTCGTAATTATCTTTTGATTTTTTTTATAAATATTGTTATTGTAATCAATATAATTTTTGTAAAAGCAAGTTGCATTTATAGTTGTTCAAAATGTTTCAACAATATTCACTCACATATATTTTGAACCAGACACTACACATCATAGGGAGCTTCTAATCTCAACCTTCAATGAGCAATAAAGAATGACATGAGAAATCGTAGGCATGTTTACTTTGTGAAAACTGAAACCCTGTTTGTTTCCCATTTTTTGTCACGAAAATGAAAAATATGACTGTTATCCATCACATCGAACCATCATATTTGACATTTTCTCTCTTGTGTGGGTTCCGTAACAATTATATTTTTCATTCTCATTCTTATAAGAATGAGAATCAAACGAGGCCCGAATATTTTTCCTTCCATGGGCAATAAAGAATTGTTTGAAAGTAGTATAAGTCTTTGTTTGGTATTGATCAAAATCTCAAGTCAAGATCAACAATTAATTTTAATTCATATTTTATAGGATTTATCACTTTTCAGTCACACATTTCAGTATATTTTATCAAAATTTACTAAACATTTGATTTTAATATAAACCAAATATGGGATAAGTATGTTAATCTATGCAGAGACTTAGCAGATTCTTATCCCTAGTTTGGTGTAGTTAAAAATTGTATTTTTAGTAGTCTTTGATAAAAATTTTATGAAATTTATACTTGAAAAATTGATAAAAATTGTGAATTCCACAAAAGTGTAATTGAAAATAAGTTTGAGAAAATATAAATTTGAAAATGGAAGCCAAACATGAACTTAACAAAATTAGAAAAATGGAAATAATTATTAAAGTCATTAGTTATCTTATATAACATGTCAATTGCACTACAGTAGTTCAATTTTACAAACACAATTGTTTAAATCTTTTAACTTTCCGTTTGATATAAATTATTTGAGAATAAATAAGATTTTATGAAAATGATATTTTTAGAGAACAGTGGTTAAAAATAGAAAAAATGTATAAATTCACTTGTAAAATTATTTTATTAATAAAATGTGGATTGAAAATAAATTTAGCCCCTATTTGATGTAGATTAAAATTAGATTTTGGTAAAAAATGAGGAAATGAGTGGTTGAAAAGTTATGAACTCCATAAAATATGTAGTTAAAATTAATTATTGATTTTAACTTAAAATTGAAATCAGAGTTTAATTAGAACTAAATAAGAGTTTATGAAAAATGATTTTTTTTAATACACAAGATTTAGTCCATGTTTTGCGGAGATTAAAATCAAAATTTTAATAGATTTTGATAAAAGTTGATGAAATGTGTAGTTGAAAAGTTGTGATATCGTAAAATGTACGATTAAAATTAGAGAAATGCTACAAGTATAAATTTTATACAGGCAATACAGTAGTCTTACAAGGATTGACTATTGTCAAAAATAATTTTTCACAGCAGCAAATCACAGGGAGACAGTTGTCTCTTTGTATAAAATTTGGTAAAAGAATTTGTACATGCAGAATAATTCTTAAAATGAATTGTTAATTTAAATTTCGATTTTAATTTTTATCGAGGCTTTGTTTCCAGGTTTTTAAATTTCTATTTTTATTTTTTGTTTATTTTTATTTTTAACTTCAACGTTCACGCCTAAGATATTCACCCGATTAAGAGTTAATTGTTTTAATGGTCATTGAACTTAGGTCCATGACTATGATTCATTACTAAAATTTAAAATGTTGAATTTTAATCACTAAATATAGGTCCATATTGTCAATGTTTTAATGGTCATTGAACTTAGGTCCATAACTATGATTCGTTATTAAAATTTAAAATGTTGAATTTTAATCACTAAATATAGGTTCATATCGTCAATTGCTCATTGAAGTTTAAAATATTGAGTTTTGATTATTGAATTTTGAAAAATATTATACATTACTCACTGTAATCTCGATATTTTTCAAAGTTTAGTAGTAATTCAGTGATCAAAATTCGATATTTTAAATTTCGAAGAGTAGTGAAAGATATGAATTTAAGTCTAATGATCAAAATTTAATATTTTAAATTTTAATGACCAATGAAATACATGAAAATTCAGTAACCGAACAATTAATTCCTCGATTAACTTCACTTATACGCTGTTAAGTGCACATTGGAAGCCCCAGAGAGATCTGTGCAGTCGAGCGTCCTTGCTAGAAATATATAAAGAGAGGCATTGCGAATTTTTCAGACCGATATCCAGAGCAGAGAGATCTGCAAATTCTTCTTCCTTTAATACATCTTACCTAACAGATCTATGCAAAATGGCTCAACCTTTCTTGAAGAAAGACGATGATCGCGATGACGAAGGTGGGTGTTCAGATATATATAAGATTCTTATTTACCGCTTATTGTTGAATTATTTCAGTTTTTGTTTTTTTTTTATTTCAATTGATTCGATTTCAGTTTCGATTCATACTTCAGTTTATCATTTTTCTACATTCGGTGTCAGATCTACATTTCCCAGTATATACGGAACTATAGATTTTAATCGCAAATTGAATTATAAAATGAGCATGTCTTTTTCGGTTGATCCTTTAGCATATGATTTTGGTATTACTTGAGGTTTTTTATGTTCTCAGTATTTAATTTGGAAATGAATTAGTCTTTGTCTTCGATCTTTTAGCATATGATTTCGGTAAACTTGAGTTTTCTTCCAATTATGGGCATTTTTGTTTCATTTTTCATTGTATGATTTGATTGATTTTTAACTGTTTTGAGTTAAGTATTTCCTTGATTAAGTTATAGGTATATGATTTTTGTGAACACAATTGTGACATTTTTATGATGCGGATAGGAGACATGAATAATTTCTCTGATTGGTTGCAATTACATTATTTTGGATCAGTCAATTTCTGTTTAGATCTGCTTAATTGGGGTCTTAGGCATGCTGATGTTGTTTTTGTTATTTTTCAGCAGAGTACTCTCCTTTCTTGGGGATCGAGAAGGGTGCGGTGTTACAGGACGCTAGAGTTTTCAATGACCCTCAGCTGGATGCCAGGAGATGTTCACAGGTACTTCTTTTTGTTACTCTGCAAATCAATCCAATCATAAATTTTGTGAGTTTGCAAGAAATAATCGACATTTTTATTTTTATTTTTTTAGGTGATCACGAAGCTCCTGTATCTTCTGAATCAGGGCGAGACATTTACAAAGGTTAGATTATGAGTCCATTACAATCTCTCTCTCTCTCTCTCTCATGCATAGAGTTAAAACACCACTAGAATTCCACAAGTTTTAGAATGATAATATTGCACTTCTGTTTGTAAAATTTTAACCATAGGTCTTTTATGCGTGTAGTATACTAGTATCAATGTTCTGATTTC
This sequence comes from Olea europaea var. sylvestris, assembly GCF_002742605.1. Taxonomy (NCBI): domain Eukaryota; kingdom Viridiplantae; phylum Streptophyta; class Magnoliopsida; order Lamiales; family Oleaceae; genus Olea; species Olea europaea. The sequence continues at coordinate 10,541,054 of NC_036241.1, read as the reverse complement.
TTAAGTTTATTAATAATTAACAAAAAAATTAGATAACTTTGAAGATTCACTCAGATACCTTTACCCTGGATACTTATAGTAACAGCACATTAGCATTGAGAAAGCACAGTATTGTAAACTCCATTTGTATACTCACTGTTCCACGGGTGACTACTTGGAAATGTTTGAACATTTTATTGGAAAACCTTTTGCAAGTTACATTTTACTTTGCTTTTTTAATCAGCTGTGTATATTATATTTTGTTTTCTAGTTTCTAATTATTGTTTTTAAGATCATAACTATGCAAGGAGCTTGATTCTTGAAAATATTCTTCGTTTGAATTACCGAAAGTATACGGTTTGTTGACAAGTAGTAAAATAGAATTTGAGTACATGAATCTTACTTATAGAGATTGTACCAGTTCAAGTTCGAATTAACTTAGCTTTAATCGAAACAATAGAAATTTGTGATTTATTTTATTTTATTTATAAATAAATTGTGATCTAATAATTTACTTCTAAATGCAAGATTATAATTAAATGTAAGTTTTATAGAAATATAATAATGAAAAGCATACTACAATCCTGAATTTCCTTGTATCAATCCCATTTTATCCTGAACCTTATGAATTTGATGACACGATTCAATTACGAAGATGAGTATTCCTAATTTGTTTAACAATCTCTTTCGAGTAGAATTAAACATATTTTTACATGTGACCCGACTATATTTTTATGACTGATGCGAACATATAAAAATGCATTAACGATATATAAATACTTAAGCATCTTGTAAATATGGATATTTTTATCTCTTATCAAACTGTACGACATTGGATACTATGTCTAAATAATTTTCAATATTTCGAAGGTAAAATAAGCCACAAAACTCATAAAATTATTGCACATATAATTGTAGATAAAGATAAATTCATCTCAATCATTCAAGAAATGAAAACGTGTTTTAAATGTCAAAAAGAAATAAGACTCAAAAGTTAAGGTTCATAAAACAAGGTTAATCGAAAACCTCACACAAAAATAATCTAGCCTAGCATAATATCGGAATTAAACAAATAAAAGTTTGAAGATATCACCAATAAATTGAAGGAACTTGATTAATTCCTGCACAGTTGTTGATGAATTATCGTGGAATTAATTTCTTTGCCGCTGCCCATGTCGGTCCTCTTCTTTTTATTTATTTATTTTGGCCGTCCCTGTGCGTATGTATATCCCCCCCCCCCGTCGTGTGTGTCTCCTGTTTTTATTCCAATCAGCAGCCAGCTTGTTGAGTTCCAAGAGGAGTCTAATTCTGCTTCTCCATCTTTTTCTCTCTCCAATTCCTCCAGTAGCTTTCTTCTTTTTCTCCAAGGAATTTAATTGGTTTTCTTTTATTCCTGAATGCCTCTGCCCCCTTTTTTCTTTCAGAAAAGGTTTCCCAATTTCTGCTTCGAAGACCAAACAAAGACAACAGAGCAGATAAGAAAATTATTTTACTTGACTTTGTATACTTGGTTTGATGCAGTGGCTAAAAATCCTGTTGTAGGGTTGCCTAATTTCATGTTGTTCCTTTTATACTTAAAGTGATTGTATACCTTCCATGTACTCTCTTTTAAGGAATAAAATTCTCTGATTACTTATAAAAAAAAAAGAAAAAGGTTTCCCAATTTCAAGCCAATTGTCCAAGGCCCACTTAAATTTCATTCACTTTACAATTTGGTTTGAAGCCCAATTTGATATAAAATTTCTCACCAAGGCCTCCATGCTTTATAATTAATATAATTTAGTCCCTTGAGTTAAATTAATTGTGCAGTCAACATCCTTTAGTTCATTCAATTCTAGCCCTTCAATTTCTAACACGTGGAATTAGTCCCCAAACTTCCATTCAATGGCCAATTTATCATTCTTCTTTTTCCAATTGCTTCGAAACGAGTCCGACACTGAAACAAACGAAAATTACCCCAATTTAAGTAGAATTCTATACTTTGAAGATATAAAAATTTAGTAATATGGCCCATATAAGTGCACAAAATGCACTTATTTCTTAATTTAAAGTTCCTCAACAAAAGTACAAAGAGAAGATGAGTTTGCAATTGAATTTGGTATCTGACTTCTAAGGAAGCGACACAGTTTACATTTTGGACTCTTGCATCCTTATGTTTTATCTCTTAGAATTTTCTATACCTTCCTGGTTATTAGATGCATATAAATTTACATGCCTGTAAAGTTGAAACATTGACTAAAAGATCTCCCTTTTATAGACTTTCTTCCCTGAAATTGTGTACGGTGAGATGTGTCTAGAGACAGTGAGATTTCTCAGTGTGCTTGTTTACCAAGTTAGCTTGCATACTAACAATTTCTAGGTGATTTTATCTGTTCATTCTTACATTGTAATTGTATCAGCATCATGCCACCTTGAAGTCCCAAAACTGGATTTCATATAAGCTCCTATTAATTTGATTTCTAGATTGAAGCCACAGAAGTATTTTTTTCCGTTACAAAGCTGTTCCAGTCCAAAGATATTGGTCTCAGAAGAATGGTTTATCTCATGATAAAGGAGCTCTCTCCTTGTGCAGATGAGGTTATATGGTTTCCTTATTTTTTATTTTTACTTTTTTCTTTTTTAAAATGGTTCCATGCTTTCAAAATAGTAGATAATGAACACTTTCGTTTATGACATCGAAGGTTATCATTGTTACAAGCTCCCTCATGAAGGACATGAATAGCCGTACTGATATGTACCGCGCAAATGCAATACGTGTCTTATGTCGAATAACTGATGGAACACTTCTAACACAAATTGAAAGGTATCTCAAACAAGCTATTGTTGACAAAAACCCAGTGGTTGCCAGTGCTGCCCTTGTCAGCGGCATTCATCTATTACAGGTACTATCGAATGTGTAAGAAGTCAAATCTATTTGTTAATTAAGCCCTTGTTAGGTGGGGATTAAATTCAGGTTTTAAGTGGATTTAATAAAAATTGATGAAATATGTGGTTAAAAAGTTGGGGACCCATAAAATATGTGGTTAAAATTAAGTGTTGACTTTGACTTAGATTAAATCTAGATTTTAAAATCGTACTAAACAAGGGCTAAGTAAATTTCTTTTGTAACAATATATTTATTTGACAGACAAATCCAGAGATTGTGAAAAGGTGGAGTAACGAGGTACAAGAAGCTGTTCAATCTCGTGCTGCACTTGTGCAATTCCATGCACTTGCTTTGCTCCATCAGGTATGTGGTTTTCTCTGAAAGGATTAACTCTCTTTTTTACCAATATATAATTCTCTTCCCTCTATTAGGTTTTTTATTAAGATCATGTTTGGTACAGCTTAAAATCCAATTAAAACCTATTTTTTGACCGTTATTTCACTATTTCAGCCGTCATTTTTAAATTCTTTTCTCACATGTAGGACCCACTTTATCTCGAACGGTCAAAAAATCAATTAAAAAAATCCCTACCAAACAAGCACTAACTCTCTCAACTTCAAGTTTTTTGAGTTGTATTGAATGATCAAAATACAGCATATAAGTGAGTCAGCTACATGATCACATGCTAATATAAGGAATTTAACACTACTAATTTAGAGCCCAGGGCAGTTTAAAGTAATTTTCTCTGGGTGCCTCTCGGGATAAATTTACTTAGTGTATACTCATTTTAGCACAGAAATTTCAGAAGTTGTTTGCCTGTTTTTCTCTTTGGCTACTTATTGTCAGTAATGACAAAGGGCGATTCTTCCACATTTTCCTCCAATTGTTAACTAGCTTGTAATTTGTGTAGCTTGCTCTATGTGATTCATTGTGCTATTTTAGTTCCTTGCCCCATTTAAATATGTTTCTGTAGGATACAATACTTGTATGAGTGGAAGAGTCTCAATGAATTGAGGAGTTTGTTGACTCTGTACCATTGTTCTTTATAATAAAATGAAAAATTTTACCTATAAATTTTTTTCTCTCAATTATATCCATAAAATGTTTCTCTCATCTTCTATTTTTGTGTAGGTAATGGAATATTTAATTTTTCTTCTTGTTTTTGGGGGTTGGGGGTGAGAAATGCTGATAGCCAGAAGAATCTATACATTAATTCCTTTTTCACTGGAATTTTGATTATGACACACCTTTGTCATTTGTCATTTTCGTTTCTGAAAGTAGTACCTGCATTGATTGTTGGTATAATTTCCTTCATATGTTGAGGCAACATGTCTCTTTCATTATTTGTCTGCTTTAAAGGATGAAAATTGTACACACAATAATGTATTGGAGCATCTCCAATGGTGGTGTAAAATTGGATGTAAATTGGCATTTCCAAAACCACTTTTGCTTCCCCATTTATATCCTGGTGGCTTTAAATCCAAATTTTGCTTCAGTGAGAAGATCTAAAAAAATTGGGTGCATGTGTGTTGGCAGTTTTTTGCGTCTTGTGAGTTCCACGGGTAGATCTAAAAAAAGACGTAAATGCCAATCTCTTTTTTACATTTTCTACCGGAAAATGTACTTTGTATTTCCTTTGCATCTCTCCATTGGAGATCTAAATGACAATTTAGATCTAATTTAGAGCACCATTGGAGGTACTCTTAGTTTGGCTACATGACTTATTGATTCTCCAAATCATGGGTTTATGTAAAGTCTTCAGTATAAACGCATGTTTGGCTTTCGTTTAAATGTTATATTGCTAAATTTGCAGATACGACAAAATGATCGGTTGGCTGTTAGCAAGCTGGTAACCAGCTTGACAAAGGGGACTGTTCGTTCACCTTTAGCTCAGTGCTTACTGATTCGTTACACTAGTCAGGTGCTGCTTTAATCTGATGACGGTGGTAAATGTCTTTCTTTTGTTGTGTCATATCACAAGTACTGATTAATCATGCAATCATTTAACCTGTCAAGGTTATAAGAGAGTCAGGTGTAAATACCCAGACAGGGGACCGACCATTCTATGACTATCTTGAGGGCTGTCTCCGTCACAAAGCTGAAATGGTTATCTTCGAAGCAGCTAGGGCAATCACAGAGTTGAGTGGTGTGACTACCCGAGAGCTGACTCCTGCCATAACTGTTTTACAGCTCTTTTTAAGTTCATCTAAGCCAGTTCTTAGGTTTGCCGCAGTCCGGACTTTGAATAAGGTTGTTATTCTTTCTATGATGATTCTAAATCATCCTGCTGTACTTATTACTTTTGACGTGTTTATGGATTTATGCATTATTAATTAATATTTTCTTTGCAAAAATTGACTCCCTCCCCATCCTCGAGATGTAGTTATTTTTTTCTTTTGATTTTATAAACTCAAACTGAATCTATAGGTTTTTTCCTTTATTGATATCACCGAGTGAGCTTGCCCATGTTCTATGATGGAAATTGGACATGAATAACTGAAGAGTTCATGATGCTACATTACATTTTCTGCAGTTTAAGTTAAATTATTCCTCTCAAACATTGATGATGCACATTAATATCACCCCCCCCCCCCCCCCCCCCGCCCGCGCGGGGACCTAATAATGTGTAGTTTCTGTGCAGATATCTAACTAAATTTCATTATCTGGAATGTATATGTCCCGAATTTGCTAGACATTTCTATTTATGTAATCTGTTCTCATACTCTTTACGAGTTCTATGAGAAGTATTGCTTCCAGAGGGTGGCATCACCTATCAGTTGAATATTCTATGCACCATCAATGTTCCATACTATCAAAATGATGTTATAGGTGATTCAATATTAGACCAATTATTAAAGAACCGTTTCTAGGTTTCACTTCCACAATCCGCATGGTATCTTCTTCCTTCTGCTTACTGTCCATTTTATGATGCAAGGTCTTTATATGGTGATGTATTCCAGTCTTTAAATATATGTAGGTTGCTATGTCACATCCCATGGCTGTAACGAACTGTAATATAGACATGGAGAGCTTGATTTCAGATCAAAATAGAAGCATTGCTACCCTTGCCATTACAACTCTACTGAAAACTGGCAATGAATCAAGTGTTGATCGCTTGATGAAACAGATTACAAATTTTATGTCTGATATTGCTGATGAATTCAAGATTGTTGTTGTAGAAGCTATAAGATCATTGTGTCTGAAATTTCCCCTCAAGTACAGATCTCTGTAAGTGATTGTACAATTCCTTGGATTTGGATTGATGGACCTCATGTTCCATGTATTTAAGAGTACTAGCATCTAATTATGCTTTTGGCCTTGGATTTTCTCCAGGATGAATTTCTTAAGCAATATTTTGAGAGAAGAAGGTGGATTTGAGTATAAAAAGGCAATTGTGGATTCAATTGTGATTTTAATTAGAGATATTCCAGATGCCAAAGAAAGTGGACTACTTCATTTATGTGAATTCATTGAGGATTGTGAATTCACGTATCTTTCCACCCAGGTTAACCTTTTTTTTAATCTTGGCTCCTTGCATTTTTTGGGCAATTTATGTTTGTTGCATCTTAATGTGGTTCATTATTATTTTCCAGTATTAACTAGAGTTTTATTAAATTGATACCCTGTTAGATCCTACACTTTCTTGGAAATGAAGGACCAAAGACCTCTGATCCAAGTAAATATATCCGGTATATCTACAATCGGGTGATACTCGAAAATGCAACTGTTCGGGCCAGTGCTGTCAGTACGCTGGCGAAATTTGGTGCGATGATTGACTCACTGAAAGTATGACAGGATTAATTTCGATTAACAGCATTGTTTAATAGATACGAGTTATTAACTTGGAGGTAAACATTTTCTTTCTTTGCTGCAGCCCCGCATATTCATTTTGTTGAGACGTTGCCTTTTTGACAATGATGACGAGGTCAGCTTCCTTTTCTATTGAGACTTTTAAGTGTTACTATTTTTGTAATTGCAAGTCTTTGGTTTTTTATATCGAATCTCTGATGTTTGAAAGTCCGAGATTTTATTGATGAGAATAGTATAAGAATTTCATCCATTTAAATTGGAAAGAATTTCTGTCCTAATGGTAATTCAGAATTTTTAGTACTATTACTTCCAATCCTTACATAATTTCGGCTCCCCATAAAGGGGTTCCTGCTGAAAATAGAAAATTTTGATTGAAGCGCTAGCCAATATGTATCTAGGTTCTTTCTATGGTAAATATGATTCACCATTTCACTTCATTTTTCCGATTTTGTATTTTAAATAGAAAAAGCTAGATTAAGAAACAAGATTTGCAGGTATTTTTTTTATTGATTTTCTGAAAAATTACGATAAGGTGCCTAAAACTGTTACTTTGGTTATTAGAGAAAAAAAATGAGTATAGGTTGTATTGATACTATTAAGCATATTTAAGAAGTGGTATTAGGTTTATCAATATTTTTAAGCATATGCAATCAGTCACGAGTGTTATATTCAGGATGGATAATGATATAAAATCTCCTATTACTTTGAACTTGCATTGAATTTCCACCCAGTCTCTAGCTTCATGAAATTTTCCAAGATGGGGTCGTTTAGCGTATGTAATTTTTTGATGATACAGTTTTACTTAATAAGACACTGAAGGAATAAGTAGTAAATTAGGGCTTTAAAGTAGCACTTACGAATCTGAAAGTTTAGGGTATGTAGAACTAAGAATGTGTTGATTGTCTTTAGGCTTATAGTGTGAACGAAGATAGTAGAGCAACATCAACCAATACCACGGACACGATTGCTTATTGCAAACTTGTGTTTACCCCCATAAGGTTTTGTTTTGCCTTTTCTTTTGCAGGTCCGGGATAGAGCTACATTGTACTTGAACACCCTTGGAGGTGATGGTTCAGTTGTTGAAACTGATAAAGACGTGAAGGAATTTTTATTTGGCTCTCTTGATATTCCATTGACCAATATGGAGACAAGTTTGAAAAATTATGTGAGTATTCATCTTCAATTGTTGCTTATTTGAGCTTTCATGTTGTTTGCCGTTTGTGTTTCCTTATGTACTGTTTGAGGTCACCGTTTTTTCATTTCTTTGCAACAGATACAGAACCCATCGGAAGAGCCTTTTGAAATTAATTCTGTACCCAGAGAGGTAAAATCTCAGCCCCTTGCTGAGAAAAAAGCCCCAGGGAAAAAGCCAACTGGTTTGGGTACTCCTTTAACTGGCCCCACTCCAGCGGGTGATACTTATGAAAGGCTACTCTCCTCTATCCCGGAGTTTGCAAGTTTTGGAAAGCTTTTCAAGGTTTTGGGCTGAGTACCTTTGATAACAAATTCCTCGTTCTGATTAAATTTTATAATTTCTAACTATGAAATACTCTTATGAACTTTGTTTTGCATGATCAGTCTTCAGGCCCGGTGGAGCTTACTGAAGCTGAAACTGAGTATGCAGTTAATGTTATCAAGCATATTTTTGATCGCCATGTGGTGTTCCAGTACAACTGCAGTAACACAATTCCAGAACAGCTGCTGGAGAATGTGAGATTTATCTTTTGCTTTCCTGTCATTTGTTTGAGAATTTTGTTTTCTCAAAATTTTCTTACTTCTGCCAGGTGTTTGTTATTGTGGATGCTTCCGAAGCTGAAGAATTTTCTGAAGTAGGATCCAAACCCTTAAAAACTCTTCCGTATGATACACCAGGACAGACATTTGTGGCATTTGAGAAACCCGAAGGCTTCCCCTCTGTTGGGAAGTTTTCAAATGTGTTGAGGTTTACTGTTAAAGAGGTACTTGTCCCTCCCATCGCCCCTTTGGTTTTATGTATCGTTTGCACCACAACCATCATGATTGGCTAAGCTTGAAAAGAAGTAAATGTTACTTTAAGTAGCTTTTTGTTTCCAAACATGTTTCGATAAGGGTTTTTTTTTTTTTTTTTTTGCTTAAAGAAGTTACCTATTTGGAAAGTAACTCTTAAGCCTATTCTTACTTCTATTTAAAAAAGAAAAAAAAAAGACGTTTATTAAATAAACATTTACTTAAAAGTACATTTTTTTTTTAAAGCTCTAGCCAAACATGCCAATAAAATTCAGACCTCAAATGTGTGACTGAATAGTTTGGGGTTAACCGAATTGCGACAATGCCCATAGGAACTTATAGCTTCTGTTTTCCAACATACAAGTGGATTCACATTTGAAGCAAAAGATATGGTCATGATATATTTGGATGATAAGGATGCATATACATAATGCCCCGCATTATTGTATACATTGTTAATTTTGGGCTATACTCATACGTCGTGCTCATGTCCACAACCCCACATGTTCATAAACTCTTTTGATCTTTTCGATTATTGCCCCTATTCATTCATTTGGCATACTAGGTTGATCCCTCAACTGGTGAGGCTGAAGATGACGGAGTGGAAGACGAATACCAACTCGAAGATTTTGAGGTTGTTGCAGCAGATTACATGGTTAAAGTAGGGGTCTCCAACTTTAGGAATGCCTGGGAAAGCATGGGCCCCGACTTTGAACGTATTGATGAATATGGACTCGGCCCAAGGGAAAGCCTCGCAGAATCTGTTAATGCCGTCATTAGTCTTCTGGGCATGCAGCCCTGTGAGGTAAACCTTTGCCCATTTGCATTTACCTTTGCCCATTTGCATTTTCACGATTAAACTATTAGATTTCCTTTCACAATATTCTTTCAGTAATTTCCTAGTTCAATAGCATTGTGTGGAAATTAACTCTTGCAACAATCCAATCCGTGAGGATTTTGCTTGATGAATTGCTGACTTCCAGTCTATTGATCACTGTTCTTGGACTATAGTCTTATGCTGCTGTTAGAATTAAAATATTTTTTATTGTTGCTTCTGGAAGGAACCTGAAAGACATTTGCTTGTTTTCTTTTCTTTTCTTTTTTTTTTCCTCCAGGGAACAGAGGTCGTCCCTAGCAACTCAAGATCCCATTCATGTCTATTATCTGGTGTATATATAGGCAACGTGAAGGTTCTTGTCAGACTGTCTTTTGGAATTGATGCCTCAAAAGAGGTGGCCATGAAGCTGGCTGTTAGATCAGAGGATGAGAATGTCAGTGATGCAATCCACGTAATAGTTGCAGGTGGGTAGTTCTGTTGCTTCCATTTTTCAAATTTTCTTTGAGGTAAAATTGGTTCTGAATTTTGCCGAATGTTAAATGAGAATAGGGGTTTTATTTTGTGTAATTGGTATAGATTTCTACTCCGATAAATATACTCCTAACTACTGTATTGGATTTGTTCTGCTTTAAAATTCAATATATTCTTACATTTAATTTCTTTTATTTATCATTCTCCCAAAATAAAGAGACATATTTTGTGTCCCTATATTTTGGTAGGGTTCGATTGGCTGACTCACGATTCTTTTATTTGTTGTAACTTTGAAGTGTATTGATGACTATTTTTGGGGGCTACGATTGTATCTAACTTAGGAGATTTTAACTACACATTACGTAGGATTCATCTTTAATATTAACCATTCTTTTAATAAAAATCAGCTTTTTAGCTCCCCCAAACCCGCACTAAATAATGTAACTAGTAAATTTTTAGAGAGAATTCAAACAAGAAATGTCAAGAAACAAAAGAATAAGCAACAATAAAATTCAAAATAAATCAATGAAGTGAAAGGTTTGTGTTGAAAGAAAAATCGAGAAGAGTAGAGAAGATGGATGCAAGGTGCTTGGATGAAATTGGAATGTGAAGTCAGAAATTGTCGATTAGTCATACGTTGGTGAATTACAAGGACCGCTCATCACAATGTGAGCTGGCAGTTGTTACATGTTGAATATTAAAATAAAGGTAAAATGTCACGTCTTAAGTAATAATAATAAAACCTACCGTGAAAAATGAAAAAAGGATATTTAAATCGAAAAGGTTAAAACCCCATAAGGGTACAATATCGGGTCCATATGAGACTTTGATGATGGAATCATTTGTTTTTGCATGTATATCTATGGTAATAGTCCATTGTGCTCATCATTGTGCACAATAAAAATTGAAGATTTTGTGGAAGATTTGCTCAAGTTTTTTGCTCTTTAAAGTTCAATGTCTGTACTTGATTAAAAGGAAATATCGTCCCACTTGATCACACCATATTCTTGAGGGTGTTTTCCAGGTTCAATTGTCATCATGTCATAGATTTTGTTATCTAGCTAAGAATATAGGTAATTAGTACCAAACGTTTTTATCTTTTAATATTATTGTACAAAATATCCTTAGCTTTCATTTTATTTTAACATTTTCACTCCTATTTTCACATTTCATTGCGGAAAATGTTATTTTCATCCAATTTCTCAATAAAATTGTAAAATGACAAATATACCATCTTATTAAAATAAAACAAAAAAGACAATAAAATTAAAGAATATAATGCAATTATACTCTCGAACTTTTTTAAAAACGGAAAATGATTCCAAATAAGTTATTAAAAGGGTAATTAGCACAAAACTTCCGTACATATCATTTTTTAACATTTTCACTCTTACTTTCACATTTCATTATGGAAATCATTATTTTTCATCTATTTTTTTTCAATTAAAAGCTGTAAAGTGATAAATATACACTCCTATTTAAATAAAACAAAAATAAAAATAAAAATAAAAATAAAAATAAAAAACAAATTGCAACAATACACCCAAATTTTTCAAAAAGTACAACTAAATAATTAAAAAAAAGAATTAATGTCAAAATAAGGGTGAAAATAATTGAGAAAATGGATGAAAATGATGATTTTAGCAATGTAATATGAAAATAAGGGTGAAAATAATTGAGAAAATGGATGAAAATGATGATTTTAGCAATGTAATATGAAAATAAGGGTGAAAATGTCAAAAAATGAAATACAGGGACGTTGTGCACAATAATATTAAAATGTGACGTTTTGTGCTAATTACCTTTTTAATAATTTATTTGGATTTATTCGCAGTTTCTTATTTAAAAAAAAAAGTTTGGGGTTATAATTGTAATTTGTTCTTTATTTTTTTTATTTAAATAGGAGGGTATATTTGTCATTTTACATTTTTTTTAATTGAGAAATTGGATGAAAATGACATTTTTCTATAATGAAAGGTAATAATAGAGATGAAAATGTCAAAAAAATAAAAGGAAAGTATATTTTTCACAATAACATTGAAAAGTAAAGACGTTTTGTGTTAATTATCCCTTAAAGTATCTCTAAGAAACTTTTGATTCTTAAAGAACATATTCTATAATTTAGTGAGCATCTATAAATTTAGAGAGAGAAAATTTTGAAATATTCCAACAGATTTTTTATACTTAACAATTAATTTTACTATTGCCAAAAGGATTTATTGCTTTTCTTTAATGATAGGATAAATCCCCGAGTTGAACCAACTATATTTGGAGTTGCGAAACTTAAGGTTGTTGCTAGACTCATGACAATTTTTTGTTACTTAGACTTTCGTTAGATATTAGGCTTCGATTTATATTCCTATGTTAAATAGTGAAATATCGAAGTTTGATCCAACTAATAAATAGAGGGGGTGAATAGGTATTTTATGCAGAATTTAAATTTATCAATCAATAAAAGCAACAAGTCACAATTACTAATTAATCCAAATGAATTCATATGCAATATTATCCTATGTTGAATTACCAAAATTGATAGATTGCATAAAAATAAATAACACCAATAATTGATCATGGAGAAAAACCTTTCGTAAAGGATCAAGAAACTCCGGGTCCAAGCCAATAAAATTTACAATAGAAAAATTGACTTACAATACGGTCCGAACTCAATTAATCCTTACTACTCTCCAATCTACTCTCTGTAATCACCTAGGCCCTCCCGGACCATGTGCTCTTGCGCCAACTTCTGACCTTTTGGAATCGTCGATCTCATGTGTTTCACCAAATATTGGATCTCTGATTTCCTTCATTGATCTTTAAAACTCTAACAAATTATATAGAAGTGGGTGGTTTGATATTTTGAGAATTTGGATTGATATTTTTCCAAAATATGGATAAAAAATCTCAATGTATAGAATTGATATAGGATTTTCAAAAGATGTTTTCTAGGATGAATATAATGATTAACCACCAATCTTGACAAAATATGGCTTGGGTATGTAATAGAAAGTATTTGGGGTTGTTTAGAACTCAAAAAGCTATTTAAATTATGAAACAAAATTTCCTCAGATAACACCGATGCTCAAGCACCAGGCTAGCGCTAGGCTATCATTATCTTCTCCACTCTGGGCACTTGAGTATCAGTTTGGCGACAGACTTGCATAATTATGACAACTCTTTTTCATTGTTCTATACTAGAAACTAAAGACTTCTAATTGACTCACACAACCTCCCAAATAACTCTCTGCCTTTTATAATTATAATTTTGCCTTAAGAATAGCCAATTACAATAAAACCTAACAAATTGTATTTTCAACCCTTTTGACTAGCTTAATTTGTCATGTTCTTTCTGGCTAGAGGTACACTATTCATTCTTATTTATTTTAAAGAAAAAGTTTTGAATGATAGTTTTGTTCGAACTGTCAACGATGCAATAAATTAAATTGCTGGCCGAAGGGTATGAAAAACATAAACCACATTATCGGTACTGTCCTTGTTAGAAATTATCATCAATGGATTAAGCTATTTCCATCATAAAGGTGCAAAAGAATTTAGTGAAGGAAAATTTTCATCAAAAATTATGAAATCATAAATAATTCGTTTAAAATAAATTTTAATTGGACTTGAAGTTCTCACCTTATAAGGCAAGACTTCATAGATGTTGGTCAGTCACAACCACTAAAAAAAAAAAAAATTCTAAAAAAAATGAAAATAATAAGACTTATTCATCTTAGCATGAAAATGCGACGTTGGTGACACCGGAGTCAAATTATCCAAAAATTCACAACCAAAAAAATTAAATTAAATAAAATGTAGAGATATATTTTCTAGTTAGTAAGGTCGTTACATAGATTCTTAGAAATTTAGGGTTTTTAACAAAATGTATCTAGGTTCACATGAAGATATGAAATTGACTTAATTAAGAAGGTGTTTGGTAGGGACTAAAATTAAATTTTTTAGTAAATTGTGATAGAAGTTTTTGAAATCTGTGGTTGAAAAGTTGTGGGACACATGAAAGATGTGGTTAATATTGATTGTTTGATTTTGACTAAGATTAAAAATCTGATTTTAATCCGTACGAAACGGGCTATAAATAGAATCGACTTGAACTTGAGAAAGGTAAACTAAACACGTTAGGAGAATATGACCAAGTGCACATAATTAATTGTTATAAAAATTGGTGATTGAGATTAATGGGATAGTTATGGTAAACTCGTGAATCATAGTACTTAAACTATCATATAAAAAACTCACTTTTATTGTTTTCGTAGAATTATAATAAAATATCAGGAAGATAAGATAAACACCTTCTATTAGTCATCAATCGAATTGAAGTTATCAATAATTTAACCAACAATTAAATAGCAGTACTTGTGGAAATGATAATTCGAACTCCTAAGTCCATTTTATTACTTGTTACAATCTTTACACTTACTGATATAAAATCGACATGAGTAGCCTGGTTGAATCTCAAAAATCAAAAGTTTAAAATTATCAAAGACACAAAACTGGACACTATGGGATACAAAACTGGTATGATCAAAAAATTCAAAACTACTACACCACAGCTAATTTTCTGATTATATAGGTACTGAAAAATTCCTCTTCCTTGTCACGTACTACCACTAGGGTAAACGCAACCACCGTAACCTACAACAAAAGGAAAAACTATATCAATAAGCAATAATAAATCATCGAAGCAAATTCCTTTTCGAAGAAAACAGGAAGAGATGTTCATAAACACTTCAAGAAATTTGAGTTTTTGCTATGAATTATTTGCGATGGTCGACACGGAGAAGTCATATATAAGTGTTTTATGAAGGCACCTATACTGTGGTAATTATACTATATCCATGTTTGGTAGGGATTAAAATCAGTATTTTAATTAAGTCAAAGTCAACAATTAATTTTAAGCACATATTTTATAGGATCCACGGCTTTTCAATTACACATTTTATCAACTTTTATCGAAATTTTGCAAAAAATCTTTTTCTAATCCCTACACAAGAAAGGCTACGTCTTTTACCACCTAATATCTATTATGAAAGACATAACCATCATACTTAAATTTTTTAGGACGGCATTGGCTCGCCATAATTTTTTTTTTTCCGTCTGTTAGGGCAGAAAAGAAATGGAGAAAACAGCGAGAAAATGGAGATTCTTGTAATTATAACCAATTGTGCTACACGTATGTACACGCCCCTCGCACAAGGGGCTCACGCTTTTTTTATTGGGTGTGGGCCCCTCCCTCATGTGAGGGGCGTGTGAGACTGATGTACAAATAACAAAATTCAATTATAACTGCAATAGTTCTCATGGAGTCTTGAGGTTTTTCTTGAAAAGTCAATTTTGTAATGAAGAGTAGCCTAAAATCTTATATGTTGATTATTATTATTTTCATATTTAATCAATGCGGGATTTTTCCCTTAACGATTTGTTCATGATATCATGATGAAAAAAAAGCATTAATTCATTATGCTTTCGTTAATAAGCACTCACTTGGATTAACAGCAGTGATAGTTGCAGTCTGAAAGTAGTCGCAGTCCCACGGATTGCCACCAACAAATTGATAATGTAGATTCATCACATAAGCAGCATGCGATGCTATAGTATTTGGTTGGAAACAATCACCCCCGGGCTTAATCGGGCTGCAATCAATCCCCTGGTTACAGAAAAAAGTTAATAACTTCCTCTAATTGAGCATCAGAGATGCCGGCTGGTTTTGGTACACACCAAAGTCCCGCTGATCTTGGCGCTGGTGCAGGACGTGCAAGAACCGATGGTGAAAGTGGAATTGGATTCTAGGCATAATAACCAAGAAAAATGTAAGTTTTTATACGTCAAACCTAAGATACAGAAGTGAAAAAAAATGAATAATGTTACTCGTACATAATGAAGTTATATAATAGTTTACATTCAGATGGGGTGTTAAAAAGAGAGTGAAGAAGGGTTTTATTTATTTATTTTTGGTTAAAGAAATTCTGACCCAAATCATATCTCATCACATCATCTGTACGTAAACCATTATGCACATGTAACATTTTTTAAGTTTCCATGCTTCTTAACATCAAAGTGTGGCTAAAGGGAAGTATAATAGATAAATGAATAAGGAATGAATTTCCTCACCTGTGAGCTCTTGAAGGGACCAGCATCATAAAGTGGGGAACCATCACTGTTAAAAAGCCCGAAAGATTGATCTGCGATTGAGCTTGGCCCCATTGGTTCGTCCTCATCGTAGAGTTCATAGATATAGGTATCAACAGACTTTCCAGGCATAAGTAGGGTGCCAACATTTGACCTCAGGTGGTTTATCAAGTTTCCAACATAGGCTTTTGCATTCTCCAAGCTCGGCCCAACTTCATCGCTGCTGTGCTCGTAAGGCCACCCCGTCTGAGCAACGACGATTTCCATTTCCTTATATCCCATTGCATTCAAGGCAGAACGTACAGCATCAACTTCCACGTCGAACATATTCATATAAGTCATGTTACTTTTCGAGTCAAGTTGCCCGGAATTAGGCTGGAACAAGCAGAATGCCAACGTTTCAGGCGAACGATTGTTTTCGTAATAATAGAAAGGGAATGCATTGATCATAAAAGGCGAACCATGTGCACTCTGGAATTTGAGCAAGTCTTTTAGTGCGTCAAGAAAACTAACGTGGAAGGCCCCCGATGAGGGTGGCGAAAATTGACCTAACACCGCCATCGAATGTACGGTTGTGACCTTAATTTTCTTACTGAGTGAAGCTGAGAATCACATTATAAATCTTTCAGGATTAATCACAAGATAATTATAAGTATAAAAGCATTTTATAGTCTATTTGAGCCCCATTTTTTGCTAAGAATACGTTTTGGAATAATGGATTGATAGAGAATGCATAGCTAAAAAATAAGGAAAAGTTTTAGGTTTGTAAATCAAGAATGCGTGATTGAAAAGAAGAGAGGGAAACTTGTATTTTGGAAATAACGGGTAGCCATCGACTCGAGTAAAATGTGGCAGACGAGTAAGAAATTACCTGTATCAAGTGCATTCTGGATATTCTGCATGGCAGGCAAGAGTGCAGAAATGACATTTCGGTTTTCCGAAGTCAAGACCTCGTTGCCAACAGAAATTATTATGATCTTACAAGCCGGATAATATGGCAACACTTTGGAGTTCATCCATTGACTCGCAGCATCGGGGCCGGATGCTACCCAACAAATTTCTGTATTGTCGAGTCCCATCACGACTTCAATGTCAGAGTTTTCGAGCGCTTTTACCATCGATTCATCAACGGAACCTAACAACCTGACCTTGGCGATGGTTGTAGACTTCAAAAGGTTCACTGTATCCGCTGGCTGAGGAAGCTCGCTATCTCGTTCCCCATAATTCACTCCAATAAATGATTGCGCGTCTACAAAATAGGGAAACGAAATGGAAATTTTAGTGATAAGTTCTGTAGGAACTAGACGATCCTATTTGGTCAAATACCTAGTGACAAACTCCTATATTCCTTTCACTATACGGTATTTCTGAATAAGTTCCTAGATGACGAGCCTAAAGGTTTTCTTATTGATGACAGTGACAATATCGATTGTGACCTTGAATCAGACAATTTCAATGGAATTTAATAGCTATATATAGAGGAAAAGGGAGAAATCAAACAGAAAAATGAAAATTTACAAAATTAATGAACTTACTTGCAGAGTAAAAAGTTTGTAGTAAAAGTAAAACTAGGAATGTTAGAGAATATTTTTGCATATTTGCAGCCACGTCTACGGTTATATATATTTACTTGAAGAAAAAATGGAGAATGAAAATAACTTTTTCCTGTCAAAATTGCAATCTTAAAACATAAGAATAAAATATCAGTTATAACATAATGCCTAGAACATAGGAAAATGTCTGAACAATGGAAATAGTGAAAAGAGCATCAGAAAATGAAGGAACCAATAATTGAATGAGTCTTCCAAGCTTTTAAGTGGACAGTAATGGCTGCCATTTATGCTCCAATTCCCATTAATTTGGCCGGAGACTAAGGATGATAAAGTTGCGGGTACTTGAAAAGAGGCCCAAAACAACCTAGTTACCAGGCTCAGCAGGCACTTATCTAAGTTGTTAAACATAGATATTTGGGATTAATTTTGTGGAATTATTTCTTAATCTTGTGTAAATAGTGTTTGTTTAGGTAAAAATCGATGTTAGACAAGCTTATGGGAAAAATGAATAAAAATCGAACAAAAGGTACTTTTTTGGTTCATTATTCTGAGATTGGTGATCATTGTGGTACAATTTAGAAGATGAAGGGTCTTTATTACAATTACAAGGAACATAAGCTAGAAACGAAGTTGAATTCGAGGACTGAACTATAAATAGATAGAAAATACATTGTGCTAGGCGATCACATGGCAAAAAATCATTGAAATAGCAAGGAAGAATTTTGTAGAAGCAGACGCTAAGAGACAGTTTGGATAGCGCTTCAAGTTTGACTTCGTTTTCTATTTTCTATTTTGAGGGTCCGCTTAAAATGAGTACCCATTTTTTTTTAAAATTATTTCTCAAAATAGAAAATTAGAAAACACGTTTGATTTCAATTTTGAAAAATTATTTTATGACATTTTATTCCATGAAATTTGAATATTAAATAAAGATATAAAAATTATATGTTAAGTTATTATCAAATAATGGGGTTAATTTCACAAACGGTCATTGAACTTACATGAAAAATACAAAATGGTCATTGAAGTTTAAAACTTGTAGAAACTGTCACTGAAGTTTACAGCGCTTTCAAAAACGGTCACTGAAATTTACAAACTTGCAGAAACTGGTACCTAGATTTTTCAAAATTTTGGATGAGGTTTGCGGCAAATTTCGGCAACTTTTGACCACCAAAACCGTCAAATTTGGATACCGTTCGAAAACCTACAATGCCCTCTTCAATTACCACCCAAAATCTCCCCATAACTCCAAAGGATTTGACCAAAATAAGCTTACAAATTCAGCTCCCTAAAATCTGAAAATTTGCTCAATTTTTTGAGCTAGATTTGCGACATTTTTCGGCAACTTTTAACCACCAAGACCGTCGGATTTGGATACCATTGGAAAGCCCACAATGTTCTCTTCAATTATCACCCAAAATCTCCCCATAACTTCAAAAGATTTGGATAAAATAAGCCCACAAATTCAGCTCCCCGAAATCTGAAAAATCTGACCAGATTTTTCAAATTTTTGGGCGAGATTTGTGGAAATTTTCAGTCAACCTCCTACTACCAAGACCGTCAAACTTGGATATTGTTGGAAAGCTTACAATGTCCTCTTTAATTATCATCCAAAATCTCCCCATAACTCCAAATGATTCGGCTGGAATAAGTCCACAAAATAAGCTCCCCGAAATCTGAAAATCTACTCAGATTTTTTAGATTATTGGGCGAGATTTGCGATAATTTTTTGACCATCGGATTTTGATACCGTTGGAAAGCCCAAAATGTTTTCTTCAATTACGACTCAAAATCTCTTCGTAACTCCAAAGGATTCGACCGGAATAAGCCTGCAAAGTCAGCTCCCCAATCTGGGCAGATTTTTCAGATTTCGGAGAGCTAAATTTGTGGGCTTATTCTGGTCGAGTCCTTTGGAGTTATGGCGAGATTTTTGAGTGATAATTGAAGAGGACATTGTGGACTTTCCAATGGTATCCAAATTCGTCGGTCTTGGTGGTCGAAAATTGCCGAAAAATTGCCATAAATCTCGCTCAAAAATCTAAAAAATCTGGGCCGATTTTAAATATTTCTGGGAGCTGATTTTGTGGGCTTATTTCGGCCAAATCCTTTGAAGTTATGGAGAGATTTTGTACGGTACTTGTAGAGGACATTGTGTCTCTCCAACGGTATCCAAATCCGACGGTCTTGATGGTCGGAAGTTGCTGGAAAATTGCCTCAAACCTTGTCCAAAAATCTGAAAAATCTGGGTGACTATTTCTACAAGTTCGTAAACTTTAGTGATCGTTTTTGGAAGCACTCTAAACTTCAGTGACCATTTTGTAATTTTCAAATAAGTTCAGTGACCATTTGTGAAATTAACCCACAAATAATGTATACATTTTAATGTTTGTGCAAAAGTAAAATAAAAATAAATAATAAATTGAATTTAAAATATAGGACATAAAAAAATTTAATGCCGTGGCGTGACAATATTTTTATTTGTGTTCATTTAGATATTTTTTAGAATTTTTATGTAAATAATCATTAAGAGTTTGAAGTGTTTTTATTTTTTATTTTTCTAATAATTTTTAGAATTTTATTTTTTAGAATTTTTATTTTATATTTTTTAGAATTTTACTTTTTCTATTTTTCAGAATTTTAGATTTTATTTTTTTTTTTACAATTTTTTAATTTTGTTTTTGAAATTTATCAATTTTGTTTTTTGAATTTTTCGTAATTTTATACTTTTATAAAATTAAAAATTTATTTGATAGAATTTCATATTTTTATTTTCAAAATTTTGTGTAAGTATCATTTGACTTAAACGGTTGTTTTGAGTATTTTCAAAATTTTCACTTAAAACACTTAACTTAAAAATAAATGTTTTGAATTTTATTTTATAAATTTCACCTTGTTTTAAAAATAGCATTTTCAGAAATATTAGACAAACACGTTTTTGTTTTACAAAATCAAAAACTGAAACAGCAAGTGGCCTAAAATTTTTGTACCATGCTATCACATCAATTTGGATTGCATGGTACAATTATGGAGTAAGGATTTGTTTTTTTTTCAGGTATCCTAACTTACACCAAACTAAATACTGAACCTCTAAGACCCATGCCCCTAGAACTTTGGAGGGGATAAATCGCGGGTTATGCCTCAACTGGATCACAGGTTCCCCCATTGACTGTACACTTCTGCGCACAAGAGACCCTCCTCCACAGTGATTACTCCATACCAAGTTTTTGGTCGTAGGTTCCCACCAGAAATCGAACTCTCAATTTGTTTCCTTTTCTTATGTAAAATTCGGAGTAACAATTTTGGCAACAATTTTACTTATTTAGAGCCTCCAATTTTGACATTCTCGATATTATCACGGGAAACAAGGCTAACCTTAAGGGCAAAACAACATCAAGAGATTGAAGATTCATTGCTTCAAGTTTAAAATTCGAAATAAAAAATTGATTTCACGTCTTTTTCCAGCGTTATAAATTTTCAATTTTTTTGTTGTATTTTCGTTATAGAGATGTTGGCTAAACAATCGTGTGCTAGAATGAGGATGAAACCTTTTGTTTTACTATTTTAATTTTAAAAAACCATTTATTTAGTTAATTTGTTGATTGATATCGCCTGATTGTTGAATTATTTGAATACCTGATTGTCATTTATATAATTAGTTGCTTATTTTGTTTTTGAAAGGTTCGAAATAAGTCTAGAATATTGTAATATCAACACTCGGCTCAAGAAACATTAGGATATTGTTTATAACTTGTGCAATCACATTGGTAATCGTGTAGATGAATGCATTTCTTCTATCGGATTGTGAATAGGAATAGGTTTGACTTACCTCAAAAAAGAAATAGTTAGCCAAAATTGAATTATATATTGTCAATAACACATAAATATACTAAATAACATATGAGAGATGAAATGGGGGAACAATACATAATATCATTTGTTACAGCCACATTCAAGTTCGACATCGAATCAGTACATTTCAATTTAAGGCTAATGATAATTTTACTCACAACAATATTACTTGTCGATGATATCATATGCTTGCAAGATTTCATTGAACAAATTTCTGACGTTGTTGTCGACAGATCTATTATTTCATAATTGGATTGGAATTTTTTACTTTGTTTTTTCGGTACTCATCATATCATGATATCTCTTATGTCTTGTGCTCTTTCTAGGTCTTATCTAACAGTTTATCATGATTTTGACAAAATCGAGCATCTACGATTAGAGCTCGAGATCGAAAGAATTTTTTGGGCAACAATAGAAGAGAACAAAAATTAACAAGGGAAAAAGAACGAAAATTAGAAATGTCTCAAAATTAGTTACTAATCGCTCAACTAGTTATAGAGGTTGTCGATGAAGGCGACTTACTAGTTGGGGACTACTTGATCCATATTCCAACACACTCAATCCAGTATCATTTATCCTTCTTTTGGGCAAGCTAACTACCATCTTCAACTAGATAGTATCAACTTATTCCTGAACCATCAAGACCATCATGTTATATGGGAAAGCTCATGAAAATTCATATTAGCATATCTCCCTAATTATATTGATTGACCAATCTCCATGATTTGTGTAGTTGTATAATTAGAGTATGATTTGGTAATTGTATAGTTAGAGCATATTTGTATAATTAGCATTAATTACTTACCTTATGTGCTTGCCTCCTTCACCTATAAAAGGAGGGCTCTTGTTGTACAGTTTTATTTATCACAGAATACAGAAGTTATTCACAATTCTTCCTCTATTCTCTTAGTTTGAACATGGTATCAGAGTCATATTTGGTTCTTGGCCTTTAGTTGGTGTCTTTTTTTGGTTTTACGCATTCTGTCGCTTTGTCACCACTTCTATCCTTCGTTCATCGATTCTTTTGGTATTCCAATACCATAAATCGATCATGTTGATCTAGAGCTTTCATTTGTGCAAAAATCATTCCGATCCACCATCGCCACATCTGTCGCCGCTCGTCGTCATCTTCGGCGACCTTCCAGCCACTTTTTCGGCCAGTTTTTCGTGGTCATTCCATCAGTGCCATCCTTTTGCTCTAACTCAGTTAACATTATCATTTTTTTGTTATGGCTTGTTCAAATGATGTTGCTCGTCCTATAGAGATAGTTTTGAATGGCTCCAACTACAATGTTTGGGCCCAACAAATGTCAGTTTTTCTGATTGGTTGGAGATTATGGCGTTTTGTCACTGGAACAAAACAAAATCCCACGAAAATTGACTAGCAATCCATAGAGGAGTTTGATGAGGCCGTTGATGAATGAGAAAGTACTCACTGTAAGATCCTTTCCTAGTTTATTAATACATTAGTCCTTTCCATTCGGAGCCTGCTCCCTAAGTTTTGGAATGCCAAACTTGCTTGGGATTTTTTGGCAAAACGCTACAACTGTGGTAGTGATGCTGCTCTAGAGTTTCAGTTGGAGACTAAACTTTCCAAAATGCATCAGGAACCTGGACAGTCTATCGCTAAGTTTCATGCTCAAGTTAGTAGCATTTGAGATCAGCTTTCTCAAGCAGACCCCGTTTTTTCTAATGAGAAGTCGATTAAGCTTTTCGCTGAATATCGTGATCATCGTCAGTTCATGTATTTTATGATGCATATCTGAGATGAATTTGAGAATACTCGAGCATCTTTGTTCCATCGATTTCCTCTTCCTACACTTGAGGTTGCCCTTACGGAGATAATTTCTGAGGAAACACGACAACAAACTCATCGGGTTCATTCTATTGATATGGTTTTTGGCTATTGCTCCATCTAGTTCATCTACTTCGGCCACTCCTGCTGCAGTTGTTGCTTCTTCTAAACCACAACATTTTAATGCCCAATGCCACTATTGTAAGGAAGATGGCCATCGTATTTCTGATTGTCCTAAGAAGAAGGCTAAGGATGCTAGGGATGCTCTTAAGCTAATGCATCTTACTCTTCCAAGCTTGTTGCTGCTGTCTCCACCAGCTCCTTGGCTTCTGATTCCTCTTTTGTACCTTCTTTATCGTCACTTTCTACAGTTGACATTGAGGCAATTATCACCCTGGTCTTATCCTGTACTTCTACTTTTTTATTAGTCTCTACAAGTAACTCTACATCTTGGTTTCTTGATTCTGCCTATTGCAATCATATGACCTCTGATTCCTCTTTAGTTACCCATAGGAAGTCTTTAAATCCCGTTCCTTTAATTTATACTGCTGATAGTTCACATATGTCTATTAGTCATTTTGGTTACATTCTATTCCTGCCCTTTCTGTACCCAACACATGTTGTGCCTAACTTGTCTCTAAATTTCCTTTCTGTTGGTCAACTTGTTGAAAGTGATTTTATCTTAATCTTTTCTCACAAAGGGTATGATGTGCAGGATCCGAAGGCGGGCCAGCTAGTTGGGACCGAGCTTAAAGTTGGTCGCCTTTTTGAGCTTACATCTCTGCATTCGCCTAGTTCTTGTTCTCCTTGATCTCTTAGTGTTGCTGTCTCTTTCAGCGTTTGGCATTCTCGTCTCGATCATACATCTTTATCTCGTATTTAGTCTTTAGTTTCTAATAGTTCTTTAGGCTATGTTAAATTTGAACATTTTGATTGTGTGTCTTGTCAACTTGGGAAACATAAAACTTTACCTTTTGATGAAAGTAATTCTTTGTCTTCTGCACCTTTTGATTTGGTTCATTATGATATTTGAGGACCTACTCCTATCTCTACTAAAGGCGGGTTTCGTTACTTTGTTATTTTTGTCGATGATTATTCTCGGTATACATTGATTTATCTTTTGCATGATCTCTCTAGTTTACTTAATGCTTTTCGCGATTTTAAACAGATGATAAAAACTCAGTTTGATCGCACCATTAAAGTCTTTCGGTCTGATAATGCCAAAGAGTATACTTCTGCCTCTTTCCTTGAAGAATTTCAAGAGGCAGGCACTTTGTCCCATCGATCCTGTCCATACACCTCCCAACAAAATGGCCGTGCAGAACGTACACATCGTCACATCTTGACACTGTTCACTCTCAACTTCTCTCTACATCCCTCTGGAATTCTTTTGGGAAGAAGCTGCTCTCACCGCTGTTTACACTATTAATCGAGTTCCAACCCCTACTCTCTCCAATAAGTCTCCATATGAGGTTCTCTATGGAAAGGTTCCTGATTATTCTCTTCTCAAAGTGTTTGGTTGTGCTTGCTTTGTCTTACTTCCACCTCATGAACGTACAAAACTTGAACCTCGTTCTCGTCCCTATTGCTTTTTTGATTATGGGATAGAACACAAGGGTTATCGGTGTGATGACCCCATAGCCAAGCGTCTTCGAGTCTCTCGACATGTTCAGATTTGAGAACACAAAGTGTTCACTAGTATCTTTCTACTTTCATCCGATTGTCTCTCATACTCTTCCATTTTCATTGACCTTGCCATAGACCTCTCTTCAGACTTTTCCTCTAATGCAGGTCATGTCAGCTCATCTGGTGATCACTCCACGCCTATCTCTCACGAAACTGGATCCTCTGATGATCATGTCATTGCATCCACCCCTCCGAGTCCTCTGATTTGGATGTTCGTCGTTCTAGTAGGGCAAGAACACCTCTTACCCATCTTAGTGATTACCATTGTTTTTCTACTCTTGACTCTCTTCACGAGCCTCGCAATTATCGCAATGCTTGTTCTGAACTTGTTTGGCGACAAGCTATGTCTGAAGAACTTGACGCTCTTCACAAAACTCATACTTGGGTTCTGGTTGACTTGCCTCCTGGAAAGACTATAGTTGGAAACAAATTGGTGTAGAAGAGGAAAACGAACTCTGATAGTTCTAAAGTAAGACATAAAGCTCGTTTAGTGGCAAAGGGTTTTACTCAGGAGTTTGGCATTGACTACGAGGAGACATTTGCCCATGTTGCTTATATTACCTTAGTCTGTTCTCTTTTGGCTATTGCCTCTACACGTCGATGGCTTTTATTTCAGATGGATGTCAAGAATGCCTTCTTACATGGTGATTTGGCTGAGGAGGTCTATATGTCTCCTCCAGGGTATCCTCATCATCCTAGTAAGGGGTCTGTTCGTCTCCTGCGTGCATTATATGGGTTTAAGCAAGCTCCCCATGCTTGGTTTGCCAAGTTTAGCTCCACTGTTGTATAGCTTGGGTTTACTTCTAGCCTCTATAATTATGCTCTTTTTACTCGTCACACTGATACTGACATCAATATTCTACTACTTTATGTTGATGATACGATCATTACCGGTGATGTTAATTCTGGTATTCATGAGCTTAAGCAGTTTCTGTGTCAGCATTTTGATATGAAAGACCTTAGTTCTCTTAGCTACTTCTTCGGCTTAGAGGTGTCCCCTACCTCTGATGGCTACTCTTTGACCCAAGCTAAGTATTCTGATCTTCTCACCCTTGCTAGTCTCACAGATTGTAACATAGCTAATAGTCCGCTGGTGCCCAACATCAAACTTCGTCCTACTGATGGGAAGCTCCTTCCTAATGCCACTTGTTACTGACAGTTTGTTGGGAGCTTGATTTATCTCACTGTCATTAGACTAGACATTGCCTATGCAGTGCATCTTGTTGGCTAATTTATGTTAGCTCCTCGTTCCATTCACTATGCAGCTGTTCTTCGTATCTTACGCTATGTAAAGGAAACATTATTTCATGGGCTTCACTTTTCCTCTCACTCATCCTCGACGTTGAAGGTTTACTCTTATGCTGATTGGGCAGGGGACCCTACTGATCATCGATTTACCACTGGTTTTCTTTTTCTACTTGGTGACTCCCTTATCTCTTGACGGAGCAAAAAGTAGACCATTGTTGCTCGCTCTAACACTGAGGCTGCGTATCGAGCCCTTGCTGACACTACTTCTGAACTTCTTTGGCTTCTCCAAGATATGGGTGTTCCTCAGCCCTCTAGCACTCCGTTTTATTGTAATAATCATAGTGCTGTCCAGATTGCTCATAACGATGTATTTCATGAACGCACAAAACACATTGAGATTGACTGTCATTTTGTGCGTCATCATCTTCAAAAAGGGACACTTCGCCTCTTGCCAGTTCCTTCGGCTGATCAGTTGGCTAATATCTTTACAAAGGCTCATCCACCTGGTCGCCATCGTTCTTTGATTTGCAAACTTCAATTGGCATTTTCAATACCACCTTAAGTTTGAGGGGGGATGTCAACATATCTCCCTAATTATATTGATTGACCAATCTCCATGATTTGATCAATCTCCAAGATTTGTGTAATTATATAATTAGAGCATGATTTGTGTAATTAGCATTAATTACTTACCTTATGTGCTTGCCTCTTTCATCTATAAAAGGAGGGCTCTTGTACAGTTTTATTTATCACAGAATACAAAAGTTATTCACAATTCTTCCTCTATTATCTTAGTTTCAACAATTCACATAAGCATATTTGGGGATTTTTCTCTCATTTTCGATAATATGAAGATTGTTGGGATTGTTTTCTCCAAAGTTCAAACATAAGAGATCTGCTATCCATGAAAACGAGGACAAAACCATCCTTCTCTTTCAATGTTATCTCTGCTAGAAGAATGGCTCAAGCATCAAAATGTTGTCTTATTTTCAGTTCTAGATCTTGCTTTGTGTTGGACCTTTTACTTAAAAAACGATTGACTTGGCTAAAGTGAGGCAAGGCTTGTAGCATTTGTTGGAAGATGAAGTCCCTCCTACAGCCTTGATTGAATCTTTACCTATTTTTGCCAAAAAATCTACCATATTGTCATCACTAAATCTGAAGATTTCGATCTATGGCATTATAGACGAGGACACCTTTCAGATTCTAGGTTAAGTTTACTAAGTTTTGATAATGTATCCAAACTTAAAAGTACAAAGAAACCAAGTTCTATCTGTCTTTTAGCCAAAATTGCATTAACTGCCATTCAGTGTTAGTCTATACGCATTAGAAAACTATTTTGAACTTGTTCATTGTGACAAGTGGGGACCTTGTAATGAAATTGCTTTTTCTCACTATTGTTGATGATTTTAGCAGATACTTGGATTTACATGCTCAAACTTAAATCTAAAGCCTTTAGTGCTCTATAAATCTTTTGTACATTGATAGAAACCCAATTTGAAGTAAAAATTATAATTATTAGAAGAGATAATGGTTGAGAGATTGATATGAAAGAATTTTACCCAAAGAAGGGTATCATACATCAAAAGACTTGTGTTGGGACACTACAACAAAATGTCATAGTTGAAAGAAAGCACCAATATATCCTACATGTGGCTAGAGCCCTAAAATTTCAAAGTGGAATTCCAATGAGACATTGGAATGATTGTTTTCTACTGCAGTATTTCTTATAAACAAGAAACCTACTCCTCTTCTCGGCGAACGCCCTTTGAACTTCTGTTTAAAGCCAAACCTTCTTACTTCCATCCTAGAGTTTTCGAATGTCTTGCTTTTGCATCCACTCTCACACATAAGAGACACAAGTTTGATCTAAGAATGAGATAGCGTTTTATTCTAGGTTATCCTTTTGGAATCAAAGGTTAAAAGCTGCTGGACCTTGGATCAAATAAGATTTTCATTTCTAGAAATGATGTTTTTTATGAAAATATTTTTCCTTACAAAGGTCATAACATAGAACCTGAACACACTCTTCCAAGTCCAAGTGATTTAGCTTATTCTCATCCAACAAATGTTGATTTAAACTAACCTCTCAATCAAACTTCTCAGTCTTTGATAGAATCTGCAGAGAATATGGACAAACCATTTGATTCCCCCAAAGCACCTCCATAACTCCTCATCTACCTCACATGTCCACTAGAAGCAGGAGAGCTCCTTCATGCTTGTAGGACTTAGTATGTCTGCAGGCCTCCTCACCATCCCATTCACAAGAGTTGAACAGACGAAAAATTCTGCTACTCTAGGTATTCCTTTTTCTTTTATGTGCTAGCTTATATCATATCACAAATTATCTGACTCACATAAAGCCTTTGTTACTCTTAGCTCTACACACACTGAACCTAACTGTTAAATGTCGTGAATGGATAAATGCCATCCATGCAGACGAAAAAGCTCTAGAGTTAAATGACACTTGGGTTGTGACAGACTAGCCTCTTGGAAAAGTAGCTATATGTAGTAAGTGGGTTTACAAAATTAAGTTTAATGCATATGGGACAGTTGAGAGTTACAAAGTTTAACTACTAGCAAAAGGATATATGCAACTAGAGGGTCTAGATTACCGCAAAACATTTTCACCTGTGCAGAAAATGGTGACTATGAGAATTTTGCTTGTTGTGGCAGCAATCAAAGGCTGGTATTTGCATCAATTTGATATGAACAAATGCTTTTTTACATGGAGATTTATATGAGGAAGTTTATATGGAACTACCATAGGCTATTCTACAAGTGATTAGCCAAAAGTTTGTATAGATTAAAGCAGGCCTCTCGATAATGGTACTCAAAGTTGTCTTCTGTTATCTTTAGCAAGGATTCTATTAATCTAAGTTAGACTGTATTTTGTTCACAAGAACTGTTTTATGGCTATATTAGTGCATGTTGATGATGTTATAGTGGCTGGTAACAATATGGAAATCATTCATTCTTTTAAAAACTCATTTGATGACAAATTCAAAATCAAAGACTTGGGTGCTCTCAAAATATTTTCTTGGCATAGAGGTGTGAGATCTAACAGGGAAAATCATAATTGTCCAAGAAAATATGCATTGGATATCTTGGCTAACTCAGGGTAACTAGGGAAGTACTTATCAAGGTTCCTTTAGATCAAAATGTCACGAATTCTTAAGATCAAGGAGAACTCTTATCAAACCCTTCCATCTATAGAAGAGTCATTGGGAGATTACTTTATTTAACTATCACAAGATCTAATTTGGCCTACTCGGTGCAATTGTTTAGTCAATACATGCGAAGTCCTAGAATACCCCTTTCAAATGATGCTCAAAAGTGCTGAGATACATGCATAAAGGCACCAAGTCAAGGCTGCTATTTCCTTCACATAAGACCAGCAATTTAGGGCCTACAGTGACTCGAATTGGAGGGGTGTGTTTGGACACACAAAAGTCAGTAATAGCATACTGTGTTTTTATTGGTACCTTTTTGGTGTCTTGAAAATCAAAGAAACAAAACACTATTTCTAGATCATTAATAGAAGCTGAACATAAAGCCATGGCCCACATTGTTGCGAATTGTCATAGCTTCGACACTTGCTACATATTCTACATGTCACTCTCAAGCAACCTTTCTATCTTGTGACAATCAAGTCCGCTTTGCATATATGTATTTTCGAAGTTTTCAACAAAAATATTAGTTTCAAAATCATAATTATATAATGTAGATAGCACCGTAACTTAAATCTTATCTAAATCTTTATCGGATAAGACATTTCTAACTTTTTTATATAGATAAAGTTATTTAAAAACTTAAAACAAAAGTCTTTAAAAAAATTAAAAAAGTTAAGAAACTGTAGTCAAATAAAAAATTTTCAAAAAAAGGGAAAAAAATTAAATAAATAAAACCTGCCCGAGCACGCACTTAATTCACACTTACCATCAAAATAGAGCATTTGCCCATGTCTTGCACATAGGCACACTTTTTAGAACCTTAAAAAACAAAGAAGGCAATGGGGCTAATATCCCCTTTTTCTTCACTTCATTTTCTCTCTCTGACGTGCCTAAAAAAGACGTAGTTCTTACCAAAAAATAAATAAATATATAAGAAATAAAAAGTCGTAGAAAACATTTTTTTATCAATTGCATCACTCTTCGTAGCATACAAGAACAATTATCAATCCATTGAAGTGTCAATCCTCACAAAAAAACACTCTTCTTTTTACTTTTATATAAATTGTTCAAATCAAAACTCCAAATTTCAAAAACGAGTTGATTTTAAGATTCAGCACTTGAAGAATAAACATTCAATTCAAGACCAAGCTCAAGTAAAATCAAGTAAAAAATTAAAAAGAGTAAGTAAAGTGATGACCATCCAAGTAATACCTTATCTTACTCCAACGTCCACACAATTGAAAGAAATCGTGTCAACACATTCAGATAAACAGGGAGAGGGGCGGAGACAAACATCAAAGATACAACACAGATTGCAAAACTTCTATATTAGCTAAACTGGTGTGCAAATACAATTTTGAAAAATTCAAACTTCACAAACATCTATAAGTGGTAAATTTGAAGGATTCGAGCATTTCAACCAAATTTTGAACTCTTGACACATAAATTATTCAAGTGATAACAAAGATTTTACGTTAAAGACACTCCTTCAAGAATAAATTACAGACAAAAGATGCGGAAGACAACAGTTCTATATGAGAGAATCAAAATGGCACCACAACAAACCTCAATAAATTGAAAAATTAAAAATGAAAATGAAAAGCCACCCCTCAATCATTTTAAAAGGGAAAAGAAACAGAAGCAAGAAACCAGATAAAAATAAATGTGAAAATTTCAAAATTCCCTTTTCCAGTTATCCTCCAGAGTGGGAGACGGGCGTAGTTACAAAATGGCCATCCTTGTATGCATGCACGTATTGCTGCGGTAAAGAATGCTCCACCTGCCAAAAAAAATAAAATTCATGTACTTAAAATGACCCTAACAAGAAAAAATTTAGGCTTTATTGTAGAATAAGAAGCGTCAGCAAAAATGGGACTGAAACATACCCAGTCGCTATCAGGCCCAGAGCCAGGTACCAACACGTTGATTTCACTTGACTTAGCTGTGGTTACAGAAGCCTCCAAAGAATCTTTACTCAGGTACAATTGGCAACCTGCTGTATTGTCCACCGATATGGTAGGAGCCGAGCCCTGAAAAGGCCAACGTGCCAAAAAAGAAAAGAATATTTGACTATAACTGAAATTTATTTATATTTTTAGCATTCGCCTTGGGTTTCGGCATACAAACCTTCAAGCCAGGGTGTCTCTTAATTGCATCGCACAATGTATCATTTGATAATCTCCCAAAATCATCCAACTTAAGTTCATAAAAATTTCAAAAGAAGGAATTCCAAAGACGTATATGCCTAGATAGATCTCAACAACACGTCCAATAAGAACCTAAGAGTGCATTTGATTTGTCATTTTAAGGCCATATTCAGTTTTCAATTTTCGAAAACACTCAAAACATATTTGATATGATATTTTCAAAAAACTCAAAACAATTTTTTGACGTTTTGAGTGTTTTCATAAACACTCAAAAAACTCAAAACAAGGAAAATAAGCTTAAAAATTTTTCAAATTAAAATAATTAATAAAATCACACAAAACTTATCCAAATACAAATACTCCTCTCCCTCTCTCTCTTCCCGTGCTCCTTCAAAATATCATAAAATTATTTCTAAAGTTTTTAAATCAAACGCGTTTTCTAATTTTTTTTTTTTTTTTTGCTTTGAGAAACAGTCTTTTTTTTTTCAGAATGAAAAACAACTTTTTCTGTAACCTTAAAATAATCCCTCAAAACAGAAAATAAAAAATGAATTCAAAACCAAAAATAGAAACGCAAACCAAACGCACCCTAAACAATGATACTTCTGCCAGTTGATTTATGACTCTCAACATTCGGCGCATATAACTCTCCCACAATCACCTCAAATTGGTCAAAATATGCGGAATTTCTTACTTTTTGTGGAGGGTTAGATCGAGTTGTTCCTAGCTAATTTCTTTAGTTTAAGTTAAATTATAACTGAGATGTAATAGAATGTCTCCCATTGGCCCCACCACAGAGAGGCTAGGGTTACTGCTTCCCTTCCCATAACATGACGGGGGTAAAGGAGAAAGACACGAGAGAGGCACCATGTGACTAACGAGAAAAACTACCTGGCATTGCACCTCAACGCCGCTGCAATTGACAACCTCACAAGCTGCCACAACATCCTGGTCAGAAATTTAAAAAACAAAAACACATGAGCAGACATGATATATGGAACTCATAATTCAAAAAAACTGCACTGCCTCGAAATAACAATTTGGTCACTGACCGTAAATACAACCCCCATCTTGGTGCACTTGTCTACAGTAATGTTGTTCACCTTACCTGCACAATATTAAGAGCCTGTTTGAGCCCTATTTTTGGCTAAGAATGCATTTAGGAATAATAGATTGATGGAGAATGAGTGGTTAAAAAATAAGGAAAAGTTTTGGGTTTGCGAGTAATATTATTTTATTGAAGAAAATGTGGTTGAAAAGAAGAGACAAATGTATTTTGGAAATAATGGGGATTAAAAAAGGGCCAAGTGGATGTTAAGAATGCCTAAATGCATGTAATTGCAACCTGACTCCACACAGGTTACTGATTGGAGGCTGACTTTAAATTTGAAGAGAAGAACCTAAAATAGAAAATGTAGATATACCTTGGATCTGTAGAACAGAATCTTTGCAACCAAAAACATACACGGACTGTTTTGCATCACAATCATCAATTACTAAATTCTTCTTTCCAATTTGATTCTCGACCACCCATCTGCAACCAATATAATGCTAAATTATGGATCTCAAACCTAACATCATGTACCTATCTGGAAGGATCACTTCTACTCACTTACGACCCATTTGAAGCTCCAATTTTGGGGGCCCTGTCTTTGAAAAAGACGGTGAGCTAGTGCGACCTTCTTTCTCACCAGCACTAACAAAGCCAGTCTTGTCCACACGGTTTTTCACCTTCATATCATCAGTGACTTTCCTCAATCCTAGAAAGGAAAATAAGAAATAATTATAACAAAAACCCTATATAATCTGGGATAGCTTGAAGGGGCAATCGGAACAAAACAATTACCAGAAGTTACTGACTGTCCAGAATTAATTTCGTGAAAAACAGCAGCCATCCCTTCTTTCGGGCGCGATGATGAAGGCTGATGAGTTTCAGAATAGAATAGCTTAGCAGGTGGAGGGGGAGGTGCAGGACCACCTGGCTTAGAAACTTTCGGTGGAGCTGATGCTGTTGTTTTTCCAGTGGCACTCCATATAGGGCCCAATGGATAGTGACTCTTTACATAATCCCTCAATCCTGGTACATAAAGCTCCTTTAAAGCCTTTGCCCACTCAACATGATTAGCATCTTTGTTTCTGTACTCCACAAGAATCTAGATAAATAAGGAAGATAAAATTTTAGAACCTAAAAACTGAAATTATTCCAAAAAATAAATATGGTAGTACTAAAATAAAAAATGGAAAACATGGAAATTCAGAGTCATCAAAGGGCTGTCTATATTTTCAATAGGGACATATGACTTAAAATGCATCATAAATTAGGAAAGTACATGCAATTGCAATTGCGCATGTTTGGGGTGTGGGGCTGGCTGGAGGCCATTGATATCAAGGCAATGACAGATTAAATGCACCATTACCCTAGGTTGGACCGCCATTTACTGGACCTAATAGCTTGATTATAAATAAAACCATGATCAGCATGAGAAGCAAATCATTTTTCAGTACGAAACATGAATTAGTACTTATTGAAGCCCAATTACAACTGTCAACAATACAAGGAATCTTCTCATATCAAGAAAACTTAAAGAAAGTCGAGAACATAACGTATCTTTCTAACTGCAAAAAAAGAAGAAAAATGTATGTCTTAAATCCACGATTACGCTAAAACTTAGCTCCTGTGAAGCAAGGATATGCTTCCTAAGTGTAGTGTCGGTGTTCACATGTTCAATCACCACACTCTTTTTTTTCTTTTTCTTTTTCTTTTTTTTTTTAATTTACACCCCCTGGCCCATGTCCTGCATTGTTTTATTTTATTTTTCTCAATTTTTGACAGGTGAGGAACATCAAGGACACAGCAACCTCCATTTTGAAAATTTTGGAAGATGAAACTAAAAAACTCTTTAAATAGAAATTTTTGCGTAAAAAAGTCACAAAAATGTGAAGGGGGAAAAAAAAAAAAAAAAAAAAGTCGTACAAACTTCAT
>NC_036241.1:10417866-10506505 GCF_002742605.1 Olea europaea var. sylvestris | reverse complement strand
GACCGATCCCTTCTCCCAGATGAAATCCTATCTCCTATACTTACATCCCATTTATTGAATTGGATAAAAGAAGAAGATCACTGAAATATGAATTCCAAGGGTTTTTAAGGAAACCTCATATTATCCTTTTAGAATCCTAAAGTCTTGGTCCAACCCTACCCCAAAAGGTTGCTCCAAGGGAAATCTCCAAAGCCATATTTCAATCAGATCCACGTTCTAGTCCCATAATTTCCCACTTTTAAACTACCTCTACTTTATTTCGTGTTACCATAACCCAAGCCACCAAGTGTCTTTTTTCCCAAAATACCAAGCATGAGAAGAACATTATTACTACCAAAAAGTATGTTAGCAGGAGAATTTATAACAGGAGGGAGTTAGTTCCAACAAAAAAAATAATAATAATAATACTAAAATAAAATAACAGGAGGGTTCAAACAATGGACAAAAGCTATAGATAGATTATTCCCTTTCCTCCTTGTTTTTGCAGGGAGGATGCTGGTGTGAGGTGCAAGAAATATAATTAACCTTGTTATTGTAAAATTCAGCCATTTGCCAACTCTCTTCCACATGTGCAATAGGCATGCTCATACCTACAATGAAACAGCAAATTAAGTATTCATCTAACAAATACGAGGTATGCTACCATAGAGATATGCCCACACCGCAATCTTTTCCTGCATATGCAATCCATGCCAGAGCAGTCAGACTGTCAGAAGCTGACTTCAAGTGGTAGAAAAAATCAGGTCTCTTTCCTTCTGTTAATGCATTAGCTTTTGCAATCGCCTCATTCAATGGTTTAAGAAATTCAACTAGCCCTGCCGTGTCAGGTTTCTGCAGAGTTAACAAATGCAAATTTAGCATCATGTTGTCAAGGAAGAGGATGAAGCTAAGACAACAAAAAAGGTTAATATAATAAATTAGAACAACCCAGTTCACCATTTAAAATGATAAATTGATATAGAGCTTTGCAGTGTAGTATCTCATACAGAAAAATGAGCTTGCACTTTTTTCTTTCGCTAGCCAATAGTATAATTGCTCTTAGATCATCACAATGATTACAAGATGCTAGAACTTCAGATAGAAATATGAATGAACTGCAGCAATCTCATTCCATTTTAAACCGTCAAACCGACATTGATCTAAGGTAATAAATTTTGATAATAAAAGAAACAAAAAAAGCCAGCAGATGCTAAAAAATTTATTTCCAAAAAGCTGATAGTGAGATAATAATTCTCACAATGGGATCAGGTTCGTTAAAATAGCAAATTACTCTGAGTGTACAAATTTGTTAAGGGGGAGATCAATGGAGAAGAAAGGGTACTAAAGCACACAGGAAGAGGAATGGGGGGAAGCAGCCAATGAAAACAATAGAACTTGAATGGAGATGCGATGCCATTTCATCTGCAACCAAATGGCACCGTTTTGGAATTATTTAAGTTGTCAAGTTTTAATTTTAAGAAAACGACTTTACACTTTTGTGAGAATCACGTTTCTTCACTGTAGAGAAGAATGGATTAATGCTGTGTATATGGAGTGGAGAATCAGTTTTTGCAATCTGAAATTCAGTAAAATTGTTGGAGCATTTCAACAGCGCTCTCTCTCTCTCTCTATACTTCTTACTTTTTTCGTTTACTCCCTCCCCCATTCTCTTTTGCTTCACTTTGGTTACAATTCCAGCTCATTTCAGCCAGGTTATTTCCTTGCTCAAGCTGTGTGAGTTGGTCGTTGGAATTGAGGTCCAATTCGTGACAAATTGGTATGAGAGTGGGCATAGCAAGCGTACACTACTGGGCAATTGCTAATAATGGATACTAGAGCCAAAATTGTGGACGAGCACTTGAAGAAATTGGATTTAGAGATAGCTGATCCGGGAACTTCATTTAAGGCCGTTACCAGCCGGTTGGAGAACAAATTGGCTTCCACAGATCAAACACTTCAGGTAATGGGTCATAGACAGGAGAAAATTGAAAATAATGTATTATAAATGAACCAAAAGTACGAAAAACTAGTGGCCATGTAGGCCCAGATATCTTAGGATCTTAAAATGGAACAGAAGAACAAAGGGATGAAGGAATCTGTGGTTGACGGGAGGACCGGAGTGGTGATGTCTACACCAGGAGTTAGTAATACTAGTGGTAGTACAATTACTAGAGGAAAGTTTAATGGAAACACCAAGCTTCCTAAGGTTGATTTTCCCCACTGTGGAAGAGAAGGACCTAGGGAGTGGTTTAGGAAGGCAAGGAAATACTTTCAGATACACTGAGTGCCTGATGAACTTAGACTAGGGATTGCTGAGATATATTTGAAAGGCAAGGCAGACATATGCTTTGATGGGTTCATTGCCAGCCATGCCCCTGGGCAAACTAGGGTGTATTCTTTGATGAGTTATGTAAGAGATCGATAGAACACTGCTGAAATTCAACTTCACTAATCAAGATTAATAGGATATAACAGGCTGGAACAGGACTCAAATGTAATTATAGAATTCTATTACTGAACGAATGCTACAAAAGAACAGCCATTTTATTATATGATGAACTGCTATGAAAACATAACAATGAAAGAAACAGAAAGAACAAAGGTATTTGGCTTTTCGAGAGGCCAATTCTCTCCCAAGTGACTACCAATTCCCTGCTACTGAACTGAAATCCCTTCCCCTTATTTATAGGTTTTTCCGCTCCTAGACTGTTCCTCCAACAAATTATGTAAATGTGCAGGTGGCCTCCTCTCTTCTTGCATTTCCTTTCCTACCCTTGCGCATTTGATAGGTAATCTATATTATGGGTCTATCAGAGATTTGCGTAGACCACAGGTGAGGAGATGATCGAGACCTTTAGTAAGATCAAACGATTGGGAACTATCTCTGAGTATCAAGAAAGGTTTGAGGAATTGAAAGCCCAAGTGATGATGACACTGTCCCATGTTCCATAATCTTACTTTAGAGGGTGTTTGGTGAGGATTAAAACTATATTTTTTATTAGATTGTGATAGAAGTTTTTGAAATGTATGGTTGAAAAGTTGTAAGATCCATGAAAGATATGATTAATATTGATTATTTGATTTTGACTTATATTAAAATCAAATTTTAACGTGAACCAAACAATCTCTATATATCTGTGTTTACTAGTGGATTGAGAGGGAAAATTAGATCCACGGTTAAGATGATGAAACCAAATACCTTAGCCAAAGCATTTGAAGTGGCTAGCTTGCCGGAATTCACCATCCAAGCTATAAATAAATTCCAAAAACCTAGGAGTTTCTCACGAAACAAATGGAATCCCTACCCTTCCAAGTCTCCTAAAGAAACCAAAGACAAAGAACCGTGGCAAAATATCAGTAAACCACCAAATAACTACAAAACCATCATCCCTACCGACTTTCAAACCAAAAAGAACTTGGGACTCTATTACAAATGTGATGAAAAGTACACCATAGGCCATGCGTGCAAGAATAGGCCCCTAAAATTAAATTGGTAGATGAAAATGAGGAAAATGAACCAAAGGAAGATGAGAAATTTGAATCGGAAGGTGGAGAACATGGAGATTTCAATCAATGCCTTGACTGGAGAGTGGAAACATTAGACAATTAGAGTGCCATGAGTAGTTAAAGGAAGAGAAGTATCCATACTGATTGACATTGAAAGCACGTATAGTTTTATGGATGAGGAATTAGCAGAAGTATTGAAATATGCTACTGATGGAACTAGTAAAGCAACAAATAGAGCAACCAATGGGGATAAATTAAAGAGTACAGCATTATGCCAACCTATGGTATGGAAGGTACAAGACTGAGAATTTCAATTCAAACTCATCAGGACCCTTAAATTAGCAAGGAGTGACATGGTGGTGGGGGTAGATTATATGAGTCAGTTTGGTCTAGTTACCTTTAATTTCATACAAGGGTGTGTCCAGTTTCAGAGCAATGATGAAGTAATAAAATTGAGGAGTGAAGTTTCCAAAAATCCTGTCAAATTAATGGAGATGAGGGAGATGGAGAAAATATTTGGTAAGGAGCCTTATGGGATAGTGGGGCAATTGTACCATATCAAGAAGGAACAAACTGTGGATATACCTGGCCAGATTTTGGAGGTCATACACAAATTTCCCAGAGTATTTAAGTAGCCAACAAGTTTACCTCCCTGTAAATCACATGATCATCACATTCCATTGAAGGAAGGAGTACTGGCATTTAGAATCAGAGCCTATAGGTGCCCTTTTATTCAAAAACAGAAATAGAGAGGCTATTAGTGGAGATGCGAAGATACATATTAAACCAACAGTGAGAACCTTTCACAGGCAAGGGCAAGGATGAAGCTTGATGCTGATAAAAAGAGATCAGAAAGGTCATTTGTTGAAAGTGATTAGTCCAAGGTGGTAACAAGGAAGAATTCGTCAGCAGAACAGTGGCTTATACAATGGCCGAATCTTGCTCCAGATAGGGAAGATGTTGAATGGATTAAACTCCAATTTCCCTTTTGTAGATGTTGGGGACAAGATCAAGGTAAGCTGGAGGGTAGTCAAGGGGGAGGCCAATGGAGAAGAAAGGGTATCAAAGCACACAGGAAGAAGAATGAAGGAAGCAGCCAACGAAAATAACAGAATTTGAATGGAGACACTATGCCGTTTCATCTGCAACCAAACGGCACCATTTTGGAATTATTTAAGTTGTTAAGTTAATTTTAAGAAAACGGTTTTACACTTTTGTGAGAAACACGTTTCTTTACTGCAGAGAAGAAATGGATAAATGCTGTGTAAATGGAGTGGAGAATCAGTTTTTGCAATTTGAAATTAAGTAAAATTGTTGGAGTATTTCAACAGCTCTCTCTCTCTCTCTCTTTCTATTCTTCTTCTAACCCCTCTCTCCCTCTCTTTTTTTTTTTTTTTTTTTTTTTTTTTTTTTTTCCCTTTCCCGTTTACTCCCTCCACCATTCTCTTTTGCTTTACTTTGGTTATGATCCCAGCTGATTTCAGCCAGGTTATCGAGCTGTGTGAGTTGGTGGTTGTGAATTGAGGCCCAATTCATGACAAAATTGAAGCATTTAATTATACAAAGAATCATCCAGAAAAACCCAGTACCATCAACAGATTTCAATCAAGCATTTACAATCTTATCCATCATTAATATAAATAATCAATTCAAATTCGAAAATGAAATTTGTGTACCAAGTCAAAGTAAACGTATTACATATTACACCTTCGTATAAGTTCACCCATATTCAAAAGCTCAGAAGTCCATTAAATATGGAAAAAAAAAAATACAAATAAAAAAAACACCTTTATTGCAATAAAGCAAATCTTAAATACATGTGTAGCAACAAAATACAACTAAAATTAAACAGTAAAATGCAAAGATTGAGGAATCTAAATAACCTGAGTTCGCTTAATCTTAATAAGCAGCTCCTTCTGTACGGAAAACGCTTCCTCAACAATCCTCGACACCTCCAAAACCTTTCCTCCTATCTTCTCCGCAGCAATCTTAACCTTCGCAACATACTCCGATATTAGATCCCCGAACGCGATAATCGACGGATCCATCGCCACCGCAGCATCTCCACCGACCTCCGCCGCACCACCACTAGCGGACAGCACCTCCAGCCGCGCCACCGCGGATTCCAGCCGTTTTATCAAATTCTCATCCATTTCTTCAGCTCACTCTCCACTCTTTCTCTCTCTAGAATTGCTTTGTTTTCGATTCCAATCAGAGTTGATCTGTCAATATCACCTTAATGGAAATAAAATTCTTAATAGATTTTTGCCTTTCAAAATAAAAAGTAGATTTTGGTTGAAAAACTTAAGAGGTTAAGAGAAAATGGAGATGTCTTTTTCTTTTTCATTTTTCGGAAGTGGAGAGAACGTGGGCCTTACACGTGTCGATTAAGAAGAGACATTGTCGCTTTACAGCTTCTGTACCTCAGGTGATGGGCAACAATGGATCCAGCCCAATTAAACCGATCGACTCAATCCGATTTGATTGGTTGGTATTGAATTTTGCAATAGACTAGGTCTTGTTTTATGGGTAATGCTATTCATACTCGTCATTGTACATTACAGTTTATGATTTAATCTATTAATGTGATAGTATTTTCTTATTTCATATATCAAATCATTAATCGTCACATGTATATAACGCAATGTGACTGTAATAGTGAGTGACTACAAATATC
This sequence comes from Olea europaea var. sylvestris, assembly GCF_002742605.1. Lineage (NCBI taxonomy): Eukaryota > Viridiplantae > Streptophyta > Magnoliopsida > Lamiales > Oleaceae > Olea > Olea europaea. Next base: position 10,500,342 of record NC_036241.1, on the reverse strand, counting down.
ATTATTCTTGTTTCGTTGTTAGATTTTAGGTCGAGTTGGATTGGGTTGCAGTTTACCAATAAAAAATCAACTCAATACGACTCGCTTATAAAAATTATGATTGCTTTAGATAATGGAACCAAAGCTCGTTTCTCTCTCCTCTTTCAACTATCCAAAAAATAGTTTTATCTTTCTTCTCTTCATTTTATTCTTTATGATTTATATGGATTTCATGTCTAACATCATAAATTAAAAAATTCTTCTAGGGTTTGATTAGTCAAAACTTGAGGATATGATTTGATTTTGTTTTAATTATTTCTATGAAATTTTCCAGTTCCATTGATTTGTATTGTCGATTTAATACTTTCAATTAATTGACCACACTAATTGAATGATTAGTTACTAGTCAATTTTGACACTTGAGAGAGGAAAATTTAGACGCAATCACGATAATAACAAACCTAGACTTTATGGGTTTTGAGAAAAAGTATGAAATCTATTAAGCTTGTTCCATCTAAAAATCACGATCTTAATAAATCTTGATTTTATTTCAGAATAGAGATATTAAAATTAATTTCTAGGATTAATTCTTGAGAGAGGTGGTAGAATTACACTAGTATTCTTGTTCATTAACATGGAAAAATAATTAGAGATAACTAAGCTTTTGAAAATCTTATTTGATAGCTGGGTAAAATTATACCATAGGCAATCTTATATTGATTAATTCGTATACTTGCATATATTCATTGAATTCGTCACAATCATCCCAAGTTTAGATAAAGTATTAATTCCAAAATTCATTCATCCAAATCAAATAGATGCTACACAATTATAGTGCTCAATATAAAATTAAATTGCATTCACGTGGATTTGACACTCTAACTCTATTCGTACGTTACAAAAATTAATACTGTGCACTTGGTATAATTTACACTGTAAAAAATGCTTGATAAGTTTTTGGCATTGTTGCTGTGGATTGTTTTATTTGATTTTTAATAATATTATTACTAACTAGATTTATTTTAATTTAGATTTCTTTATTTTGTTAATTTTGACCATCGACCCTGACCTCTTTTTGTTTGATATTTTTCCAAGTATTATTCAGTAGTATATACTTATTCTACAATGGAGCAAAACTATTGCAATAAGTAATCTCGAAGTGGATGATAATGATATGCTTATAGAAGAGATATATTGTAAGTTTTGTTATGAGATGTATTATACTGGGCACTATGTGTATACATGTACCAACTCCCCTAGGTTAAAGCTTATGTGGTTTATATAATATTTAAGATGTCGAAAATAAACAATTAACAAATCTAATGAAAACTACATGCTCGTGGGAGATTATGTATTTGTCGATTGGGATAAGGACATCATACCTATGGGAGATGGTTCTTCATTGTTGAACGAGAAGATGTTTGCAATATAATGCACTTGTCAAGTTGGATGATAGCAACACGTGTGTTGGAAATGGGAGATACTGGTTTGAATTTAAAAGGTGGGGATATACTCCACTTTAAAAAGTTGAAAAAAAAAACTATCATTGCCCATAGATTTGGACTAGGAATCGACTATTCAACCTGGAGAAATATCAACTATTGAAGAAGAACATAAAAATAATAACAAATTAATCACAATAGAACTAAATGAAGTAGCAATTAATGAAGATGAAATTAACACACATTCTTTCGACTTTATTGATTACCCAAAACTTTAATTTGTGATTAAGCCCGAGGATGGAGAAGTCTACATCGTTGATTTTGAAACGTACGGAATATGCAAGTCTTATTACCTCGAAAAAGGCAATGCTAAAATTTGTAAAATCAATGAAGAGTGGAGCAAAGTCAAAAGAAGTGAAATGAGCAAGGTATCAAAAGGTTTCTTCAAAGTCCATGATGCAGATTATCAAAGTCAAACTAATGCCTATAAACAAGAGTTTCTTGAGAGGCAACCCAAACTTTTTATCTCTCTCTCTCTTATCTTTAGATATTAATTTATATTTTTATTAGTAATTTAGTAATGAGAGGAATAAGTTGATTCATAAATGATATAGGTCAAATTAGTGGCCTTAGAAGCTAGATATGAACAACCACTAAACTAAAATTTGCATCCTTTAACCGACTTTAGGATAGTTTGGATGGTTGAGTGATTATAGGGAAACTTGGAAATAGATGTGGATTCAGTGTGTGTTATATATTGTGTAGATTGTTTGAGACTAATGGGATGAAAAATTAGTTGGAAACCTTAAGTTAGAGGTTGTTTTCGACAATTAGTGTTAACAAGGGACATTAAACAAATCACTGCAAAAAAAGGAAAAAACTGTTTTGTTATGAAACTACCCTAAAAATTCTCAATGATGACAACTATAATAATCTCATTGTGAAACATCTCTTCGTAACTTTTATGACTCGAGTAATTAAACCTACAAGGGTTTAAAATTGATGTTATGAAGTTATCTGATTTGAGAGTCATTAGCCTAAAATTCGGTCAGTCGGAAAACTTAATGTAGAGACTTACGGACATAAGATTAATTAAAGAACACAGACACACACACACACATAAAAGCAAGTTCATGAAACAGAAGGATAACCGCTTTATTAAGCCCCAAATATTTGTTTTAGAGGATTAGATCATTAATAAGGGATTAGTAACTTGGTTGATTCTTTGAGGTTGAAACGGTCAAAAATAGGAAGAACTAAGTTGAATTGCAATTAATGAAATCTAACCAACTTGAAGAGAGTAGGGACTAGTGATTTGTAAATCAACCTTAGATTACACCCTTGGCAAGAGAAAAAAAGTTTGTAGGTGTGCGAATCCCACGGCGAAGAAAGGAAGTGCTTGACTTTTAAGGTGGGAAATCGGATAGACTTATGAATGTACAATGTTGCATTTAATTCTCCACATACATACACACAATTCGCATTGAATATGTAAGAATTTAGCTTTTACACTATAACTTTGAAGTATTTCATGAATTTGATAAAAATATTTCAATCCTGACCATAAAGGTGAGCTATCTAACTAAACTTATTTTAGGTGAATTCATTTGTTAGTTTTGTTTGTGTGTTCTCGTTAGTTTCTTTTCCATTTCTTGTGTGTTTGCTCGAGGACTAGTAAAGTATTAAGTTTGGGGGTATTTGATGAGTGTGTTTCATTCATCATATTAATGCTACTCATCTTGATATTTCGTTTGACTATTAGAGTTTTAGAACATTATGATTTGTATTTTGGTATTGTTTTATAGGTTAGGTAAATTGGTGTGAATAATGCAAAATTTGGAGAAAACATTAATTTTGGCATGAATCAAGGTTGATATTGATTTGTTGAAACTTTATGATTTGAGGCTAAATTGAAAGAAATAAGCGAATAACGACGAAAAATAGTGAAATTTAAAGTTTGAGAACTCAATTGTAACTTTTAATAGTTGATTCAGACTACAAAATAATAGTTGGAGATTGCTAGGAGTCATCGAATGCAAGTAGAAGTCAAAAAGGAGTGAAATACGATCAAAATAATTTTACAAATCAATTTTCAACCATACAAGTATGTTTCAAATTTTTAGCCGAAGATCGAGACCCATTTTTGATATAGTAAACATTTAAATTGGAAGGTTTAATCTAAAGTAAAGTTCTATTCTTTTGAGTTATCTTTTCAATGCATTTTGAATCGTCTCAACTAGATATTCGGAGAAAAAGTTATGATAAAAATATTGAAAGATGTGCAGTGCTGATTTTCCACCTGAAAGTGAATGCTGCAACGCCACCATTATTGAATTTTAACAGCAAGGTGGTGTCGCAGCGCCATGACTGTGGCGCTATTGGGAGAGAAAATGATTTTTTATTTTGAATTATTTTCTTGGCCCAATCTAACCCCAACCTTTCCAAGACTTCATGATGATATAATAACAACCCAAAGACCACTTTTCAATGAGAATTCAACCGAGCAAGAATGAGGGGGCAAGTTCAAGAAATCAAGAAAGAGGCAGAGGAAACTTAATGAAGAATATTATTTCAACCATCCAAAAAATTAGTTTAATCTTTCTTCTCTTCATATTATTTTTTATGAATTGGATAGATTTCATATCTCATATCATGAACTAAATAATTCTTTTAGGGTTTGATTAGCCAAAACTTGAGGATATGATTTAATTTTCTTTTAGTTATTTCTTTGAAGTTTTTTTAATTCCATTTATTTGTATTTTTGATTTAATGCATTCAATTATTTGGTCACTAATTAAATGATTAAATGCTAGTAAATTCTAGCACTCGATATAGGGAAATTTAGGCACGATCACAACAATAACACATCCTAGATTTTATGGATTTCGAGAAAAAGTGTAGAATTTATGAAGCTTGTTCCATCTAAGAACTACGATCTTGATAAATCTTAATTTTAATTTGAAATAAGATATTGGAATAATTTTTTAGGATTAACTTTTACTTGGCACTTGAGAGAGAGAATAGAATTATATTAAGGTTCTTGCTTATAATCATATCCCTAGAATCTCCTATATAGATTAATTCGTATAACTTGTGTTTATTAATTGAATTCGTCACAATCATCCTTAGTTTAGATAAAACATTGATTCTAAAATTCATTCATCTAGATAAAATAAAGGCTACACAATTATAGTACTTAGTATAAAATTAAATTACAATCCCTATGGAATTGACACTCTAACTTCACAATCATATTTTTGTGATCTGAAAGAATGGTAGTGGATGCAATCTTATAGCTATTGGTTATAGTGTGGAAGAATGTAGAGTTACATGTGTTAACATGGTAATGTGGATGAAATATCTTTTAAAATTGTCGAAACTCGTGAATTTAGACTATTTGTAGTGTAGATATCCTCAGTTTGAGCCCCCATCTCATATATAGATAGTACTATTGTTAGAGACATTTATTACTTATATTTGGATTAAAGAATTAAAAAAATGATATATTTCTTTTCTATTTCACTATCAAAGAGTTTCTATTGCCACCGATACTTGGACTTCCAATGGGATGTTGATTATATACTCTTACAATATACTATATTAATTTTGATTGGAAGCTTAATAAGCGCATTTTGAAGTTTTGTGTTGTTTAGAATCATAAGTTTTGAGACTAGTTTGCATGAGTGAAGGATTGAAGAGAAAAAAAAAATCTACAATCATGGTAGATAAGTATTGGTTGAAATGACCTCTAACATTAAGAAGAATCGATAAGTATTGGGAAGGGAAGGGAATTTTGAACCAATTTATGCTTATCGATAGCGTCCTTGATCTAAAATTCAAATAGAATTTATGTCGAATATTATTTTATTAGTCTTTACCATGATGAGGAAGTTATCAGTAACATGACTTAGACTTTGAAAGCTAATGTGTCTACTTAGTTTGGTTTATTTCTCCACAAATCAAATATGATGTGATTCAAGAGACGAGCCCAATGAACACAAGCCCGGGATGAGATCCGTTGATTCTCGAAGGAGGTCCAATGACGCGTGGGAGGGCAAAACGGGTAAATCAAGCGATAGGACTACTTGTGCAATCAACAATTGATAAAACATCGATCGTGGCGCGAAAAGAGGCAAGTTTCATGTTGGGGCCGAAGGATGAAACTAATTGGATCAACGTATTATAGGCGGCCGAAGATGGAGGTGAAACGCAACAATATGCGACCGCATAGTGTTACTATCCATGTGGTCGCATGGTGGTATCCCATGAACAATTGAGGCTCAATTGCACCTTCTATGCGACCCTTGAGGTCACATGGTTAAAAATTTGGGATGCGATTTTTAATTTTTGGAAACTTCCTAGTTGCGATATAATCGCATAGTGTTACTATCCATGTGGTCGCATGGTGGTATCCCATGAACAATTGAGGCTCAATTGTACCTTCTATGCGACCTATGAGGTCACATGGTTAAAAATTTGGGATGCGATTTTTAATTTTTGGAAACTTCCTAGTTGCGATATAATTTTATTTTAATTGATATTTCTGTGATCTTTGAGTCTTCTATTCCATTTTAAACATTGTTTTTGAGTTTAGTATAAATAGTTTTCATTACTTCCATTGTAACATAACTTTGATATTATTGGAATTGAATCGAGAGGCATAATTTTGCTTTCAAAAATTCTTTTTCTTCATTGAGCAATTGTGAACTTATCAAGAATATTTCTTGTTGCGTTCAACATTGGGTGAGATTCATAAATTGTGTAATCAAGAGGTCAACAAATCCGTCGATTGAGTTGGTTGCTTGGTTCATCATTTTTTGTGTCAAATCCAAAATCGGATTATTTTTAGCTTTCTTGGGTTCAAACAATTTTGTTGTGAGTTTTGTAGCCATCACTGCTAGGCGGGTTCACATCGAAAAATCATGGGATAGATCCAAGTTTGGTCCAAAATCGATTCGACCCAATCCACGTCCAGCCTTACCTACTATTATACTATCAACCTATTGGTCACAACATGTTTGGTCAAGTTTCAACCTGTGGATGATTAGTTGGTTTAATTCTCCTCAAATCGAATATCTTGGGGTGGGTCCAAGTTTGGTCCAAATCGATTCGACCCAATCCATGTCCAACCTTACCTATTAGCATGTTTGGCTAAACTTGGGTCCAAAATCGATTCGACCCAATCCACATCTAGCCCTACCAATTGCATGTTTGGCTAAACTTAAAAAATTTGCTTGTAAGTAAAAATTTATTTTTAACTTAAGGGTTAATTTTATAATAAGTTATTTATTTCATTAAAATAAAAATAAAAACAAAAAAAAAATTTAAAAAGTAGTGTTTACTTACTTTTAAATTTAGCGGAACATGCTAAGAATTGAAATTGATTTTGGGACTTCATTAATGAAGATTGGAGGACGAAAACATGTGCAAATATGGTGAGCTCCCTTCCACTTGTATAGTCCAGTGTAGTGAGTTGACTCATTCGGAGAGCATATTGCGTTAGGTTCGAGACGGTCAAGATTACAGTATGACTCGGGAAAATCCTTTTAAACTTATATTAAATTGATACTTTTAGTAAAAGGGTAATTAGCACGTAGTGTTTCTATCTTTCAATATTATTGTGCAAAACGTCATTAGCTTTCATTTTTTTGATAATTTCACCCTTAATTATAGCTGCGCAAATAGTCCTTCCATCTATTTTCTATCAATATCTCTTTTAGTCAACCCAAAAAATCAAATTGACCACATTTTTAAAGAGTTGGATGGTAACTTTATATTTATCGCATTAAACTATCAAAATAATTAAATTTTAATACTAAAAATTAAAAAAAAAAATGATTTTCTTCTTTATCACTCCATCCTACCCCAAAACCAACCCAAACCAAAATCATTCCACCCATCTTTCACCACCCGCGCCAATGCAAATCACCAACGATGTTTGGCACCACCACCCACAAACGCACCGCAATCGCCACGACTCACCACCTCAAATCACCAACTAGCCATTATCCCCAATTTTAAAACCCTTTACCCACATTTTTCCTAACCCATGTATATCATGAGATTTTCAGCTTCACTGAATAACGAAAAAGCCATTTCTTTCGAATTAAGCAAACCCACAAACTAATGCAATTTGAAAATCAGTTTTCACATGTTTAACCCTGTTTTTGAATTTGACACCTATTTTTGCATCTGCAAATGGAAGGGATTGAGAGTTGCAATGAAGACGATAATGGAATGACTGAACTATACCATTTAGAAATAGGAGAATGAATATGGATGTTGGTCATTTGCTTTGGACTTTTAATCGATTTTTATTTTTTATTTATTGAAAAAATGAATATGGGTGCTGGTGGTGGTGGCGAATACAATTACAATGCGTGTGTTGGTGTTGGCATCAACAATCGTCGACGATTTGCTTTGGCGCCAATGGTGAGAGACGGGTAGAATGATTTTGGTTTGGGTTGATTTTTGGGTGAGGATGATAAGAAAGTCTCTCCTTTTTAAAAAAAATAAATTATTTTAATAGTTTAATGTGGTAAATAGAAAGTTACTAATATGCTCTTTAAATATTTAGTCAATTTGATTTTTTTGGGGTTGACAAATAGGGAAATTGACAGAAAATGGACAGAAGGACTATTTGCACAATCAAATGTGTAATTAAGGGTGAAAATGTCAAAAAATGAAAGATAAGAACGTTTTGTACAATAATATTGAAAGGTATGGATGTTATATGTTAATTACATTTGAGTAAAATGTTGGACTGGATCCCACCTATCCAAGGGCGGATGGAGGCGGGCAGGACTGGGCTTAGCCCAAATCTACCCCCAAGCCCAATTTTTTAAAGTCTGTTGAAATTTTTTCTATGTATCAAATTGAATAAAATTTTTATACAAAGTAGTTTTCTCTTGCGTTTTATTCTTGTATTTATGAAGATTTGAAGTCAACTTTTCTTTGTGGTCGATCTTCAACTCAATTAATAGAAGAATTTCAACAAAATAACAACTAACATATATTTTGTCGTATTCTGATACATGTTTGTTTGAAACATCTTTCAATGTTTTCGAAAAAAAAAGTTCAAATTGTCACGGATAGAAAAGAAGTTGTTGCGCTTGCTTTAAATATCCAAAAAATGAATTTCTTTTACATAAAGTAGGAAAATGGCAAGGGATCAATAATTTGTTCTAAATTGCTTTGTCTATGTGTGTGTTTTGACTGGTATAGGAGATAAGGAATCACTTTTTAAACGAGATTTTAATGGGATTAAAGTGCTTGTTGACCAGTCAAATATCTTTTAGTGCTTTAGTTTAGAGAAATTTGCATATGGGGTCTCATTTTCTATTTTTGGCACTACCATTTCAAAAGAGTTTGCGAAAATACGTGGATCAAGGGCTATTGGATGGACTTCCATCAGAGTAGGTTCCTGAATTGCAGTTGTCCACTTTTCAGAATGGCAAAATTGTATTTTTACCCTTAAGACAATTAAAATAATTAAAAAGAGATACAAAAAAAGATAAAAGAGAAGAGAAGAATTGTAAAAGATAAAGAAAAAAAGTAGACGAAAATAACTTTGAAAAAATAAAAAATAAAATAATCATCGTCCTCACCATCTTACCACCACCTACGACTAACCACCACAACCCCAAATCCAACTATACCACTCCCCATCTTCAATTAGAAGACCTGATTTCCTCCCTAGAATCGGAGTGGCTAGGGTTAGATTCAGGATGGAGAAATTTTACTACTTGTTACAAAAATCAATGGCATTTTTGGGCCATGCTATTCGAACAAGGGCTGACAGGCACCTATGTGGTGCCCCAATGGCCCCTCTAATAGGGACAGGCCCCTGTTTGTTTATCATTTTCTGGTATTTCTTCCCTCGAATTCGCAATCCAATTGTCGTCATATGGTTCACGATTGGTTGTTGGTCATGGGTGGTGATGGTTGGTGGTGCCTTTGGGTTAGGTGGGATGGGGTGGTGGCAGCCAAAGTCGCAAACAACATTTTCCCTTTTTAATTATTTTCTTTCTTTTTTTTTTCTTTTAATTAAATGTGAAGAGACCATCTTGCCTTTTTTAAAAATAGTCAATTGAACGCCAATCATTGATATTTTAGTAAACTGACAGAGTTTTCGAAGGATTTCATTCAAAGGTCCTTATACGGCATATATTTGCAAAATTTTGGGATGACAATGTCAAATATTGAAGGATCGGGATTCAGGGCACCTTTTTGAAAGGTTTATGACCTAAGCTTTATTCTCCCCTTTAGTTATCTTGTATGAAGTGAATATTTGATATTAGTAGTTTTAGAATTCTAGTAGACAGGTTACACTCTTTTATTTCTAGACTTGCCGTGTCTCGTATTGCATTATAAGACTTGTAGGTGTCAATTTCCCGAGAACACAAGTCCAGTTTTTTTTTTTTTTTTTTTTTTTTTTGAGCAAAATCTCAAATCAAGATTTACCTTCAATGGACTATCGTTCTCAATTCAAGATTGATAACAAGATACCCTTTCATAAAAATGCTCAATTTATTGCTAAATAAATTATTCTAGTTATACAATCGTTGTTGACAACGTGCTTACAGGATGAAGGATCCACGATTTTTTTATTCAGTGTGAGCTCTTCTCCCATGTGTATGGCTGTCAATCAAGGTTATCAATCCCAGTCGTACATGTAGTATAACTGATTGCTAAATATATGTGAATCATGAACATTTTCAACCATGTTAGATGATTCTGTGCAAGAAAAATAATCATAAGTGAATCTAAAGACATTAGAAGAAAAAAAGGCACGCTTAATTAAGTTATAAGTTATTATAACACATTTCCATCCCAAAATTAACCCCAATTTCCATATTCTATAACAGAAAAGCAAAAACACAAAAATAAGTAATTAAACATACATGTAATATCAGAGCTTCCATGGCTGCTCCTTTAGACTCTAAGCAAGTAAACACTAAGCTCAGGAGCCCCATTATTATCAGGATTCATCATGTAAAATGCCTCTGAATCTCTAGACCCTACAACTCTTTCAAATTTGGCCCTCATATACATTATTTCGCCATCAGATTCTGCACCAAAATCTCCATTATTTTCTGCAGGCAAAACTCCTGCCCCCATTGAAATTGGCTCCACAGCTTTCAATATTTTCCAGGCTTTTTCCCCACATTCTCTTCTTGTTGCGAATCCATATTTCTTCCCATTGCAGTATGTCCTCCACAGGGGTTCTTCCAGGAGCCTCATCGGTTTCTTGTCCATTTCCCTATCGCATTCCAGGGCAATACGAACCAGGCCGGACGCCATTTCTTTAACCAGGCCGGAGATTGGAGTGGCCAGTTCGATCAAGAAAGCTGGTTCTGAACTGGGATTTTTCTGGAATGCAAAATGGACATGTCCCCGTCTGTGCCCGAATAGGGTCCCGACTACTCGGGATCCAAGTGCTTGTTGGCCGTCACCACGGGCTGGGGATTTCCCCAACGCTGTCAGGACAGACCGCATCCTGGAAACTGCAATATTCTGCAGTTTTTTCTTTGCTGCCACCAGCCCTGGATGACCTGCTGGTTCTCGCGTTACTGTGTCCTTTTCCTTTTTCTCATCCTGGACGAAACTCTTGAAGATTGGAACTTGCGTGGGCGTCTCCTTTTTCTCTTGATCGCGCGTCTCAGTGTCATTTTCCTTTTTCTCATCCAGGATGGAAGACTTGAAAATTGGATCTTGTAGGGGATTCACAGTGTCGTTTTCCTTCTTCTCGTCGGGGACGGGAGACTTGAAGTCTTGAACTTGTGGAGGGTTCTCTTGATCAGTAGGGTTTGAAGAGTTTAAGGTAGGAAATGTATCATCTTCATTAGTGACCTTTGTTGTCCAGTGGAAATGCCTCTTGGAGGACATGTCTTGATTATTCTTGGCCATGATTATCTTCATCCGTGAAAGGAAATTAAAGAGGATGGCAAGTCTTTAAAATGTAGCCGAGTAGGGACAGATTCCCCTTTGTTTCTTTTTATACTTTTGTGACAACGCTTTCAATATGTTGAATTAGACAACCAAATAACATTAAACCCATGTTTATTAGAATTAGAATTAAAATTTTAATTTAGTTAAAATTAAAAATTAACTTTTAACCATACATTTCATCAATTTTTAACAAAATATGTTAAAAATCTGATTTTATTCCTCACCATACAGAAAATGTTATCATATTCTAATAAAAGTTAATGAAATGTGTGATTAAAAAGTTCAGGATCCTATAAAATATGTGATTAAGATAAATTGTTGAGTTTGACTTTAATTAAAATTTAGAATTTTAATCCTTACCAAATAAAGACTAAGAAATTAAAATCGTACTTCAAAAAAAAAAAAAAAAAAAATTTAACCCCAACCTTTGGGGCCCCCCCCCCCCCCCCCCCCAAACTTTTTTTGGGGGTCGAATTAAAATTAAAATTTTAATTTAGTTAAGACCAAAAATTAACTCTCAACCATACATTTTATCAATTTTTAACAACATATGCTAAAAATCTGATTTTATTCCTCACCATACAGAAAATTTTATCATATTCTAATAAAAGTTACTGAAATGTGTGATTGAAAAGTTCAGGATCCTATAAAATATGTGATTAAGGTAAATTGTTGAGTTTGACTTTAATTAAAATTTAGAATTTTAATCCTTACCAAATAAAGACTAAGAAATTAAAAAAATCGTTCTAAAAAAAAAAAAAAAAAAAGTTGAACCTCAACCTTGAGGGCCCTCATCGCCCCGCCCCTAAAGTTTTGTGAGGGAGGTAAATCGCGGGATGTGCCCCAACAGATCAGAGAACAATAGCTGCCTGTACACTGCGCCTACAAGGAGTCCAATTCCTTGTCTCGGGAATCGAATCTCCCACTGCGGCTGCCAGTAAGGTGTGAGATAACCTCACTCCTGTTCTTTGCACCGAGGGGCAAATCGTACTTTACCATGCCCTTGTTTGGTTCAATTTAAAATCTACTAAAAATTTCAAGTGAAAGTCAACAATTAATTTTAACTACATATTTCATATAATTCACAACTTTTCAACAACTCATTTTATCAACTTTTATCAAAATTTACTAAAAATCTAAAATATGCCCTTAATCTTTTTATTCTAATTATCCGATTTGTACTTGCATAGACTTAAAAGACTCGTTCAAACGAATCATATGATTTCGGTATAACAAGTTAGAGGAGTGATAGATCAAAACTAACACGATTTATCTTAATCGTTAATAATTTAATTGTTTTAAATCTTTCATGAAATGAACAGAGTGGTAAAAAATGATTCATGTACTTGACCCATATAATCTGAAAGGAAATAAAAGTAAAGACAAGCAACCCCACAGACAAAGCAGTGGGGAAAAAATAATAAGAACGGCCACAGTAAGATAAAGACACTCAGAGGATGTTTTAATTTTTATTTGAAATAAAGAAAGGAATCTAAGGAGACATAATTTGAGTTATTTCACTTTCTTGTGGGACAGGGAATTAAAGGGAGTTGCTTTGAGGCAGGAGAGTGAGTGAAAGGGGTTTCTTGACTATCTTTTTTGACTCAAATCCAATGTAGATATGCCCTGCTTATAATTGTGGGTTACACTCATAAGTGATTAATTTGCAAATGAATAGTCTATAAATAATTGTGTCATGATCAATGATATTGGAATTCGACACGCAAGTTCGACCGCAAAAATTGAAAATGAGTTCGAGAACTAGTCTGGTTTCATTGTAAAAATCAAAAACTAAAAAATCAGTAAAAAAGAAAAAGAAACCGATAGATTCACCAAGAATCGAGTGAACTAGAACTTATTTTATTGTTCCAAGTTCTACTTTTTCAAAAAGTAAAACAAAATTTTTATTATTTATTTAGTACATTTTTTCATAGTCGATTTAATCCATTTTCGATTCTTAGACCCGATAATATTTATATTTTTCGAATCAATGCCTAAATGGGTTTCTAAAATATTAGTTAATACCTCAACATATTAGATAGAGTGGGTGTCGTTTAAGTTCTTTTCCATTTTCCTGAAGACTTGAAAAAATTGAGGGAGGGACAACTAAACAATGAAACATGCACGAAACAAGTCTAGATGGTAAGAGACCATGAGTTTCAAATTTGAAACTCTCTTACCTCGTATTCTGATATTAGTGAGTTAGATCGGGCAATATAAATCATGTTAAAATTTTATTCATCATACAGTCCAATCATATTCTGAAGTACGTACATATTCTAATCGAGAATGAAAATACTAACTACTTGATGTCACGTTGTGGTGCAACAAGAAGAAATTAAGTCTTAATCTTGATAAATTTTGATATTCGTATCCATATTTTAATCTTCATTCTAGATGGACACAAAAAGTAATCTTTGATGCCTCTTTAATTGCATCACTTTTGAATAGAAAAATTATGGCTGTGATAATAACATTCAATATTCTGCTTTACATAATTTAAATAATTTGATCATTTGCATTGTGATACCCAACTTCTAGAAATTTAATAATTTTCTTTATTTGGAATACATTAGGTAAAATTAAACAAATATATTGTGAAATATAAAAAAGAAAAAAAAATGAGTGAAATGAGTGTCAAGTTGATAGTGCTAGTTCTATTTAAATATTTATTTGTTGGAGGTAATAATTAAATCTAGTGCTTATGTGAAGCATTTTCTTTTGGTTTATTAATGATTTTTTTATTTAATTTGTGATGTTTATTTATATTCGAATTAAATTGTCACTTTATTAATTGTTATTTGCTAGAAAAAGTTCGTACCTATGTTATGGTCCATACAAATTTGTTTCATTTTGTCAGATTTATTCTCAACAAATAGTTCAGAATCTGTCCGAAATCCAAATTGTCGAGGCCTCTCTACAGATTGAGTGCGACCATTCCTGCACCATCCAAACCTTAGCGTGACAGCGTGATGTAAATTAAATAGTGGTTACTTGGCACCCGTTTGACGGACTTTCTGTTTTTTTTTTTTTTTTTTTTTTTTTTAATATCCAAGTATCACAGTTTACACTAGATTAAATCCTGGACTCCCAAGACCCTTGCCTCTAGAACTTTGGAGGGGGTAAATTGCGGGTTATGCTTCAACTGGATTACAGGTTTCCTCACCGTCTGTACACTTCTGCGCACAAGATATCCTCCTCCAAAGTGATTGCTCCATACCAAATAAATCTGGCCGCAGGTTCCCATCAGGATTCGAACATCCACTCTGCTGCTGAAAGCAAGACAATGTTGATTGATCCACAAGTTGAGCTGTGCCCCGGGGGGCGACTTTCTGTTTTTTGTTTTTACTTCTTATAGTAGAGCCTTCTTAACACGTACGAGAAAGTTATCCAAACGACTTGATATTCTCATAAACAATTTTTAATTTTTTAAAAATCATGTCAAATAGACTCTCAATACTCAAGACAAGGACTAAATCTTTAGTGAAGTGGGCTCACCATCCACGTGATGAGCCCATCCAATGTCGAGGCACCACCTCGGCGGGTGGCCCACACATCTAGGGGTGCATGGTGGGCCACTTGCCGAGGTAGCGCACCCTAATAGGGCGGTTGCACCGCTTCTCGCTGAAGTTTCTCTCCAAGATGAGATACTCGATATTTCCTCTCTAATAGTTTAGATAGATCGGGACGTTTTCGAGATGCCGCTAATAACCTCGAGGTGTGTGGGCCACCCGTCAGAGATAGCGCACCCTGATAGGACAGTTGCACTGCTTCCCACTGAAGTTTCTCTCCAAGACGAGATACCCGATATTCCCTCTCTGATAGTATAGATAGACCGATACGTTTTCGAGATGTCGTTAATAACCAACGAATGGTAAGTGTTTTTCCTTATGTGGATCCTATGTCAGGGACGGATTTGGGGATTGGGAGGGTGGGGCTATAGTCCCCCCCCCCCCCCCCGGCCCAACAACTTTTGTTTAAAGGTATTTTTTTATTTTTTTTGGTAAAAAACCAATTTTTTATGTGTAAATTTTTTTTTCCACTTAGTAGTCCAATTTGAAATTTTATAACCCGATCTTGGATCCAATCTCAGATCCGTCCTTATCCTATGTCAATGGACGTGTTAAGGACAAGATATACTTATGGTTTATTCAAATAAGGCGATTAAGATGTGTGAATTACATATTGAAGTGGACTGAATAGGAAATTGATAATTTTTGTACAATGTTTTTATCTGTTTGTTCAGCTATACTTATGTGTGATTCAACATCAATTTTAAATATTTGCAGGTGTATGCTATGTCATGACCAATTAATTAATTAAATAATTTTACTAGGATTAATAATTCAAAACTTATTTGATATTGGGTAACACTTGGAAGAGAAAAAAATTGGCATCTTATTCAGTTTCGTTTAGTAGTATGTGCCAAATGTGCTCTTCCTTGGCCCTATTTTAATGAGGTTTTCAAAAAATTATATTTTGAAATAGTAATTTTTTGGGAGAATGTGGTTAAGAAAGAAAGAAAAGTTTTGAATTATGCAATATTATTTTATTCGAAAATTACACCTCCACAAGTTTTTTTAATTTTCCAATTCAAAAATCATGTTTAAAACTTTTTTATTCAAAAGTAAGGCGATAATTCAAATATTCAATAATAATAATAATAATGATGATGATAATAATGGAATAATATCATTTGTATGTAAACCATACATAATGGTTTACATACAAATGGTGTATCAAAAAAATAGTGGGAATTTTTTTTATTTGATTGAAAATGTTCTGACCTAATTATATCAAATCAAATCAAATCATGTGTGCATAAATTATTATGTACATGTAGTACAACCAATAATAATATTATAAAATTAAAGTAATCCTTGTTTGATCCCCATTATTTTCAAAATATATTTTTCTCTTTCTTCTTTTCAACCATACATTATTCAATAAAATAATGTTGCACTCTGTTTTTGGCTGGTTTGGTGTTGATAGTTGCTTAGATCTTAGATGGACCTATGTTTTGACAATTTGAATGTGGGAGATATGGTGGTGAACTGGAGGCGAATCTGGTGATTGACGAGTGGCAATAGTAGTGGATCTAGTTTGGTAGGCAAAGTAATGAGAGTTGGAATCTGCTTTAGAAGTGCAACATTTGCATTTGGGAGACAATGATAAGTTTGAAATTTATTATCGCATTAAAGTTTATAAATATGTTGTTGGTGATGGTGGTGGTGTTGGTGGGGGAGCGGGGTAGGATGGAATGGGTTGGAGTACTGACTGTAAGAGGGTCGCTGGGTAGCAATGATGACGTTTTGATCATCGTATCGCAACGTAGTTTTTGGGTGGTTTGGGATTGATAGTTGCTTAGATTTGAGAAGGATCTGTGTTTTGATAATTTGAATGTGGGAGATATGGTGGTAAATTGGTGAAGCATAGCGATGGTGGTGGATCTAGTTTGGAAGGCAAAGAAATGAAAGCTGGAAGCTGCTTTGGAAGTGTAGTATCTGGATCGAGGAGACAACAGTAAGTGATAAGTGTGTATTTTACACACTTATTAGATACCTAAATATGCTTATAATTGATAAAATAAATGAAATTCTACTTACAATTGGGTAACATCTGCTTTTGTAGGCTAAAAATCATCCAAGGAAAAAGAATAAGGCAAAATGGAGAAAAAAGGGGACCAAAAGCGTACAAAAATGTGAAGTTGGAACAAAGCGCACAAGTACCAAAAGTTCGAGGACCTAGGGTTGCAATTTTGAAGCGCAAAAGTGATATGGCAATCAAAAATTGAGGACCAGATTGTGCATGATCAAAGTTGAGGGGTCTTGTGTGCAATTAAATGTAGGACTAAGTGGAAAAAGATTTGAAGAATGCCTGCGCGCAATGTTGCGTGCGGGGGAATCCATTGATGATCTCTCGATCCCAAAAGCCTCTAACGGTGTGCGCGCGCCGTTAATTTTGCCTATTCCGCTTAAATTTCGGGTCTTCTTCCGCAATTTCACCTTAGACAATTTTTGGCCATTTAAATACGATTTTGTTGGTCAATTTTAAGCTGGGTCTTCTTCCTTTTTCTTTTTCTTTTACTTTTCTTCTTCTTTCTTCTTCTCTTCTTTTTCCTTCCATTTTCTTGGTGTTTTGGGGAAAACCATAGAGCACGCAAAGGAGATTCAATCGAGGAGTGGAGAAATATTTGCGAAAATCAAGTTCAAGCTTCAAAAAAGTTTTTATCTTTAAATCTTGTATTTTCTCGATTATTTTGCCATATTTACAATGTATTGTATGAATATTCTCCTTTGCTATCATATATATAAAATGAGCTAAGTTATTTGTGTTGTGATTTATGATTGTAGATTAACCTAGCCTTGATTAATTTTAATATTTGCTCTTTAATATAAAGTTACTTATTTTCATGTGTTCCTATTATTGTATTTCATGCATTTTCATTTATGTGACCAATGAATGAATGTGTTTAGTAAATTGTACATTGTTCGAGAGAATATTTAATGCGATTGTTTTGTTTTAATCGACATAGACATATAGTAGGTTAAACCAATCAATTATGATTAATTTTGTTCAAGAGAGGTAATTAACTAAAATTGGAAGACCGGATCTAACATTGTAAATGAGTAATTCATTAATTGACTTGTGGAGAAATTAATTAGGCGACAATTAAACGAAATCATGAATCCCAACCACGTTTTCCTCTGAAATTCTCAGGACTTTTATATTTTCTTATTTTGTAGTTTTTTTTAGTTAATTTACTTACTTTAAAATTATATTTTTAATTGTGTGTGTTTCTTTTTATTGTTAGAATTAAATTAATTAGAGTTATGTAATCGAAACTGTACATTCCTCAAAGGATCGACAACTCGGACTTAAAAGGTTTACTTTATTATTTGAACGCAACCCGTGCACTTGCGGTGTGTATTTTAGCGAACAGTAAGTTTGAAATTTATTGTTGCATTAAAATGTGCAAATGATGGTGGTTGTTAGTGGTGGAGTTGGGGGTTGGGATGGGATGAAATGAGATGGAGAGTGTTTCGTGATCAACTATTTGGATGATTGTAACCAATAAATCGATTATCTTATGACCAATAATAATATGTGACCAATAAGATGTATAATTTGTGACTAATAAACAATAATGATCTAAAAATGTGTAATAACGAATCACAAATTTTTTTAGTCGTGACTAATCACTATGATCGAGATATAACTTGTAATCAATTAATTTAATAACTTGTGATTATGAAATAAGTTGACCTATAAAATTTTTGATTTGTGGTCGAAAAATAATAGTGATATATTAATTTGATAATTAATTTGTGACTGATAAAAAAGTTGTGATCTATGAAATTTGTGATTTGAGATTTGTGATTGAAAAATAATTTGATAATTTGTGACTAATAAAAAAGTTTTGATATATGAAATTTGTGAATTGTGACTGAAAAATATTCATGACGAATTAATTTAATAATTTGTGACAGATGATAAAATTATAACTTATGAAATTTGTGACCTGAGTATTTAGTAATTGTGATTAGTACATAAATGTGATTATTAAGTATATAATATTGTAACTTTAAGTTATGTAATTAATAAAATATTTTTATTTATTTATTTATTTAATAAAATTTAATTATGACATGATTTCTTAAGTATTAAAACATTTTTCATAATTTTGAAATTATATATTTTAACCACATTAAATATGTAATGTTCCCCTATTTTATTAAAAGAAAAACGAGTGATTATACAGAAAAAAGAGGAAAAAATGTATTAAAATTAAAATGGAAAGCAAACAGTGGCTTAATATTAATTGTGGCCCCATTTGGGGTGTCAAGTCGACAGGCTTGGCATTTTTTTTTTTTTTTTAAAGTAAATGTTATTTCTCTTTTAAAAATATTGAAAGTGAGCCATAGGCTTACACAATCCAAACTTTAAGTTGGGTCCGGATCATGCCCAAGGCTCAAACCCGTAAGTCTTCTTAAGCCGTTGTTTGAGCCTCATTCTTTGAAAAAAAAGCATTATTAATCACTGTTTTGATATCATTTCAACTACACATTTTTCAATAAAATAATATTAAACGTAAATCTAAAATTTTTCTTTATTTTTTAACCACACATTTCCCATCAATACAATATTTAAAAATACATTTTCTCCCAAAATGGGGCTCAAACAAGACCTAAATAGTAGAAAGGGTCAAAAAACTGATCCCGGATGCTGATCAAACTTTTTGTCTTTCAATATTCTTTTGGCACATATACGGCTTATTTGATAAGTTGACTATGAGCCTATTTGGAAGTGATTTTGAGAATTGATTTTTTAACCGTTACGAAAAATGTGGGGTCCACTTGTGAGAGAAGAAGTCAAATATGACGGCTGAAATAGTGAAATAACGGTCAAAAAATCAATTTTTGAGTGAAAAAATCGTGCCCAAACAGGCCCTATACAATACTGAATCCTATCAAATAAGGAAAGGAAATTAAAATATATATTATACCTATCCTAATCCCATAGTCCGCGCATATCAAACATACATGTAACATAATTGTATATACAAGGCTCACTTAGATCGTCATATAACAAGTGTGTAATAAAAAAACAATAATGTATCAGGAGATACTGATAAGCAATCATTTCACTTCCTTTTCTTACAAATATAACTTCGTAAATAAGTATTAATCGTTATTAAACCAGTATACCTCCGTGCATCACCATCAACAATGATCATCTCCTCCTAGATCTTTGTACATCATTCACCGCATCCTCAGGAGAGAATAGAATTTTGTTGTTACGAGTTTCTCGGGGATGTAGAGGAGATGTTTCACGAGTAGATCGAGGTTCCTACAAGATATCGAAGAGCTAATTTATCTAGACGATTAAAGCGACAAGAAAGAAATTACTCCAGTGAAACAAGGCTGTAGGAAATCATCGTTTAAAATTATTGATTCTAAGATGTGGAGATTTGGTGATATTCATGAGAACTCAAGTCCATGACTTGTACGCGAGGAGCATGTTTGGTGTGCCGTGTGGACTGGAGAGAACTAGATACAAAGTTAACTGCCTTTTCTTGTTTATTATCCTATGCTATCTAATAAATCTTATCAAACGTGTCATAAAATTTGAAGGCTTGCCTGTGAGTGAGAATTATAATTAGAAGCAATATACATATTGTCAATGAAAAAAGGTTAAGGATATGGACAGAGAAATAACAATAAACCAACCAATTCATAGTAAAAGTAATAGCTCATCTATTCTGTAACAAAATTCAGTGAAAGAATGCCACTTACAGTGCGATAAGGAAAATCATCTGCTTCAAGCATGTGTACGATTTGCCCCATCTTTGGACGCTTGTTGGCTTCCAAATCTATACAGCGAAGGCAGATGAGTAGTACTCTCTTTAAAGCTCTCGGAGGAGGAGGAACATCAATCATGGAATCTACTAACTCTTCTCCACGACGACTTAACACCATCCCTTTGAACCAGTCGACCAAGGTCATCTGAAATTGATTCAGGGAGATTGAATATTATAATTGTATTTAAAAGCATGTTTGCCTGCTTAAAGGTGTACTGATAATTAAAAAAAATTAAAATAAATAGTTCTTTTTCTTCCTTGAAAAATGAAACAAGTAAATAACCTTTTTTGACACTAGTGTAAGAGTTACTTCAAAATAAGTGGCTTTTTTATTGAGAAGTAAGATAAAAATATAATATCCACACGTATTTAACAAGTTCTTCAAAAGTAACTTCTACTTTTCCAAAGCTGAGTCAAACATGCTCCATATTGTGCAAGGGGGAGTTCAAAAAGGGTTAAGACCTCACTCACCTCTCCAGGTGGTCTTGAATAGTCAACAGGACTTCTTCCTGTAATTAACTCCATCAGTAAAATACCGAAACTATATACATCACTCCCCTCGTTGAGCATTCCAGTACTTGCATAGTCAGGGGAAACATATCTATAGCAACATGCAAAGTTAACTATTAGCAAAGAGTAGATGAGAAGCAAAGAAAATTTCGTCATTCGCTTTATAACTTCATGGAAAATCATAATGAGAGTAAAAAATGAACAAACCCAAACGTTCCCATCACTCGCGTTGTAACATAGCTTTTCTCAGATCCTAATAACTTGGCAAGTCCGAAATCGGATACTTTAGGGTTCCATTTCCTATCAAGAAGAATGTTGCTGGACTTTACATCACGATGCACAACTTTGGGTTCCAATCCTTCATGCAAATATGCTAGGCTGTGACCAAAAAAAATATGAAGATAACAGTAAGTTTGAATCTTGCATATATGAATTTTAACCTTTGATAATTTTTATCTAGAGCAGAGTTTTTTTTTGGGGGGGGGGGGGGAACCTTTGATGAATTTTAGGTCATCTTCCAAAATTCTACTCTCCACTGTAATCACGTGAGTATGAAAAAATCGATAAACCAAAGGTACGACAGAGGAGTTGAGGAAAATGAGCAGTACTGTAACAACTTCTTGCTCAATAACTATAAATTTCTTGACTGAATAATCTTATGATGGGAAACATTGATCCAGGTATATAGCAATTTAAGCTCACACCGTGGGTCACTTCAATGGTTGTGCAATAAATTGATTGTAAGATTTTAAATCATAATGCCGAGAATAAGTTCCCATATTCCTTCTTAGGCAGCATATATAAATAGAATGGTTTAAGGAATATCCATGTATATATGATGCATAAAACAAAGACAAAGATGTTCAATTTAGAGCTATTAAAACAGAATGATATCAGATTAGCAGCTGGATTCTGTATATTTTCTAGTCAATCACTCAAGAAAATTTCTCACCCAGGCATCAGCTTTTCAATGGTGCTGTAAATATTCCAATATGGCTATTCCTCTTCATTTTTTTTTATTTTTGGTAGCTATAATTCCTAATATATACTTCAACATTGAAAATATCTTCCCGAAACTTCACCAGATAGTGCTAAGAGAACAAATATTACATATTGACTGCGAAAAATAATATAAAAGGGATGAAATATCAAGTTGCAATGACAAGAAATAGACGTCAAGCAAGGTTTTTAGAAAGTAATCAATTACACACAAGATGAACCGGGATTCTAGTGGATGAATAAGACTCCAGCAGAATGTCTCACCCTCTCGCTGTCCCAATGGCAATTTTCATCCTGATCTCCCAAGTGAGAGGGCTAACCAGCCCCACATCACCATGTAACCACTGCTCCAGATTGCCATTATCAATGTACTCGTACACAAGTAGCCTGAATGCAGGATGCAGAAATTACTTGAGAGTTCAAGAGAAAAGAGAGATATCTAGATTATACAAAAGAAAAACCAAATGGCTAATGAGTTATACCTCTGACTCCCTTCTGCGCAAAACCCAATCAGACACACGAGGTTCTTGTGTCTTACTTTTCCAATGGCTTCAACTTCCACCTTGAACTCGTTCTCTGCCTGACCCCTATCATTAACAGATGAAACAGCATTAGTATACATTTCATATGTTTTGAAGTAACAGAAAGTGTAATCAATTTTAACTGATAGATGTTTCGTTTTCAAACAGCGTGACATGTCTACCAATGTAGAAAGAAATTTAGATATCATATTCCATAATGTGTAAATGTATAGAAGATGGAATTTAGCTATCATATTCCACATTCTGTTATGCTAAATCGTTTAATCGTTGTGGTTTACAAATTTCCAATTTCTTCATGCTCGTGTTAAAATGAGCACTGGAGACCACCATCAAAATTCATTGGCATTTGGATCCCCAACCTCCAATTATTGTAGGTCTTACATCCCCACTAAGTGACTTCGTCCAAAAGAACCATTGAAATTCCCGTATTTCATTCGTGAAGCTATTTTCCCGAAAAGATCTCATGGCAAGGTTGAGTATACATATGGAAATATAATATTCTTTTGAGAAAATGAATAAACTAGTTCAAAAATTTTGAGCTTTATTGTCGTGTCAATTATGATGCTTTGCATTGTAGAGCACATTGTTAATGTTGATAGCTTTGATTTATAAAATAGAAATGTGATGCAGATCAACTTGCATCATAAGTATAACTGCATGCAATTAAGAGTATCTAGTCCATCCCAGTCAAATTTATTCAATCAACAAGTGACTGGCCTAGAGTAATTAACATATCCTTGTATTCAGATCTTAACAATATTGCCAATTGAATATGTATCATCGCAAAAACAGCAAACTTATCCCAGTAATATGGAACAGGGGAAAAGTTATTCAGGACAAAAAAGAAAAGGAAGAAAGTTAATCAATATAAAATAAAGTAATAAAGTGAATTGAAACACTAAAATGAAAATTAATTATAGGCAAAAGATGGATTTAAAGTGTAACCATGGAATAATACAGCACATAAAGGACTAAAGATACAAAAGCTAACGTTTACTTTGTTTTACTTTAGTCCACAGTCAAAAGAGACAAAAATTAGTCATCTGGACACTGAATTCAATGCATTCAAGATCTATGAAGCTTTGATACCCTTCAATTCCATCTAAAGAACCCAAGAACCATATTAACCAACTCCACTTATAAATCAAAAGACAAAAACTCAGAACAGAAATTAAATAAGAAAAAGAAACAATCACAAACCCACAATTCAGACATGAATAGAGAATGAAAGAACATTACCATCATCCATCAGCATTAAGTTTTACTCAATTCAATCCAATATAGAAAATGATCCACACAGCCAGCTCCAAATTTATTCGGATACTTTGTTGTAAAATATACTAGATTGTAAGTCGCCTACCGCAAATTTAAGCTTGCTAGTGCAAATTTTTTGTAGAGAAAATACATACTTGTTGTTTCGGAGACTTTTAACTGCAACTACAGAGCCATCATGCAAAATGCCTCGATAAACAATGCCATAACCGCCTTCTCCTATCACATTTTCATCGGAAAATTGATTGGTCGCAATTTTCAGCTCCTTCAAACTGTACATTCGGCCCCATCCGTAGTTATTCACCCCATCACTCGATGCCGCAGCGGATGATGACGACGCGCTTCGATTGGAATCCAACTCATTGCTCTCCGAGTCTCCTTTTTTACCGAATTCAACACCCTTCACCACGTCTTCTACCAAAAACGTTATGTTTTTGTTTTCCAGCTCATTCACTTTACGACTTTCAGTGCGATCCGAGTCTTTGATTTCGTTGATCTCTAATGGTAACAGTCCCGAGCTGTACTTCACGGCAATGCGATTTCGCTTTGATTTCCGATTCAAACGGAGGAAAAGCAAAATTAACAGGAAAATTATAAGCATTACAACGACTGTCGTTATGATTACCACATCCAGTTTTTGACCAAGAATTGGGGTTCTGGAGGTAAAAATGCTGCCTGAAGATTCATCGGAGCCGGTGGAATTGTCGGAAACCGCCATTTCATCCGGAGAGAATGTCAATGCAGTGCGTGTGTATGAAAAAAACTGAATTATGGCATATGAATGGTGGTTGAGAGGATTACATAATAAGTAAAAAATGGCGAAGAAAATAGAAAAGTTCAGTGGAAATTGAAAAAAGTGAGAAATTTGAGATTTAAGCCAAAGCGTGGCCTTCAATGGCTACCAAGCGGAAGTTATGAGTGAAAACTGTCATAGTCAGTGATAAGTTTGTGCTATGAACATATTGGCCCTTACTTTGTGGACATATTACAGGAATGCCCCTAAACAGTGAAGATGGTATACGTAATTACGTACAAGAATTCCTTTGACATTACTTTTGCCTTTGCTTTTAATTCTGGCCAGAGAGTTTCAGCAAAAAACTTGGAAAAGGGCAAAGTGTCCGAATTTTGGTGATCAAATGGGTGATCGATCTCACATTGAGCGTGAGCCTTGTGTGAATAAAATAATGTTCGATTCCCGAGGTGTGAGTATTCGATCATCCCGTATGTCAACAATTATGTTTGTATAGCATGATCCAAAAAAACTTATATTAATTTTTGTTTGAAACTAACTTTTAAAAAAGTTTCCTATTTTTAAAGTGTTTCTAAAGAAAGTTACATTGAATTGAATTATCTTTTTTTAAAAATTCTTTTAACTATAAGAAGCATATTCAGAAAATTAGTTAAATAGACCCTCGTTTAGCCCTCATTAAATTAAATTTTATTTCTCTTTCTCTTATTTTCAATCAAATAATCTTCTATAAAGTAATATTACACGTAAATCGAAAATTTTTCCTTCTTGTCCAATCACTCATTCTTCAAAAAAATACTATTACACCCATTTTAATTTTAAAAAAGGAGGCCAGGTCAAATTGTAACTTTTAGATATCAAAATCTCCTTTTGACTTTCAAAAATTGTCTCAAATCACCCTAAATAAGTTTGTTAGGAATGGTAATAATTCTGGCATGTCCTGGGTCGGGGATCAGGAATATAGTTCTTTCTTTTTAATTCTCTTCATACATGTTTAAACCCTTGTTTCATATCTAAATCTTAATTCAAGTCCAAGTCAAAGTCAACAATTAATTTTAACTATATATTTTATTTATTCCACAACTCTTCAATACATTTCATTAACGTATATCAAAATTTACAAAAAATCTGATTTTAATTCCTATCTAATAGGGATTAAGTTTAAATCATATTATAAAAATATAAATATAAATAAGTAAATGAGTGATAAGCAGGATATTTTAATCCCCTTTACGGAGAGAATCTTCACCACGATGACTCTATCAGAGTGCACCAACTTGGCGGATAACCCACCACGCACCCCTGAGATGTGTGGGTCATCCGTCGAGGTGGCGCCTTGGCATTGGTCAATCGCACCATTCACTTGGTGCGACCGTCCCGCTGAAGATTCTTTCTTCTTTATGGCAAGATATACGAAAAATCTCCAATTGAGGGGTGTTCTAGTCTCATTCTATTGTCATTCCTAAATAATAATTAAAAATTACTATTTAAGTAGATTAATATGTTCTAAAGGGTCCAAGTATTTTGATTAAATTGACGAATACGAGATCCATTAAATTTAAGATTTGAGTAGAGTCCTTTGCTTAAACGCAATTTAGTTGAAAGAATTGTCTCCAAATGGGCTTGCTTCACATGTTGTTTATCTCATGTCATTAAAATCGAATATCTTATGAAACTTTCCACCTAATGCATCGTTAAAATGACTGAACATTTCCTAATTTAATTAATTTCAAATTATAATTATATTAAAAACTTATAGAATTGTTGAGCGATCGTAAATTCGTAATGATTTATTCATAATTTGGCCTTTACTTCTAACTATATTGATATTTTATGATCAATCGAACAACTAATTTGGCCCTTTTCTTAATAGAAATGGGATTTTTTATTTTTTTAAACAATTCAAGTTCTTTATTTATTGTAATAATTCATTTTTAATCAACAAAACATTCACTATAGAGAATAATTGCCAAAATCTCCAACAATATTTAACTATTTAAAATGAAAATGAAAATAAATGTTATGAATACCAAAGCTACACTATATTATCAATCATCTAGGGTTTTTTTCCGGTTAATATACATTGAAATGAAATATTAGTATTTATATCGTTGATATTAATTTCATGGGACGAGAACAAGTTCAAACTTGACTTGAATAATATTTTTTTATTTTTGAAACATACGATACCAATGTGACCATTCATGTGTATATCGATCTATTTCACTAATCACAAAATTATCTTTATCACTACTTAGTACAAACAAAATTTTGTCCAATTGTACTACATGTACACCACAACTTACATATTTATTTATCAGATGGCGTTGCGAAATTGGACTGAGTCAAAATCTCATCAATCAAATAAAATTTTTCCCCAAATTATTTTTTCTATTAACCCACATTATATAAGCACAACAATTTAAGTTGTAAAGAGATTTTGATAATTTTAATTAAATTTATCATCATCTCGCCAATTTGTAAATAGTAATGTACAACAAATATATTTCAATTTTGCCAAGCATTTGCTTTGTAAATATCCAAAATTTAAAAATGGGACATAATTTTGCATGCACATTAATTATATATTCAAATATTTCGTGAACTTCAATGGTTCATTGGACCATCAAAATCAATTCAAATTTTCCAATTTAATGAGGGGGCGTGCCCATGAATAGAGATTTAATTCCCTGAGGGTCCAGGCAGGTGGTTGGTATGAAAAATTGAATTATTCTAACTGTACATTCTAAAAAAAAATAAAAAAATAAAAAAGGGTTGAACCCCAACCTTGAGGGTTTCCACCGTCCCATTCCTAGAACTCTGTGAGGGAGGTAAATCGCGGGATGTGTCCTATCAGGCCAGGGAACAAGAGTTGCTTGTACATTGCGCCTACAAGGAGTCTAATTTCATGTCTCAGAAATCGAACCTCCACACTGTGGCTGCCAATAAGACGTGAGATAACATCACTCATATCCTTTGCATCACTAGGCTATACCCGGAGGGGGGGGGAGGGGCTAACTGTACATTCTAATTTACATTATGAATGACATTCTTTCTGTGTGTCAAAATCTGACAAGTGATGTGAAGTGGTGCTTAAAAAAATCAAGGGCTATGATAGGCGCCACGTATAAGGATGTCAAAGTTAATATAAAAGTGAATGTACATATAGAAAGTTTGAAAAAGTCAACCTTAAGCCCCTATTTGATCTACATTATTTGAAAAAAAAATATTTTTAAACAATGATTTGACATTATTTCAATTACACATTTTTCAATAATATAAAATTATACGCAAATCCCACAACTTTTCAACCATACATTTCAACAATTTCTATCAAAAACCTAATTTTAATCCCCACCGAACATCCTCTAAGTATATGTTTGACAAAATTTATAAATAATCAAATTTCATTTCAATCAAACATTACTATGAACTTACTAGTATTATTCACCTGTTCACTATTCATTCATCTATTTATAAATTAAATTGATTATAAATTCTTCCCAAATGAACGCTAATTTATTATTATTTTTTTTCACTTATAAGTTGATCTTATGAAATGTGTAAATAACAAGTGAGCAATGAGTTAGGGATCTTTCGAAATACGTAAATAAAAAGTGTATTTGATTCATTTAAAAATAATTTAAATTTAGCAAAAACATGAAATCAAAGTAACAAATTATAGTTTTTCTTCGTACAATTCTTATCAGGTACGCGAAAATAATTTTTTATTAGAAAAATGGTTTACTTTTAGTTTTAACTTTTAATCATTGTAACTTTTATTATAAAATTTCAGTTGGGTAACTCGTTTAATTTGCTACAGTTAAATTACTAAACTTGAATTGACTTTCAACAAAAGCCTCATCTATTACATTTCTTTATTTATACTGAACGTCCGATTTCAAACTTCGACGCTAAAATTTAGGGTGTTGCTGTCTAGTACAAGTCAACAATGTATACAAAGTTAGCTCCCGTTTGGCCCTCATTAATTTTCATTTTATTACATTTAATTTTTCTCTTTTCTATTTTTAACCACACAATTTTTCAGAAAATAATATTACATGTAAATCGAAAACTTTTTCTTCTTTTTCAACCATTTATTTTTCAAAAAAATATTATTCCACCCGTTAATTTTTCCACATAATGGGAGCCAAACATAGACTTAATGTCATATTATCAAATGAAGTAATGATGTCACTTTATCTATTGGACAACGTGACAATAGTTTCGTCACCACATAGTTTGGTAGCTATTAAGCACCAATCTTGCTACATAACTTTTTACTAAATTTTAATTGATAGTCGATGCATCGACGGACAATGTGTATGTGGGAATTTTGATTTGCCATGATCAAATCAACAACTACATTACATTGACTTCTATAAAAGTCTGATAAAAATGTTTATCAAAAACTTTGTCAAACCACCCTCAAGTCATATACTTTCCACGTACTACAAACGACACGTCAATGATCCGCTAAATTTTAATGTCCATGCATGAATTGGATATTATTTCATTAACTGGTTAACTAGAGTTGACAAAATGACTAACATAAAAATCAATTATGTGATTGAGATTTTTGTGAAAGTTCAATGACTAATATTGAAATTAACCATTCGTCACATTCAGATGTTAGATGTAAATCTATGCAACAAAACATTTTGCTCATTTCGAAATATGTGGATAATAAATTAAATATACTTATGAATGTATTGAATTCATAAATCAATTATAAATTGTTAGCCAAAATGGATGTTAAATTATTCGGTATGACATGTCTTAAGCATGTGAAACAACATGCGCACGAATTTGCATATACGGGAATTTATATTCAAACTAGCATCGAGGGTTGTTATAAAAATGAACAAAATAATATACATTTTTTCTCAATCA
This sequence comes from Olea europaea var. sylvestris, assembly GCF_002742605.1. Classification (NCBI taxonomy): domain Eukaryota; kingdom Viridiplantae; phylum Streptophyta; class Magnoliopsida; order Lamiales; family Oleaceae; genus Olea; species Olea europaea. Next base: position 10,470,645 of record NC_036241.1, on the reverse strand, counting down.
AAACATAAATTTTCATTGTTCTATGTATTAAATTCACTAATAGAAAAATAAAGTGAAATTAATTTCAAACGTTACTACCTCGTTGTGTGAGGAAGAAAACATCACCAATGAATTTGCAAGTAAACTAGATTCGTGCAAAGTAGTGCCTCACCAAATACATTACCCAGCAAACCCCACAACGAAATATCCAGATCTCAACATGAATATTAGGCACCAATTCGAAGAATTATTTTTTACCACGTCTAAGTAATCCACACTAGAGCCCATTGACGGATTTAATGTGGGGATAGAGGAGTCAACTACGTCACTATGATATTAGAAAAAATAATATTATTTACAATCACTTACTATTGTAGTCGTTCTACTTGGTGCGACCCCCTAATGCTAAGGCGCCACCCACCGAGGAGACCCTCCCTTATAGAACGGTTGCACCACATGAACGGTGTGACCGTCTTACTGAAGTATTTCTTGAGAATGGGTCTAAACCTTGTCTGCCTCGAGAGGTGAAGCTATAAGGGAATCTATTTAACTTGAAGGAAATCCTCTTTCTATGTCTCCTTTGACACCAAGAAGGGCGTCTATATAAGTGGGTTGCAAGATCTTTCCAAATAATGCAACAATCTTGTCGCTTCATACTCCACGTCACATAATGTCTTATTTGGGGAGATCATGAAACATTCAAAGATTCCTAACCCATGTGGCAAAGGGCTCGCAATGTGTACAAAAATCATTATAGAGAAAAATAGAATGAAATAGTATCAAACTATGCTCACGTTGACGTCAATTCTTACCATATTTTAAGAAAATTTGGACCCGCGGAAAGTAGGTGGCCCCTTCCGGCCATAATAATTTGGGATTAAGATGGTTGTACGAGCTCATGTGGTCCTATAGACCTAGCGTGATTCAATATTTTGACTCAAAATTACTTAAATTATCATAAAATGTCCTTTCAAAATTAGTGTATTAAATGTTGTACGGGCATAAATGTAGTTTAGCTAAATCTGGTCAAAAGGTGCGGTTGCCAAATTACTATATAACAGTAAAAAAATAAAAATAAATAAATAAATAAAATTTGGTGAGTATCGTCCCCCAAACACGTGGATAGTGACCTAACCAATAAATGGTCGAACATGTGAAAAATATATAGAAGGTCAAAATTACCATTTACTTTGTTTCCTTTTAAATAATCCACGTTGATTTAAAGAAAAGATATAAGTGCTTGTTTGATAGGGATTTTGATAATTAATATTTTTGACCGTTAAAAAGAAAGTGGGTCCTACTTGAAAAAGAAAAATTCAAAAATGACGATTGAAATAGTGAAATAACGGTCAAAAAATTGTAAATCCTACCAAACAGGCTCTAAAAAAACAAATCACGGTAAAAAGATCATCTATTTATTTCTTCCACATCCATATTCATTTTTTTTGACAATTGACTTGACTGTTGAAATACAAATGATCGTAAAATCTCCCATCTAAACAGAGGTACATGCATCCTAAATGTACGTTTGCAAGAATTTGTTGATAGCCCAGTGCTGTAAAATTTTGAGGTCAATGTATAATATGTAAAATCAACACATTTTACTCGTATAAAATGACCTCTTATTAAAGGAGGGCAGCTCTGTATGGGCTCTTTGCAAAGCAAGCGAAGAAATGTAATGGCACGCGTTAGCATTGAGTTATTCATTATCCATTTTATGTTGACATGGATTTTATCTATGGAATGTGTAAGATTATGTATGAGGCAATGTCAAACAAACGATCAATTATCTGCTTTAATAGGCGAGTCAGTCGAAATGGCCTATCTTGGTTACTAGTTTGGGCTTAGGCTATATACTAGTTGAATTTTCAATGGGATCGGATTGAGTTGCTAGCCCCATTCCTAAAGTAGGCTATTTCAATTTGGACCAAACCAGTATACTTCTATTTTGGCTAATTAGCACAAAATGTCCTTATTTTTTAATATTTTTTAGTAAAACGTTTTTACCTTTCTTTTTTTGGCAATTTCACCATATTTCACCTTTCATTGCGAAAGATGTCATTCTATCCACCCACCGTCAAATGTTCTGTTATCTTAAACATCTCCACCTTTCAATGTTTTTGTGCAAAACGTCCTTTTTTTTTTTGAAATTTCATTGCGAATAAGGTCCATCCGTCTGTCCATCGTCAAATACTATGTTAAGTCAACAAGTAATGCAATTTCTCTTTCAAAAATCAAGGAAAATATAGTCTTCCCCAATTTTTCCATTGACATTCTTCCCGCTTTCAAAGTTAACTGTTCAAAAATAAAAGTAATATGAAAATAATTTATACAATTATTCTGTTAAATAAATAAGAAATGATGCAAATAACTGTGTATTTCACTTTGAAAAGAACAATGGCTATTGCAATATTAGATTACTCATAAAATTTGGAACGGTAGATGAAGAGATTGAATATATGGGCAATAAATTGGAGATATTCATCCCCATTTGTGCAAATTAAGGGTATAAATAAGGATAAAATAAAAAGAATAACGGTAAATTTTATGCTGTAAAAAATCTATCAGATATTAATGATGAAAGGCTTATCACATATGAATGGAGAAGATGAACTGGACTTGTTCTTTTCTTTTTAGCATGGAATCGAACTTGTAATAACAATCCATACTTATTAATACGTTTTACGTGTAACAACCATATCTTTTAATATACTTTGCAAAAAAATCACTGCCTTTAAAACTAAGTTTTATAAAATATTCATACCTTTGTAAAATGAAAAGTATGGACATTTTGTACAAAAAGATTGAAAGGAGGAGAAGTTTTGTGCTCATTAGCCATTTTTGTTGAGTTAATAGAACATTTGACGTTTTGTATGAAAATTGAGGGCATTTTTTGTTAATTAGCTCTCCTAATTTTGTAGAAATTTCACCACCTACCCCATTTTTGAAGTATAATTGCAGTCAAAGTCCTAAATCTTTTAGTTTTTTGCAATTTTACACTTACGTTTTATTTTTTGAACTAGTAGTCCATACTTTCCATTTCCGTGTGGTCACAAGACATATGGACGGTTTCGTCCATATGTTCGTTAGTTGACCAGAAAAGTTGACTTTGATATCATTTTTAACAATTTCAAGAAAGGTAAAATAGTAAATTTAGGGAGGTGTATTCAATTGAGATTTTTTAATAACTTTTTGGGATTTAAAAAATCTAGGGATATTCAATTGAAACTTGTTGAGACACTCTAAAAGTCACGGTGTATTCAATTGAGATTTTTATAAATTTTAAAAAGCCTCTAAAAGTTACGATGTATTCAATTAAAACTTTTTAGAAATCTCTATAAGTTTTGGGTATTCAAATTTTAATGACTTCTATAGACTTTTATAAAAGTCTTTGAAATACTAACTTTTAAACAGAAAGTACTTATGTAAAATTTTAAAATTTATCTCTCATTAATCTCGAGATTTTGGGAGACTTCCACAAAAAAAAATGTTTTTTTTTAAAATATTTTTTTCCTTTAACCTTCTATGGACATGTATGATAAAAAAAATTTATTGATTATATTCCATTTTTCTTTCTTTTTCACTCTTATTATTTCTCTCTATTTTCTATGAAAAATTAAATTGGATTTTTGTACCTTTTTTTCTCTTTTTATTTATTTATTTGTGAAAAATATCTATTTTTTATTAAATTATAAATTTTTATATGAAAACTTAAATATATTAATTTTTATTTATTTTTAAAAGTATACTATACTATACTAATAATAATGAATCATATATATATTTATTATATACGAAGAAGAAGGGGAAGAGAAAGGGAAATTGTGGGAACTAACACCTTGTATGTGAGAATTTTACATTAGATCCACGTGAATTTTATTTCAAATGAAAGTCTTCAAAAATATTTTGAATTACACAAAAGTCTATAAAAAACTTTACATGAAAATTCGTAGAAGTCTACGAAAGACTTCCACTAATTTTATACAAATTTATAAAAGATTCACGAAATCTACAAAAGTCATCACTTAAAAAAAAATCCATCAAAATCTTCAAAAGTCTCAATTGAATACACCACTTTCTATTTTCCTCATAAAATAATTAAACAAAAAATTTAAAATCAAAATGAGGATAACTTTAATTTGTATTCTTTTTTTAATAGTAGTCTATGCTACGTGCGATGCACGAGCTGTGCATGAATTATGGTTTGGTTAGCGTATGTATTGAATATGTTTGAAAATATATGGGAAATTGGAATCATTGGCAAGGGACTAACCAGTTATACAAGTTGATCACTCGTCTTTCTTCTACAAAATGTCATTTTTTTTACCAAAAGTTGCAGAATCAATAAAATCCATTAATAATGAGAATTTAAGTCATAGTTAGTTAAAGAAATACTCCATTGGACAGTAAAAGAATTCTAAGCAAAAAAAAGCTAACACCATAGCAGTACATCCTTTAACAAATTATCGTAGATATAAATATATTATTGTACAGTAAAGAAATAATTCAAGGTAAAGCAAAAGTTAGAACCTGAAAATCCTAAAATTCTTCATCAACGACTATTTTCCTTAATGGAATGTTGAGTACTCCTTAAAACGCGGTTGTTTTACAACACTTAGGCGTCCATTTGTGATGAGGAATTTGAGCAGTATAACTAAACTTCAAAGCATTTACCATAATACACTCAGCAACTTAACTTTAGGAGAGAATATCCAAGTCTTAATGCTTATGCTAGTGAAAACAGCTATAACTAAAGAGTAACTTAGTGAGAAACATCACTGGTAATTTGACATGATTTTCTTTTATTATTTACACTTTGAGATAAAATGTATACAAAGGCACAAAATTAATCTGTCTGTGTAAGATTTCTTATTTATATCACGACTCATGAAATTAATAAAACTCAAGGCTGTGCATAGCAAATAAAAGAAAAAGAAAGGGAAATAAAGTTAAGTTACTGTTCTATAAAAATTAGAGGAAAAATGAACAATGCACTAATTTTCATTAGTTTAATACTAAACAAAGTGAAAGAAGATATTCGGAATTAAATCCTCAAATGAAATGAAATTGAAAATCCAAAACTGAATTTGGTGACTAATGAATCCAAACAGCATTCTGAATTCGACTGAAATTTAAAGGGCACTTCTTCAAAACAATGACAATACAAATAATCTTTTTTCCTTGTTAAAATAGAAGTATATTTTTTCGTGATGGATGGTCAATGAGTTTGTAAGAAAGTCATCGACTTTAATGATTTGTGTAACTATATAATTTACTTATAACTAACGGGGAAGGAAGAAAATAAATAGAGAAAAAAGAGAAAAAGGAAAGGAAGCACTTCTATTGAGACTTGCAGTTCGGAAATAGCTAATTTGTTCTAAAAATTTGTTAATTGCAATATTTGGCTAGTGAAATTTTCCAGTGAACAATACCTTGAAAGTCAATAAAAAAGCAAGAGGGAAGATAACAACTAATCGTGCATTATTGAAAACAATAAATAGCATGGCTTCAAAGTTAATCATTTAAAAACTCCACAAGAATTAAATTGTTTTCCTTTCCTACATTCATCTCAAATTAAAAGTAAATATAGTATCAAAAAATGGCATCGTACAAAAAAAAAAAAAAAAGAAGAAGAAGAAGAAGAAGAAGAAGAATTGAGTAGTGGAGATTATAAAATAGTTACTACGATCAAAAGTAATCACAATTAAGATAGAGTAAATACGGTGAAATCGTGATGATGAACATTTTATTTGACAAACTTCATATACATGTCATAACTTTTATAATTTGAGTTCATATTCATATTCGAGATAACACAGATAACAGAATCCAAACGTTCATTATTCAATAAATCATTTCAGTTTATCGATGTGAAATTGCAACTGGTAATTTTTGTCGTTTCTGAAATCAAGTTCTCAGTTTTGAACAAGATTATTCCCAAAAAAATAAATAAATAAAATTTTTACATTACCTACAAGTAAAATATTATTTGTGAAACAGAGGGTGCACAAACGAACAATAAATCTTCATCCTCTCTTTTAATATAGTAAGTAGTTTATGGAGATTATGGAGGCTCAAACATGAGCCTCCGTTATTATGGAGGCTCAAGCACGAGTCTCCATAATAACAGAGGCATTATGGATGCTGCTGAGCCTCCGTAATTATGGAGGCTCAACACTTTTGAGCCTAATGCCTCCGTAATTATGGAGGTACAAATTTCATTTTTTTTTCTTTCTTTTCCTTCATTGATTCTCAATAAAACAATTTAATTTCATTTAATCAACTTGATTTTTTTAATAGACGTGATTCCTAAAATAAATACATAAAATATAGATCAATTTATTTATATATACAGAGATTATATAAATACTTCAAATAAGCAGAATGTAGATAAATGATAGACATATTAATCATATTTTCAATCGTAAGCTTTTGAGTGCAATCAAATAATGTGTGAAACGTATTAGATCAAATAGTCACTCACGTCGATAGTTCAATAATTTTTTTCTATTCTCTTTCGTTTTTGAGAAGAGTAAGATCAGACTTTTTCGGTAAACATATTGTTCATTTCTACAACCAGTGTTAATCTATTCTGCTATTTCTACACTCAATTCTATTTACTCTCTTATTTACCGACCTATTTCATCCACATTTCAATGATTCCTAAATATCTAAAATTAAACAATACAACACCATTCCTTCATTGAAACTCCTTAATTGAAATATAATGTTCATAAGAAATTTACACACACATTACGCAAATAGATACATTGTTTCACAAAAATATTTATTTTATATTCACTTATATAGAAACCACCATATGCGTATATTTCATTTTTTTTTTATATTTTGATATGGATCCATTGCATACCCAATAAAAGAAGAAGAAAACATTAACAACAAAAATTCGAAATGAAATCAATTCACACAAAACGCAAGAAAAAAATCAATCAAATTCCGTTAAATGAAATTGAGTTGCCGTCCACAAATTTCAATAAAAACAAGAATAATAACTAAAATTCAGAACAATCAGATCTCAATCAATCCATACAAAATACACAACAAATAATTTGCGTGGTAAAATGGAGAGAACATGCAGTAGCGTTTGAAAATGGATAAGAAGAAAGAAAGATCCACATAAATTCAGGACAAGTGTGTGCATCACTGTAGACTGCACTTTTTTTTTTTTGCTCGAGAGATGAAAAAAAAATTGCTGTGAAGTAGAAGAACCTATTGTTCTTTCTATAGTAATGAAACGTTGCTCTTTTTATATAGTAGTAATAAGGGAATGGGAGGAGCCCACTAGTGACCCAAAACCAGCGCGGTTTGTTATGAACAGACGAGACATCTCATGGACCGACATGATCCTTCCTAAATCGGTTACTGTTCCAAACTTGTACGAAACAGGCATACGAACTCAATTATCCGAATATAAAGATATTTTATAATTTATTCACTTAAATAAAGTAAGCAATTATATGATTATGTATTAATCAAGATTAGTGAACTTTTACATATAGTCCCTGTTTTGTGGCGATTTTTTAAAAGATTTTGAAAAAAATCGATGAAATGTGTTGTTAAAAAGTTGTCATCCCTTTAATTAACGAGTTGTTCGACGAAACTCTTTGTAAAAAAATTTATTGAATAAAAGTTGATATAATATATGGTCGAAAAGTTAACAAAAGTTATAAATTCTTTGAAGTCCATGTTTGGCCTATATTTTTTAAAATTTATTTTTCTCTATACTCATTTTTAATTATACATTTATGAAACTTACAATTTTTATCAGCTTTTCAATCACACATTTCAATAATTGTTATTAAAATCTACTAAAAATCTAGTTTTAATTCTCAAACAGGAGCAAAATGTATAGTTAAAATTAAAAATTGAAAAATTGATAACATTTTATCCAATTTTTATCAAACAAACACAAAAGTATTTAAAGATCAATTAAAAATTTGGGAAACTCAGTTGACATAAAATAAACCAAAATATCCGTTTCTCATACTGCAAAAATATTTTTTGCTGAAATTTCACTTCAATACTTGAATAATGCAAAATTGCAAATAAATCCCAAACTTGCCAACAATTGCAATTATCATTCTAAACTCCAAAAATGACTTTAAGGGCCTGTTTGGTTTTGCCAAAATCAATTTAATAGATTTTGATAAAATTTATAAAATGTGTGTATAAAAAGTTGATGACAGTTGTTGATCTAATGATATGTATAACTAAAATTAATTATTAATTTTGACGTCAACTCTTTTAGCTAAATCAAACAGGGATTAAACTTATTGTTAACTTCAAAACAACTTATTTACTACGTATGCCAAACATGAGCTTCCAAAATTTCATTTTTGGACCATAGAACTTATCAATGTTGCAAATCAAGCCGAATTAATCTCTTGACAACCAAATTCTAAACTTCCATTACTTGCTCTTATGACATCATAATTCGATGATAATACATATCACGGATTTTTAGGGGTGTTAGAATAGCAAACTAGAGTTAAAAAAGAGAACATCTTATTCTCAATAGACGAGAAGACTACATCTTCTTGATCATGTATACTCGACAGATGGACCTCAACAATCACGTCGCCATAATCCATCTCCACAGAAACAATGGCAAGAGAATGATCTGCAAGATATTTGAGACCTTAAAAAATGGTCATGCAATCCCTCGTCAAAGGTGAAATATTTCTACTTTGATATAGCACGACCAGTCCTCCCTTCTCATTTTGAGTACAGCTCCAATACCTTAGAACCTTATCCTCATGGGCGAAGATAGGGGTAGCTCTAGGCCCAAGCCCATTTAACTATTAAAATGTAAAAAAAGAATTATGAAATTGTTTTCTTCTTCAATGCATAAGTCTAGTACCAAGAAAATAATAATAAATAAATAAATAAAATAAAATAAAATAATTGTCCTCCAACGACTCCACCTCTACTTATGCTTCTTTAATTTTGAGCTTCAGTTAATTTCCTAATGGCAATTACCACTTCCTATTTTGTAACATCTTGAAATTTATTTACCTCTTATGTAGGGCTTAAATTTTTGTTAATTTAACCTTGATCATTAGCAAATTAATTGGTTCATGCCTAGCTTTGTAATTACAATAAAGTCCATTAATTAAAATGATAATGCAATGTATGTATTTTTTTTAAAAAAAGAATTATTTTCTAATTATGCATTTCTTTTAATTTCTTCTAAGTATTATGTGTGCCAAATAATTGAGCATAGTAGATATTGATAAAAATATATGAATATTGGTCTCATTTTGTAGATCAGGTTAAATTACGTAAATTGGGTTCAAGAGAAATTTATTTTGAACGCATTATGTCAAGATATTGGGGTTAAACCGAAATTTATGTAACTATTTAATATTATTTTAACTATTGTGGTCAAAATAACCAATCTTATCTTTTATTTGTTTTGATATTTATTAGTGGTGTTCGTGTGTGTAAGTTATGAGAACATGTGATGATTTTTCTCAAATACTTAGCCATTTTCTTTTACGCACTCACCAATCACATTTATATAATACTTGAATACAAGATTCTTGAATACATACAAAGTTATCAACTTTATATATTTTGCTATTCTTCAAGTCAAGACAAGCAGGAAAGTTCTTTTTTGAAGTTCTTAGCAAATTCATATTTTTAAGGTAAGATACATAAATGTAGTGATTGAATTTTTATTTTTCATGATATCTATATTATGATTTCATTCAATGTCTTAAGACTCCAAGAATGATTTTTATGTTAAATCTTTCGGGATAGACCGTCAAGTCCAATCATGTTAAATCCTTCGGGATGTAGGAATTTTAAAGAAATTCCTCGAACCATCTGTTATTGCTATCAGTTGCTCTAAATCTATGAACGTTGAGTATGAATGTTTTAACTATATTTATGTTATGTTGAATACAAATTTGCACGTATTTTACGGAGTGTTTTATTTAAAATATTCACTCTTACAAAATTTCATATTAGAACGGTCGTGTTGGACGCGTGAAAGATTGGACGAGTGGGTGCTCATGGATTGCCAAGTAAAAAATGATTTTAAGCACATTCATGACTGGACTTTTATTTAACATTTTCATGTTTAGTATTTGCACCTTCAATTTGAAGCTTTTCGTGTTTGTGAATTTCGTTGAAATCGATGTTGAATGATTTTAATTAAATTTAAATGTTGTTTGGCTACTATTTTGAATTCATAGGGTCGAATTATCAAAATTCCTTTAAAGTTCCAAAAGTAAATTTTATTTCTCAAATATAAGAAATTTGGTAACACTTTGTTTTTTTAAAATTGAAAAAAAAAAAGGTGTTACAACTTGGAATCAAAGCCCAGGTAGAGACCTTTATGCAGGTCAGATAAAAAAATATTCTTTCACCGTTATGTGAATTTTTCGTTAGTGGAATTATATGCAAAATTTGGTAGTCCCATCCCAAAATATATATATATATATATATATATATATATAGTGTTTGTTTGTAATACAAAAGTATTTAAGAAATGTTGTTTACTTTGAGATCTAGATGTATGTGATTTCATAAATATACTCTAGTGTTCCGCAAATGATTTCATAATTTGTCCAACGTTAGCGTTGCATTTTGAGACCTTGGAATTGATTAAGAAGATACAAATTCGATTTTTTTCTGACATGAAAGAAAAGAAAAAAAAAATATAAAATTAGAGTTTGTACCTGGACAACCTTTATCGTTAACTTGTAATAAATTTTATTTTAGCACATTGATATTCTTCTTTTGTTGTAGTATTTCTATGAAAATAGCTTTACTACGAATCACGTGTTAAACTTAAAATTGAATCTATGACACAGTATCATACTCTGATTTTTAATACTTCAAACATTTCCTTTTCATATTTTAATTGTTTTGAGCAATGCATCAACCTACCAAGTGGAAATGTGTTTGCATGAATTTTTTAATTGAAAACATCTCTGATTTGAAATTTTTTGGGTATTTTATTGTGAATAAATAAATAAAAAAATCTTGCTTCGTGTAATAAGACCCCCCCCCCCCCAAAAAAAAGGTCTACATGTTTCTTAATGGTTCCATAGTGAGATCTCATCTAAATCTTAAACAAGTAGAAAAATAAGACTCATAACACTTGATACTCGCCAATCAACTACCGTCTGACGAATCAAAGGTACAGAATTAGATGTTACGTTTCATTTTATTTTTTGAGTATGATTTATAAATCATTTAAACTTGAATTCATGAAATGATTATGATGTTTAAAATGAAATATAATCTTCATGTTATTATTTTATTATAATACTCAGTGAGGTATGATTATTAATCTTTGTATTAAAAACATAAGAGCATATTACATAATGTGATATTGATAACAAAAGAAATCAAATATAATTTGACAATTATGTGATAGGCATGGTTAGAACTTATCGAACTGCTAAAAAGACAACAGCTTGTAAAGCAACAATAAACCAAAGGTCCATCATTCAGTCCTAAAAGAGTTACGTGACTGACCTGACTCGTTCACTTGTCGAACATGTTTAAGACATCTATGAAAGATGTATGGTGACGGTCGATGCAGAACTAGAGATCATGTATATCGAGGCTATTCATAACCTTACAAACTCACTTTCACCTCAATGGGAAGACATAGGAGTTGTGGTTAGGGATGAGATACTAGAAGCAAACCTTCCAGAGCACCCATGCATGATTGAGCTTCGCATGTATTGTCAGTCCCTTTTGGATAAGTGGAGTGAAAGCTTATTACCACAACCAAAGCCAAAAGATGAGTTGGCAGACAAGGTGGAAGATGAGGCCAGAAGCTCGAGTATGAGTTAGACCCTGAGGAAGAGCCTAAATTGCAGCATGAGGATAATTTTGGGTTGGAGTTAGAGGAGAATCTCGAGCCACAAGTCAAAATCGAGATAGAGTCCGGCCCCGAGACAGAAGACGAGGCTCCACCAAAGAAGATTCGTAAGATCCTTAGAGATTAGAAATTTAGATTTTTTTTTGTTCTATGATGTTTTACTTTCCTACCCGTTTAGAAAGAAAAAGCTTTATGTTATTTGAGATTTACTTACTCAATCAATGGTATATCCTAGTTTCAATGATTCACATTCATGAGATTTCATTTTTCCCCTTGAATATTATAAGCTGCGTTTTCAAGGGTTTCTAAAACAAAATCTTAAATTTTGTTGATCTAAAGGAAATGGCACAAAAACAAGGTCAAGCAGCTATGTTTAGGGATCTTATGAAGGCAGTGCATGACCTTGGTAGATGACATGCACTAGCTAGTGCCAACAACACGGGTGCAATTGTAGAGCAGTTTCGCTATTTTAAGCCTCCTTCATTTGACGGAAAAGTTGACCCTTTGGCAGCCAAGAAGTGATTAAGAGGATTGGAGCAAATCTTCAAACACATGAAATATATTGTGGGAGTCTGCTTTACGCACCAGAATAGAAGTAGAACAATGCACTATGACTTGGATACAGTTCAAGACGGAAGTAATGAAAAAGTACTTTTCGTAGTCCCCAAGGGATTGAAGAGAGGCAAAGTTTCTGCAACTGAAATAGGTAAAAATGCTACTTGAAAATTATGAGAGGAAGTTCAAACAACTTTCTAGGTATGCCCCATACCTCGTGGACATTGAAGCAAAGAAGGCCAAGAGGTTTGAACTAGGATTACGTCTAGAGATTGGTGGAATCATGGCATCTCACCATACCACAACCTATAGTGAAGTACTACAACAAGCTCAGTCAATTTTTGATCGATTGGAAATGGATACGATTGTCAAGAAAATTAGTGAATCTTTTGGAAAACGAAGGTAGAATGGGTCAAACATGAGGAAGAGATTTAGACAACAAGAAAGCAAACATAGGATCGGAGTTAGGATCAAGTAAACCAAATATTGCTATTCTTCTATGTCCTAAATGCAACGAGGGCCACAGGGGAGAAAGTTGGTTTGGAAAGAATGTGTGCTATCGATGTGGCTAATAAGAGCACTTTGTTCTGGACTACAAGACACACCCACCTAAGAATGGCTGCAAGTAGAACAAGAGAGGGAAAGCTAGAGTCTTTGCTTTGACCTAGGAAGAGGCAACAAAGGATCCGAATGTAATGACAGCTATTCTATCAGTATTTGAACTACCTGCATACGTTCTTATAGACCCAGAAGCTACTCATTCATTTATCTCCACTACATTTATTGCTAAATTATGTATTACGTTTGAAAATTGGATAGTGTTCTAAAAGTTACCATCCTATCGGGTACAACTTTGAAGCCTGGGGAGGAAGATTTTCAATTCTTCGAAGTGAAAGTTAAGTTTTTACCTTGCATTGTGTTTGCTATGAAGGCAGAGAAGATTTTGAAAAAGAAATCTTGCCATGGATTTTTAGTGAATATATCTGGAACTCAACAATGGGAGTTTCCTCTCAATACGGTATCAATTGTACGGGATTTTATTGATGTATTCCTTGATGATCTATCTGGCGCTCCACCAAATAGACAAGTCAAGTTTATGATTGATCTCATGCCTAGAATGATGCCAATATCTAAAGCTCTGTATAGAATGGTGCCAAAGGAGCTACAAGAATTGAAAATATAGCTATAGGTGCACCAATTTTATTTGTAAAAAAGAAAGACAGTTTTGGATGTACATTGACTATAGTGAGCTAAATCGATTGAGTATTAAAAATAAATATCCCCTATCATGGATTCAAGACCTTTTTGATCAATTGAAGGGTGCAACAGTATTTTTCAAAATTTACTTGAGGTTAGGTTTCCACCAGCTGAAAGTTAAGGAAAATGACATTTCGAAAAATGGCATTTAGGACTTGCTATGGTCATTATGAGTTCACTGTAATGCCTTTTAGATTGACAAACGCTCCTACAGTGTTCATGAATTTGATGAATATGTTATTTCATCAATATCTAGATCAAATTGTCATTATTTTCATCGATGACATTCTGGTGTATTCATGGAACAATGAGTAACATGAAGAACAACTCAAGATAGTAATGAAAGCACTAAGGAATGATAAATTGTATGCCAAATTCAAAAAAGTGTAAATTTTAGCTGGATCGTATAGGTTTTTAAGCTCATGTGGTTATAGCACAAGAGATTGAAGTAGATCTTACTAAAGTTGAGGCGGTAACCAAGTGACCTAAATCATCGAATGTAGGTAAAGTCTGTAGTTTTTTGGATTGGCTGGTTATTATTAGAGATTCATTGAAGAATTCTCTAAAATAGTTGGGCTGATGACCCAACTAATTAAAAAAGGTGTGAAATTTCAGTGGACTGAGAAATGCGTGAAGAATTTTTAAGAACTAAAGCAAAAATTGGTCGCAGCTCTAGTATTGGCTATACTAGAGGGCTCAAATGGATTTGTCATACATAGTGATTCATCCAAATAGGGTTTGAGGTGTGTTGATACAGAATGGAAAGGTTATTGTTTATGCATCAAGACAGTTAAAACAATATGAGCAAAACAACACTACACACAATCTAGAGTTGGCGGTGGTGGTACATGCTCTAAAGATATGACACTACTATCTCTATAATGCGACATCTATACGAATCAAAAAAGTCGAAAATACTTTTTCACAAGGAAGAAGTTAAACATGGGGCAGAGAAGGTGGTTGAAATTAGTTAAGGATTATAACTGCACTATCCATTACCATTCAAGTAAGACAAATGTAGTTACTGATGCCCTTAGTAGGAAGATAGTGAGACACATGGTAGCTCTACCTACAACTCAAGGACAATTGTTAAAGGAATTTGAGAAATTGAGATTGGAAATGGTCATCCCATCGACTCATGTTACTGCAAATATTGCGACATTAAAGATTCAACCTGCATTTAGGGATCATATCAAAGATGCTTAAGATAATGACTCATTCTTAAGAAAGATTAAGGCAGAAGTTGGTCCAAGTAAATGAAAGGGTTTTGCTACAGCAGATGATAATGCTCTGATGTTTGAGGGAAGATTATATGTACCTAAGGATGAAGGAATAAAGAAAGATGTATTAGAAGAATCTTACTCTGTCCCATATGCTACGCATTCCAGTGGTACGAGAGATATATCGAGCTGCGATACATTTTGTTGGAGAAATCTGAAAAGGGGAATTGGTCTCTTTGTTGAGAAATGTATAATATGTCAGCACGTTAAGGCCGAATATCAAAGACCATTAGGGCCATTAAACCCATTGGAAATTCCATAATGGAAATGGGAAAAGATAGCTATGGATTTTGTTGTGGGTTTTCCAAAGACAAAACAGTGATAAGATGCTATTTGGGTAATTGTGGAAAGATTGACAAAGTCTACTCATTTTCTTCCAATACGAATGAACTAAATTATGGATTAGTTTGCCCAGTTACATGTCAAAGAAATTATCAGGTTGCATGAAGTTTCGGTGATAAGTGTGTTTTTGCACAGTTATTAGGTCACAAACATGACTTAATAATGAGAAAAATGATTGAATTGTGGCTTAATCTCGTTACATTTGTGAATTGTAGGGAACATCGATGAACATGGTGAAATTTAGGAGAAAAAATGCGAAAAAGGACCAAAATAACGCAAAGTGAAAGTTTAGGGACCAAGGTGCAATTATCCAAAATTTGACCCGATGAAAAAATCGAGAAATTGATTAAGCTGAATGCCAATTGATGATATCTTGGGATGATGGAATGGAAAGAATGAAGAAAAGATGCCAAGAAGTGAAGGATTCAAGTAGAAGGACCAAATTCAACATTTTCCATAGTTGGTAGCACTATGCGACCGCATGCAAACCGAAACTTAATTGCCACAAAATGTTTACTCTATGCGACCGCATAGAGATGCTCTATGCGGTCGTATAGAGCATTTGTAGGCCAAAACCGCAGTTTCCTTTTTCCGTAGAAATTCTTATGGCAACAAGATTTTTAGGGTCCTATATAAATGAAAATTCTACCAAAATGTTGGGGACGCCGTTTTTACAAGTTTTTGAGAGATTTTGAAGGAGAAACGAAGAGAGAACAAGAGGAAAACATCGCGCCAAGTGAAGATTCGATTGAAACTCGATTCAAGTGATGATGTTTCTTCAACTATTTTTAAATTTTCTTCTTTTTAGCTTGTTAGGCTAGATTTTTCATTGTTAAGAGATCGATGAATCTTGTAATACTACATTTGATTTTTGATTTAGATTTTTGACATATTTAAACTCATGTTTTGGAATTGAATGATTTATTACATTTTTATTTCCATATTATTATTGTGCACGTAATTATATGATTGTGGTGACCTGTTTTATGCATTTGAAAGAAGGAAAATAGGTTCGACATAGTATAAATTATCATAGGGTTCGATAGGAGATATAAATATACCTCCATGCCTTGTGTGAATTGTTGGATATTCTTGAAATTATAATGCATTTCGGTGTGTTAGTATTCGTCATAGAGATATAGTCGAATCACATATTGGGGTAGGTTTGGCATTGCTCAAGAGAGTTTGCTAAATTAAAATAGGAATATTAATTCATCTTTTATGGGACTGTGTGTCAAATTTGCAAGATTGAAAATTGAACGAGTATTGCTTGGGAATTTGTGATCCTAGTGCGTTAGTAACTTCATTAATTCCATAAATTTTAGTAGATTGTGTCTAAGTCATTTTGCATTTAATATAATTCCCCCATTTATAATTGCATCATAGTTACGTCTTCTTTAGTTAAATCACAATACATCAATTTCACTTTCGTGTTTCAATTAAGGTCAAAATAGGTTGATTTGAACTAATTCAATCCTTGTGGGATCGATACTTGGACTCATAGTCCACTTTACTATTTGTTAACGAACCGTACACTTGCGGTGGGTTTTAAATTGAAACAAATAATTTCGTGAACAAATTTTTGGCGCCGTTGCCGGGGATTGAAATTTAGTTTAATTTTTATCTATAGTGACACTAATTCGAACTTATCTAGATTAGTAGTAGTTAGCTTACTAGGTTTAGCTTATTGTTTACTTTAATTTAATTTTGAGTTAATTTTGCTATCTTAGGACTTGTATGCAAGGAGCACCTAATCGAGACTTGGTTCCCATAGATCCAGAGATCGAAATCACATTTCATCACAGGCAAAGAGAAGCAAGAGCGGCACAACAAATGGCTAACTAGCAAAATTGACCGGTAATTCCACTCTACGAAGGCGTGGCGGTTGAAGATGACGGGAATACGGTACTTGGGGACTTCATGGCACCGTTGGTGGTCCAATGTCAATCTAGCATTGTGCATCCTCCATTTGGGCAACCGAACTTCCAGCTGAAAATAAATGTGATTCAACTATTTCAAAATGGGCATCAATATCACGGTATGGCTAGTGAGAACCCACATACACACATATCCCGATTTCTGGACATGTGCCAACACTTTAGGTACCAGGGTATCTCAGGCGATGCTATAAGACTGCGTTTGTTTCCACACACTTTGCGGGATAAAGCACTTGAATGGTTGGATTTACTTCTCGTCGCAAGCATCACCACTTGGAACAAGCTAACCCACAAATTCTGTACCAAGTTCTTCTTGCCAGCTAAGGTAGCCAAAATGCGGTATGACATCTCTATATTCAACCAAGGCGAGTCCGAATCATTTGAAGAGGCATGGAATCGTTTTAAAAATATGTTAAGGAAGTGTCCTCAACATGGCTTTGATAAGAAGACACATATCCGATTTTTCTACACTGGATTACTTCCATCCTTCAAGAGCATGGTGGACTCATCATCCGACGGGTCTATCTCCACAAGAACAATTGACGGAGCATGGGAGCTGTTTGAGAGGATGGCTACAACTTCAGCCATGTGGTCTACAGATCGAGTGGTTCAGAAGAGAACGCGGGGGGTTTATGAAGTAGATACTTACTCAGCATTGTCCGCAAAGATAGACTCCTTGTTCCATAAGGTTGAGAGCATTTCACAGACCGCCACTACAAAACAAGTTAAGAAGCCAAGCTGTGAAGAATGTGGAGCAGACCACAATACTGTTAATTGTCCAATTCTCACACAGGGGGTCGAACATGCAGATTTTGTGCAATGGGGTCAACGCCAACACAACAACCCATAATCGAAAACCTTCAATCAGGGCTAGAGAAAACACCCAAACTTCTTGTGGAGTAATTAGAATCAAAACAAACCACAAGTTCAATTTCAACAGCAGGATAAAAAGCCACCATTGGAAGAGATGTTTGAGAAGTTCATGGCAATGACTAATCAGTATATGGAAGTCAACAACCAGTTTATGCGAAAGACAGATGCAACTCTTCAAGAGCAAAGTATAGCAATAAAAAATTTGGAAACACAAATGGGACAGATGGCAATCTCCATGACAGGTAGAGCACCAGGAAACCTACCCAACAACACTGAAATCAACCCTAAGGAGCACGCAAAGGCTATAACAACCAGAAGTGGAGTACAACTACCGGAGATACATGTAAAAAGACCGGTAGCTAGCAAGGAATCAGCACCAACTTTAGATGGCGAGATTGTGGAACAGACTGAACGAACAATAGGAGATGTTGTCAAGAAGAATTCCAATACAACATAAGGTACAGCTACCAATCCTATCAACCCTCATGAGCCACCTATTCCATTCCTGTAGAGGTTGAAAAAGCACAAATTGGATCAGCAATATAGTAAATTTCTTGAAGTCTTCAAGAAATTACACATCAACATTCCATTTGCTGAGGCACTTGTTCAGATGCCAAGTTATGAAAAATTCCTAAAGGACATCCTCTCTAACAAGCGAAAGATAGAAGAAAACAAAACAATGATGCTAACTGAAGAATGCAGTGCTAGAATCCAGAAAAAGCTGCCTCCAAAACCAAAGGATCCAGGGAGTTTTACTGTACCTTGCACTATTGGAAATTGTCATTTTGATAAAACTTTGTGTGATTTAGGTGCAAGTATTAATTTGATGCCTCTCTCTATTTTCAGGAAACTCGGCTTGTGAGAAGCTAAAGCCACAACTGTTACCTTACAGTTAGCAGATCGATCCCTTACACATCCAAGAGGGATCGAAAAGTTCATATTTCCAGCCGATTTTCTCATTTTAGACATGGAGGAAGATAAGAATATTCCACTCAAATTGGGGTGACCCTTCTTAACTACTGGAAGAGCTATTGTCGATGTTCAGAAAGGGCAGCTTATATTGAGGCTTGGCGAAGAACAAATCTCTTTCAACATGTTCAAGGCAATGAAATTTTCCACTGAGTCAGACAGCTGTTTCCAGATCGATGTAATTGATCGAATAATTCAAGATACATTTTAGCTACATCATCCTTTCGATGCATACGAGGCATGCATTGCACATTCTCAATCTACTCACACTAATTCAAGTGAGATAGAAACATGTGCACGGTTTTTGAAAACTAATCCACCATACATTTGTAAACATCACTTCGAAGAGCTGGGAACTAGGACTACAAAGTCAGTGCCATCTATTCAGCAACCTCCCAAGTTGGAACTCAAACAATTGCCCCCACATCTTCGATATGCTTACCTAGGGGAGTCTTCTACACTCCCGGTTATTATTTCAAATACTGTCAGTGAAGTGGAGGAAGAGAGACTACTTCGGGTGCTAAGGGAGAATAAAACAGCCATTGGATGATCAATTGCAGATATCAAGGGGATCAGCCCCTCGCTATACATGCATAAAATACTCATGGAGGAAAAATTCAAGCCAAGCATTGATGGTCAGTGGCGATTGAATCCACACATGAAGGAAGTAGTTAGGGCTGAGGTACTGAAGTTGCTCGATGCAGGCATCATCTATCCAATATCAGATAGTGCATGGATCAGTGCAGTACAGGTTGTTCCCAAGAAAGGGGGTATCACAGTGGTGGAAAACGAGAAAAATGAGTTGATTCTTACAAGAACAGTGACTGGATGGAGAGTTTGCATCGATTGCCACAAACTAAACGTTGCTACTCGAAAGGATCACTTTCTACTACCATTCATTGATCAGATGTTGGAGAGACTAGCAGGGCACTCGCATTACTATTTTCTGGATGGGTACTTCGGGTATAATCAGATTCCTGTAGCACCTGACGATCAGGAGAAGAACTTTCACCTACCCCTACGTACCTTTGCATACCGTATGATATCTTTTGGTTCATGCAACGCTCCTGTCACTTTTCAGAAATGCATGATGGTTATCTTTTCGGATATGATTGAAAAATTCATCGAGGTATTCATGGACGACTTCTTAGTGTTTGGGTCTTCGTTTGATGAGTGTTTGGAGCATCCGAGTCTTGTGTTACAGCAGTGTACAGAGACCAACTTGGTATTGAATTGGGAGAAATGTTACTTTATGGTATAGGAAGGCATCGTGTTAGGACACAGAGTCTTTGCAAAGGGTATTGAAGTGGACAGAGCAAAGATTTAGATGATCGAGAAATTACCGCCACATACATTAGTGAAAGGTGTTCATAGCTTCCTCGGGCATGCCAGGTTCTACAGAAGGTTCATCAAGGATTTCTCAAAAATTACTAAACCACTGTGCTGTTTGTTGATGAAGGAATCCACATTTGAGTTCACAGATGAATGTCTGCTGGCTTTTAACACCTTGAAAGAGAAGTTGATTTCAGCACCCGTGATCAGCACACCGGATTGAAACTTGCCATTTGAATTAATGTGCGACGCCAGTGATTTTGCTGTTGGGGCTGTATTGGGACAACAAAGAAATAAGATATTTCATGTGATCTACTATGCAAGTAAGACCTTGAACGACGCTCAATGAAACTATGCCACTACATAGAAAGAGCTCATTGCAGTAGTTTACGTCTTTGACAAATTTTGATCATATCTTGTGGGGTCAAAGGTCGTCGTTTACACAGATCACGCTGCCATCAAGTACTTAATGGAAAAGAAGGATGCAAAGCCACATCTCATTCGTTGGATACTGTTGCTTCAAGAGTTCGATCTGGAAATCAGGGATAAGAAGGGCAGTGAAAACGTGGTGGCAGACCACTTTTCTCGACTCGAGACCACAGAGCAAACAGAGACCGTGGAAATCAACGAAGTCTTCCCAGATGAACAGATTTTTGGTGTGGGGGAGGCGCCCTGGTATGCTGACATAGTTAATTATTTAGCCAGGTCTATCATTCTGCCAGATTACTCAAGTCACCAGAAAAAGAAATTTTTCGCTGAATTGAAGTATTATTTTTGAGAGGACCCCATTCTATACAGGTGGGAGCTGATCAAATCGTTCGTCGTTACATACGTGAGGAAGAAGTGCCTTTGATATTAGAACACTGTCATTCATCTACATATGCAGGGCATTTTGGTGCTTCAGAAACAGCGATGAAGATCATTCAATCAATTTTTTACTGGCCTACGCTGTTTAAGGATGCTTTTGAATTCGTGAAAAGGTGTGATCGATTTCAACGCACTGGTAATATATCCAAGAGAAACGAAATGCCTTTGACCAGTATCCTGGAGGTGGAACTATTCGATGTCTGGGGGATCGACTTCATTGGGCCATTCCTCCCATCCTTCTCTAATCAGTATATATTAGTAGCTATGGATTATATATCGAAGTGGGTAGAGGCCGTTGCATTGCCTACCAATGATGGGAAGGTGGTAATTGAGTTTCTAAAGAAAAATATTTTTACCTGCTTTGGCACACCGAGAGCTATAATCAGTGACGGGGGCAAATATTTCTGCAATCGCCAATTTGAACAGTTGTTGACTAAATATGGCGTTAAACACGTGTAGCCACTACATATCATCCCCAAACCAACGGATAGGTCGAAGTGTCGAATAGGTAATTGAAGCAAATACTCGAAGTCACAGTAAGCTCGTCACGAAAAGATTGGTCTAAGAAACTGGACGACGTCTTGTGGGCCTATAGGACTACATTCAAGACCCCTATAGGAATGTCACCATATTGATTGGTTTTCGGGAAGGCATGCCACTTACCTCTTGAGATAGAACACCATGCTTACTAGGCAATGAAGAAATTGAATGTGGACTTGAAGGCTGTAGGTGAAAAACGTCTACTACAACTTAATGAGCTGGATGAGCTCAGAATGGAAGCCTACGAGAATCCAAGACTCTACAAAGAACACACCAAGAAGTGGCATGATATGCATATTTAGAGGCGTGATTTAAGGTGGGGCAAAAAGTACTACTCTACAACTCTAAGCTTAAGCTATTTCCAGGAAAGCTCCGATCGAGATGGTCTGGTCCATATACTATTACACAGGTATTTTCACATGGGGCAGTTGAGATCACTCACGACAGTAAGGGGACATTCAAGGTCAATGGACAGCGTTTGAAGCATTATTGGAGCGGCGATTTTTCAAAGGAAAAGTCTACCATTCATCTTAGACCATCAGAATGACGCAACACGGTAAAGTCGAGCTATCTACTATAATCTAGCGTTGGGTGGGAGGCAACCCACTGTATCCTTCTATTTATCTTACTTTTCACTGTATTTTAAGAGTCATTTAATTTTCACATTTGCATTTTTCTCGGTCATCGTTCACCCATGCATGTTATAGGATCAAATTATCGTCCACATAATCTCCTAGGCATTACACACATGTTCGGTGAGTTTGAAATGATTTTGGGTGATTGGATATATAATTCACGCATTTCTAGACAAAAGAACATTTAAAAAAAATTGTCTATGCGATCGCATAGAGATGGTGTCTACGGTGAGTTTGAAATGATTTTGGGTGATTGGGTGTATAATTCACGCATTTCAAGACAAAAGAACATTTTTTTTTAAAAAAATTGTCTATGCGATCGCATAGAGATGGTGTCTATGCGGTCGAGCAGAAACCTATTGAAACAAGTTTAGGGGAAATTTATTTCGCTATGCGAACACATAGGAATCAACTATGCGGCCGCATAGTAATGGTTCGGTCATGGACTTGAGCCATGACCGGCTCATTCGACACCCAATCTCCCCATTGCCCTCGCCTATCTCTCTCTCTCACCTTCGGTCCAAATACTCCCATCGAACACACACGCACCCACCGACATTCCTCAACCCTCATTCATTTCCTCAATCATTCCCGCATTCATCACTCATATCCAAGGCAAACAAGGTATGAAATTTATTCCTTCTCTTCATTTAGAATTTAGTTTGTAGTAACTCACAATTTACAATTGGGAATTAGGTTGAAAGGGTGTAAGTAGGCATGGTTTTTGGCATTAATTTGTGTTTATGCTTTTTGGGTGATTACACTTTGCCAAGTATTCTTAGAATGAAGTTGAATATCTATTGCACACAACATGTTCGATAAAATGCCTAAGTGATGGTTGTGGTGCATTTTGAGCAATCTCGCATTAGACAATCTGAATATACACAGTCCCATATACGTGGCGATCAAATGCCATAGAAATTGAGCTCGAAACACTCACTCATCAACCACACACATGTAGGCACACGTGTTAGGCTTACGTCACTTCAAAGCACCCACTTCATCCCTTGCGTTAAGTACCCGTACGACATTCAATGGGCATGAAATTTAAATATGTGTCACTCCACACTACGTACTTTCATATGCCTGGAGGTTGCTAGGAAAAATTCGAGTTTTCTAGATGATGTCCGGGGGTGAAGTGCACACTTAATCACGAGTCACTTAACACATTTTGGATGTCTTGAGCTCCATTTGTGTGTATATTGTTATTTTGCCTTCCTTCTACATTCTCAAGCATGTTTTCTTGAAGTTTGCATATACCACATTCATAAACACATGAAAAGCCATCAAATCCATTTTGCAACACGTAAGCACATGGCTGGGTAACGACATGTCACGGCACCCTACGTCTCCTATTTTACACCATTATTTGACACACCAAACGAAGTCCAATTGCTTTAAAATTTGAGTATATGGTAGATCTTATTGAATACTTTCATATGCCCGATAATTGTCTGGAGAGATTTCGATATTTTTCGATGATATCTGGGGCCGAACATGAGCACTTGGTCATGGGTCCAATTTTTCAAATGTGCATGTTTCGGCTTAATTTTCCAGTTTTTCATCTTGGCACACTATTTACACTACCTTGAATGTTATGTTTTGATGAGTGCACACCAAGGAGTTCTATATGCATGTTGAAGCAAGTTTGAGGGATTTGTGAAATACATGTCTTGCTAATCTCATTCCCCCTCTCGTTTTTCAAAATGAAGTTTAATGAATGTTATTTATATACTTTTGCAGGTGCCTCCAAAAAGAACATCAAAAGGAAAGGAGAATGTTGGTTCCACATCTGGCACAGCCCGGACTAGGGAGGCGATTTCTATCTTCAGACAAAGCAGCCCGTTACGCCAATGTTGTCCGTGAGTGGGCACTCATCCCTGAAAGACCAGTTAAGTTGGATGATTTCCTGGGTTTTGAATTGATTTATTTAATCCACAACTGCGGTTGGGAGAAAGTGAATGAAAGACCACACCCAGTCTATGAAAATTTGGTGAAGGAGTTCTATGCCAACTTCAATACCGAAATAGACATACCTAAATCCGACCATCTGCATCAAACATAGGTTCGGGCAAATGGATCATGTTTTCACCTGAAGTAATGCATGACTACTATTAGCTCACCTAGACTAATGTAGTCCCAGTCCCGCATGATTTAAACTGGATTGAGGTTGCAGAAGTTTTATTGGGACGTGAAAATGCTTGGCCTCTCCCTACTACAAATTGGTATCAGATTGACCTCACCCCTTCTATAGTCGTCCTATGGTTGTTCATATGCCATAACATCGAGCCAAAAATCCCATAGGACGACATTCACAAATCAAAAGGCGGGTTTATCTATTACTTAGTTCAGGGCAACAAGATAGACTTGGCCACTTACATTTACAACCAGATACACATTACAGGAGCATGGGGAGATAGGCACACCTCACTGATTTTCCCGAGCTTGATGAGTAGGGTTTGTAGAGCTGCAGGCATACAAGTTCAGCTCGAGGAGGCACCGGAGAAACCAAGTCCATATATCAAGCGCCTCATACTTGAGGCCCAAGATCGGGCCAGAATTAAACATCAACAGAAGTTGGAAAACGAGCGTTGCCGACAGCAACAGGCTAAAGAAGGGCAAGCAGCTGAGGACTTTGAAATGCCACAAGCTCCGCCACCACCGGCTGACATGGATACCTAGTTATTGAGGCAGATGTTTGCCACTATGAATGGACACAGCCGAGACATGCAGCATCTTCAGCACTCATTTGGAGCACTGAGTACCACCATCCAGCAGGTGCAGACCGATATGGCAACCACACGAAACTTCGCTTCCACTACCAGCAGTGAGTCCTTTGCGGCACGATGACAGATGAGTACGGGCATGTACCTTGGCAGGATGGATGGTATACATTGGCGGGTAAACGAGACTTGGGACCGTCTAGGGAGTTTGGAGACAAGGGTTCAAGCCATGCAAATGGAGCAGACCCAGCAATCTGCCATGTTGAGAAAGATTTTATCCTACCTTCCTCCTCTTCTTGGAGATGATGATGCCGAACCCAACCTTCCATCACAGCCACCATTTTGATCAGAAGAGTACTGTTTACCCCATTTTGATATTTCTTCTTCATTTTGCCCTTAAAATTATGTCTTTAATCTTTTGTTAATCTTACACCGAGGACACTGTATTAACTAAGTTTAGGGAGGGTGACATAATTTTAAATCTCTATCTGTGTTCATCATCATCTATTTTCTACTATCTTTCATTACTGCATAATGTATGCATCATGAGTGTCACAAAAAAAATTGCATTTTATTCAGTTTGTTTTAATTCTTTTCATGCATGCTTGTGTGAGCTTGATAACCTTGTTAGCTATGATGATATTATTGAACTAGTTTAAACTGTAAAACTTTGGATCTGGTGTTAATTAGACTAACTGATACTCGTTGATGCAACACTTGACATTATCTGTGCACGCTATTCATGCTTGACATATTAGGTGAATGACTGGATTCTGAGCATAAAGTAAGAAAAGAATGATAACCCTTTAGTGAATTAACCCATAAACTACCTTAAGACAGTTTGGTGATGGTTGAGCTATTATAGGGAAGCATTGAGATGAGCGAGGCTCCGTGCATGAACTTTATTGTGTGGATTGCCCAGACCAGTGGGGTGAAGAGTAGGTGAAAATCTTAAATTGGGGGTTGGTTTTGGAAACTAAATGTCTAGAAAAATAACAAAGGGCATAAAATTAATATGTGAGAATAAAACATTTCTTTTCATGCCTTTATGACTAGAGCAAGTAAGTCTGTAAGGATATTTCAAAATTTGGTGCCCTAAAGCCAACTGGCCTGGGAGTCACCGGCCCAAAGCTCGATACATGGGTCATATAGAAAGTAAGAGGGAAAGAAGTTAATAAAAAGTCATCTAATCGAGCCTTTATAACTCAAGTGAATCAGTCTACAAGGGTTTAAAACATGGTGCCCTAAAACCAACCGATTTGGAAATTACCAGCCTAAAGCTCGTTACATGAGTTATATAGAAAGCAAATGAGAAGATGATAATCAATCAGAAAAAATAGAGAAAAGTGAGAAAAAAAGAGACAATAACACGACGAAAAGTCCTTGGACATTTGCTACACTTTTGAGGCAAGGCAAGTAACCTAGTTTAATCTTGAGTGTCGAAGCAATCAAACTTAGGAGAGCCTTCATTTGTTGAAATTTAAACTTGTGATAGTAAGACTAATCCAAACTACGAGAGGGTGAGGACTACAGCTATGCAAATTCCTAATCTTAAAACACAACCTCGGGATAATTGAGTGAAAAGAATAAGTTTGGGGGGTTGTGTATCTCTTGAGCGAGTAATGATACATTTGATCACTTGGGGTTGGGACTCAAATTTATCATGAACTTGATATGTTGGCATAAATTCACACACACACACACACGTCAATTTGCATTTAACAGGTAAAGATTGATGTTATTTTTGCACTAATAAATTTTTATAAAATCAATTACTTAGTCCAATCCTGAGCCACAACAGGTATTAAGTCATGTTTGTTTAGAATTAAGTCACTATCTTGTTTGAGGACAAATAATAGTTCAAGTTTGGGGAATTAAGCCATGTATTTTTGCACACTTATTCCAGTCACAAACATGACTTAATAACGAGCAAAATAATTGAATTGTGACTTAATCTCGTTACATTTGTGAATTGTAGGGAACACCGATGAACATGGTGAAATTCAGGAGAAAAGACGTGACAAAGAACCAAAATAACGCAAAGTAAAAGTTCAGGAACCAAGGTACAATTATCCAAAAGTTGATCCGATGAACAAATCGAGAAATTGATTAAGCCAAATGCGAATTGATGATATATTGGGATGATGGAATGAAAAAAATGATAAAAAGATGCCAAGAAGTGAAGGATTCAAGTAGAAGGACCAAAATGAACATTTTTCATAGTTGGTGGCACTATGCGACCGCATAGTGCTACCCTCTATGCGGTCGCATAGAGGCAAATCGAAACTTAATTGCCACAAAATTTTTACTCAATGCGACCGCATAGAGATGCTCTATGCGGTCGAATAGAGCATTTGTAGGCCAAAACCACAGTTTCATTTTTCCATTGAAACTCTTATGGAAACGAGATTTTTAGGGTCCTATATAAAAGAAAATTCAACCAGAATGTTGGGGAGGCAATTTTTACAAGTTTTTGAGAGATTTTGAAGGAGAAACGAAGAGAGAACAAGAGGAAAACATCGCGCCAAGTGAAGATTCGATTGAAACTCGATTCGGGTGATGACGTTTCTTCAAATATTTTTATATTTTCTTCTTTTTAGCATGTTAGGCTAAATTTTTCATTGCTAGGAGATCAATGAACCTTGTAATACTACATTTGATTTGGATTTTTGACATATTTAAACGCATATTCTGGAATTGAATGATTTTTTACGTTTTTATTTCCACATTATTATTGTGCATGTAATTATATGATTGTGGTGACCTGTTTTATGTATTCGAAAGAAGGAAATAGGTTTGACATAGTATAAATCATCATAGGGTCCGATAGGGGATAAAAACATACCTCCATGCCTTATGTGAATTGTTGGATATTCTTGAAATTATAATGCATTCCAGTATGTTAGTATTTGTCATAGAAATATAGTTGAATAACATATTAGGGTAGGTTTGGCATTGCTCGAGAGAGTTTGCTAAATTAAAATAGGAATATTAATTCATCTTTTGTGGGACTGTGTGTCAAATTTGCAAGATTGGAAATTGAACGGGTATTGCTTGGGGATTCGTGATCCTAGTGTGTTAGTAACTTCATTAATTCCATAAATTCCAGTAGATTGTGTCCAAGTCATTTTGCATTTAATATAATTCCCCCATTCATAATTGTATCATAGTTTACATCTTCTTTAATTAAATCACAATACATCAATTTCACTTTCGTGTTTTGGTTAAGGTCATAATAGGTTGATTTGAACTAATTCAATCCTTGTGGGATCGATATTTGGACTCATAGTCCACTTTACTACTTGTTAACGAACCTTACACTTGCGGTGGGTTTTCAATCGAAACAAATAATTTCGTGAACATTCGGTTTCCATCATCTCAGACTAAGATCCAATGTTCACTTCCAAATTTTGAGCTAGCTAGAAGCTATGGAGAGAGTTAAACTTTAGTACTTCTTGTCATCCCAATCAGATGGACAGTCAGAAAGGACTATTCAAACCCTAGAAGATATGTTTCGAGCATGTATCTTGGATTTGGGAGATAAGTGAGAGTAATTCTTACCATCAGTAGAGTTTGTATACAATAATAGCTTTCAGGTTACCATTAGCATGGCTTCGTATAAAGCTCTCTATGGTAAAAGATGTAGATCATCGATTTATTGGGATGAACTCAGAGAAAATAGAAATCCAGAAATTATTGCAAAAATAGTGCAAGCAGTTGATAAAATTAGAGATAGAATAAAGTCAGCTCAAGATAGATAGAAAAGCTATGCAGACTAGAAAAAAAAGTCGGTTGAGTTCGAAATCGATGAGATGTATTTCTAAAAGTAGCGCCAATAAAAGGGATTCTGAGATTTGGAAAGAAGGGAAAGTCGAAACCTCGATTTATAGGTCTTTTTGAAATTTTAGAAAGAATTGGAAGTGAGGCATACCGTTCAGTAGTGCCACCTAAATTATCGGTCTGTGTCAATGTTTAGAAAGTATGTGCATAATCCTATGCATGTGATAAGCTACGACTCACTAGAAGTTCAGAAAGACCTGTCTTATGAAGAGGCTCTAATGGAAATTATTGAGAGGAAAGTGTATGCTTTGAGAAACAAAGAAGTTGCTCTGCTTAAAATTCGATGGAGAAATCATGGCGTCAAAGAAGCTTTTTGGGAGAAAGAAGAAAATATAAAAGTCAAGTATCTAGAGCTTTTTGACTAAAAAAAGTAATTTTAAGGACGAAATTTTTTTATGAGGAAGGGAATGTAACATTCCAATATTATTTGCATCTTATGTAGGGCTTAAATTTTGCTAATTTAAATTTGATCATTAGCAAATTAATTAGTCCATGCCTAGCCTTATTGTTGGGTTTTTTGATACCCAATAATCCGGGCGACAATTTAAAACAGTTGTTGGATTATTTATCGACACCATGGACTTGACTCGGCTCGGAGACGAACTGCACTTTTGGATGGCTCAGGTTTGGGTTGGATGATTATTTGGTTAGTTGGATCATTTAGTGATTAATATGGAGTTGAAAATTGGCCCATTAGTTTAGGTTAATTGGTAGCCCTCTTAGTGAACCCTAGGCCCAATTGGAGTGACCTAAATTATACCTATATATATCCATCTATTCCAGCAGTTTTTGGAGTGGGTGATTGAACGTGCAATGGTGAGTGAAAGGGGGTAGCCAGTCGTGGGGAAAAAGGGAGAGAGATTTCCCACCATTGTTGTCCATTATTTCTTCCATTGTAGTCACCACCATGTGTCCTTTGTGGACACTAAATAGAGAGCCATCGGAGAGGCAAAAAGGGCTGTCCAAAGTGAAGGCGAAAGTCTCGGGTCGAGCCAAGGCAAACCGGTGTTTGTTTGATTATTTTTTGAGCCCGGAATTAAGATTTATGAGAGGCATTTCCGCAAAAAATGGTATCAGAGCTTGTGTTGTTGATAAATCTGTGATTTTTGGGGGCTAAAATCGAGCTGGAAATGGCCAGAAATGGATCTGGAAATCAGAGGCAGAAACTGTCCAGTTTTTTCAATTTTCTGCCAGATATGTTTCGGCATTTTCTGATGAAACCAAAAACAATTTGGAGAAATGAACACCACCATTGGACTGTGCAGATTAAGATGGTTCAGGAAGGGGGGCTCGTGGCCGTCTCTGGCGCCAGCGCCGGAGGCGCATGAGGAATATGGCACCGGCACGTGGAGGCGCGTAAGAGAGATCTCGACGAGGGTTCCAAAAGACAGAATGTTATCGGAGATGAGACAGACCCTGCAGTGTTGTTAGATTTCAGTTTTGAGCAATACAGTGAAGGTTGGACGATTTTGCCCTTGGACGTTCGGGTGCCGGGTACTGTTTTCGTGTTGCTGTGGTTGTTGGTGACTTTATGATGAATAGTTATAGTCCTAAAGTGGTGAATTCGTATGTCTTAATATTTATGGACCTTCAAACATGGTCCGCTCGGTATCGTATTCTTTGCTTTTTACTATTGCAGTTAAAATTAATGTGTAGATTAATTATTTATTTTTCGCGTTAGAAGTCATCGTGTGGGGTGACGTTAGGTTTGGGGTAACCATTGCCTGTTGTTAGACCTAGGAATTACATGTTAATTAATTGTCTTAAATTCTATGTGAATTTGTCATCAATTTTTCTATACCGATAGAATTGCATGTGACCTTAGGAAAGTTTGCTTGACTATTCTCTGTGAATTATATGTTAATACTTTGCTTGTGGTTATTATTTGGTATAGTTGGCATGTATAAGGTCTAATGCAAGTGCGAAAAATAAAATATGTTTTAACTGTGGTAGACATAGTTGAAAGGGATTGTTCTAAGATGACAATAAAAGGAAAGATGAGAATAGAGACGAGGCAAATGTGACTTTAGGGTTGAGTAGTGATCCCAGTGAGGTTTATTGAGAGAATAAACCTAGTTACTGCATTGCATCTGTGTGTAATCCTTTCTGCATGTATGTGGTCACTTAATTTTGTTGCAATATTGATGTTACACTTTCAACTTGTTTGATGTGTGTAATTACATGAATTGAGAGTGATCTTATTACTTTGTGTAATATGTTTACATGCATAGTGGGTTGAATTTTGTGGCGTACTTTGTTTCCTCTGTGAGTGGTGTGAAAGTGTGGTAGTGAGAAGAAAGTTAGGCAGCCGTTTCTCTCCTTTATCTTTGTGAGCCTGTGTGGTTTGTGAGATTATGTGAGGCAGCCATATTAGGGTTATCTTCTTTATCTTTGTGAGCCTCCTTTTGTGAGTGTTGTAAAGTAACAGACTCTTTCTTCGATTTTTCTTTGTGAGTGCCACCTTCGCCGTTTTCTTTGTCGATTTTTGGAGTTTTGGTGATTGGAGTAACCTTTGTAGTTATGGAAAGGTGTTGTTTTGCCGCAATGAGTTTGTCATGCATTAGCAATGAGTTGGATATCTTTTGGTAAGGTGGAGTATAGATACCTAGAGGTGCATTGGTGATATGCACGAGAGATGTAGAGTGTGACATTTGAATTATGAGCGGAGATGTGATCAAATGTGTAGAATCATTTATCTGCAAAAGAGACCCTGATCAGGTGGAGTGTGAGAGAGGTACTTCTATCACTTCTGTAAGGTGGAGTCTCATTATCCACGTAGGTTGGGAGAAGTGATGTGGTGATAGAGGATTATCTTGAGAGTTTAGGATCTATTGTGACTTGCCTGTAAGACAAGAGTTGAGTGATCTGTTTAGTGATCATGATGGGTGATGACACGGAATGAGATAGAATAAGTGTGGTGAGATCTTTCATGGGGTCATTTATGCATTTGTTGCATATGTGCCTGACCAAATGTTAATTAACTAGGTGTTAATCTGTGATTCTGTGTGAACGTGATTTTGAAAAGATCTCTGTGTGTGTTATCCTATATATCTTCATCGCATGATTGTTTGTTCATTTTGAATACTTATTTCTACTTGGGTATTCTTGACCTTAGCCTTAGTGAGTACATGGATCAAGTATCGTATTTGTTTCAGGTTGGAAACACGAGGTAAGGTCTGTGATTCCAATTTTATTTGATTACCTTGACTGTGCAAGTATAAACTTTGTGTTTTGGTTGCTTGTAGATTATTGAGCATCAAGGTGAAGATTGTTGGATTTTTTGATACCCAATAATCCGGGCGATAATTTAAAACAATTGTTTGATTATTTATGGACACCATGGACTTGGCTCGGAGACGAACTACACTTTTGGATGACTCGGGTTTGGGTTGGATGATTATTTGGTTAGTTGGACCATTTAGTGATTAATATGGAGTTGAAAATTGGCCCATTAGTTTAGGTTAATTGTTAGCCCTCTTAGTGAACCCTAGGCCCAATTGGAGTGATCTAAATTATACCTATATATATCCATCTATTCCAGCAGTTTTTAGAGTGGGTGATTGAACGTGTAATGGTGAGTAAAAGGGGGCAGCCAGTCTTGGGGAAAAAGGGAGAGAGATTTCCCACCATTGTTGTCCATTCTTTCTTCCATTGTAGTCACCACCATGTGTCCTTTGTGAACACTAAATAGAGAGCCATCGGAGAGGCAAAAAGGGCTGTCCAAAGTGAAGGCGAATGTCTTGGGTCGAGCCAAGGTAAACCGATGTTCGTTTGATTGTTTTTTGAGTCCAGAATCAAGATTTACGAGAGGGATTTCCACGACACTTATCA
Organism: Olea europaea var. sylvestris; assembly: GCF_002742605.1. Lineage (NCBI taxonomy): Eukaryota > Viridiplantae > Streptophyta > Magnoliopsida > Lamiales > Oleaceae > Olea > Olea europaea. The sequence goes on along the minus strand of NC_036241.1, from coordinate 10,437,822 downwards.
TTACAATAAAGTTCATTAATTAAAATGATAATACAATAAATGTATTTAAAAAAAGAATTATTTTCTAATTATGCATTTCTTTTAATTTGTTCTAAGTATTATGTATGCTAAATAATTGAGCATAGTTGAAGTTGATAAAAATATATGAATATGAGTCTCATTTTGTAGATGTGGTTAAATTATGTAAATTAGGTTCAAGAAAATTTTATTTCAAACGCACTATGTTAAGTTATTGGGGTTGAAACGAAATTTATGTAACTATTTAATATAATATTAACTATTATTTTCCTTTGCATCGATTGGTTGACAAATTTGTTGGATTTCAACATGGTAAAAATAACAAATCTTATGTTTTGTTTGTTTTGATATTTGTTAGTGGTGTACGCGTATGTAAGTTATGAGAACACGTGACGATTTTTCTCAAATACTTGGCCATTTTCTTTTAGCCACTCGCGAATCACATTTATATAATACTTAAACACATGGTTCTTGAATACATACAAAGTTATCAACTCTATATATTTTGCTATTCATCAAGTGAAAGCAAACAGGAAAATTCTTTTTTTCAAGTTCTTAGCAAATTCAGATTTTCAAGATAAGATACATAAGTGCAGTGGTTCATTTTTTATTCTCCATAATATCTATATTATGATTTCCTTTAATGCCTTAAGACTCCAAGAATGATTTTTATTGTAAATCCTTCGGAATAGACCGTCAGATCCAATCATGATAAATCTTTCGAGATATGGAAATTTTAAAGAAATTTCTTGAACCATCTATTATTGCGATCAATTGTTCTAAATCTATGAACATCGAGAATAAATGTTTCAACTATATTTATGCTATATTGAATACAAATTTGTACGTATCTTACTGACTGTTTTATTTAAAATACTTACTCTTACAAAATTTCATATTAGAACGGGTCAAGCTGGACGCGCAGAAGATTGGACATGTTGGTGCTTGTGGGTTGCCAAGTAAAAAAAATGATTTTAAGTACATTCATGACTAGACTTTTATTTAACATTTTCATGTTTAGTATTTGCACATTCATTTTGTAGCTTTGACACATGTTTTTGTGAATTTCGTTTAAATTGATATTGAATGATTTTAATTAAATTTAAATGTTGTTTGGCTACTCTTTTGAATTCATAGGGTCGAATTATCAAATTTCCTTCAAAGTTCCAAAAGTAAATTTTATTTCTCAAATATAAGAAATTTGGTAACACTTCGTTTTTTTTTAAATTGAAATAAAGGGCGTTACAGCTTGGTATCAGAGCCCAGTCTCTACCTTTTCTGCATATTAGGTAAAAAAAAAAAAAAATCTTTCACCATTATGTGAATTTTTCGTTAGTGGAATTATATGCAAAATTGGTAGTTCCAATCCCAAAAAAAATTACGTGAACAATGATAATGATCGCTACTGACGATGAACAGTGACAGTCCCTGTTCATGGTGAACAGTAAAACATAATTTTTTTTTTTTACCAATTTTTTCAAATATTTTTTTGGGATATTTTACTATATTGTTTGTTTGTAATGCAAAGTATTTAAGAAATGTTGTTTAATTTGAGATCTCGATGTATATGATTTCATAGATATGATCTAGTGTTCCACAAATGATTTCATAATTTGTACAACGTTAGCGTTGCATTTTGAGACCTTGGAATTGATTAAAAAGATACAAATTTGATTTTTTTCCAACATGAAAAAAAGAAGAAGAAAATAATATAAAATTAGAGTTTATACCTTGACAACCTTTATCGTTAACTTGTAATAAATTTTATTTGGCCCCCAGGGACATAATCTAGAGGTGCAAAGGATAGGAGTGAGGTTATCTCATATATTGTGGCAACCGCAGTATGGGGGTTCGATTCCTGAAACATGGAATTTGACTCCTTGTAAGCGCAGTGTATAGATAGCTCTTATTTCCTGACCTGTTGGGACACATCCCAAGATTTACCTCCCTCACAAAACTCTACGGACGGGGCGGTAGGGGACCTCAAGGTTGGGGTTCAACATTTTTTGTAATAAATTTTATTTTAGCATATGAGTATTCTTCTTTTTGTTGTAGTATTTCTATGGAAATAGCTTTACTATGAATCACGTGTTAAATTTAAAATTGAATCTATGACACGGTATCGTGCTATGATTTTAAATACATAACACCTGTCCTTTTCATATTTTAATTGGTTTGAGCAATGCATCAGCCTTCCAAATGAAAATGTGTTTGCATGAATGTTTTAACTAGAAACACCTCTGAGATGAAGCTTTTAGGTATTGTATTGTAAATTAAAAAAAAAAAAAATATCTTACTTTGCGTAATAAGACAAAAAAATAAAATATATTTACATGTTTCTTAATGATTCCATAATAAGATCTTATCGAAATCCTAAACAAGTGGAAAAATAAGACCCATGACACATAATACTCAACAATCAACCATCGTCTAATGAATCCAATGTACGAAATTGCATGTTACATTCCATTTTATTTTTGAGCATGATTTATGAATCATTTAAACTTGAATTCATGAAATGATTATGATGTTTAAAATGAAATGTGTTATTTATGTTATTATTTTATTATAATACTCAACGAGGTATGATGATTAATCTTTGTATTGAAAACATAAGAGCATACTATATGATGTGATATCGATAACAAAAGAAATCAAACATAATCTGACAATTATGCGACAGACATGGCTAGAACTTATTGGACCACTAGAAAGACAACAACTTGTAAAACAACACTAAATCAAAGGTTCATCATTTAGTCCTATGAGAATTGCGTGACTCGCCAGGCTCATTTGCTTGTCGAACATGTTCAAGACATCTATAAGAGATGTATAACGGCGGTGGATGCAAGACTAGCGATCATGCATATCGAAGCTGTTCATAACATTATAGATTCACTTCCACGTCAATGGAGAGACATGAGAGTTGTGATTAGAGATGAGATGCTAGAAGGTAACCCTCAAGAGCACCTAGACATGATTGAGTTTGGCATGTATTGCCAGTCGTTTTTGGATAAGTGGAGTGAGAGCCTACTATCAAAATTAGAGACAGAATATGAGTTGGCAGACGAAGTGGAAGATGAGGTCGAGAGCTCGAGCATGAGTCGGACCCTGAGGAAAATCCTAAATCAGAGCATGAGGATAATTTTACATTGGAGTTAGAGGACAATCTCGAGCCACAACCTGAGGCACAAGTTAAAATAGAGATAGAGTTCGACCTCGAGACAGAAGATGAGGCTCCATAAAAAAAGATTCGTAAGATCCATAGAGATTAGAAATTTACATTCTATTTTACTTGCTCTATGATGTTTTACTTTCCTACTCGTTTAGAAAGAAAAAGTTTTATGTTATTTGAGATTTACTTATTCAATCAATGGTATATCCTAGTTTCAAGGATTCACATTCATGAGATTTCAATTTTTTCCTTTGAATATAATGAGCTGTGTTGTCCAAGGTGTCTAAAACAAAATTTTAAATTTTGTTGATTTAAAGGAAATTGCACAACAACAAAGCTAAGCAACTATGTTCAGGGATATTATGAAGGCAATGTATAACGTTAGTAATCGACATGCACCGACTAGCGCCAACAACACGGGTGTAATTGTAGAGCAGTTTCTCCATTTTATGCCTCATTCTTTTGACGAAAAAGGTGACCCTTTGGCAGCTGAGGCGTGGGTAAGAGGATTGGAGCAGATCTTCAAACACATTGAATATACCGATACCCAAAAGTTATTGCGTGCCAAATTTATGCTAATTGATGTAGCAGGTCACTGGTAGGAGTCTGCTTCATGCACTAAAACAGAAGCAGAACAATGCGCTATGACTTGGGTATAGCTCAAGGAGGAAGTAATGAACAAGTGCTCTTCCCAGTCTCTAAGAGATCGAAGAGAGGCAGAGTTTTTGCAACTAAAACAGGGAAAAACGCTACTTGAAGATTATGAGAGGAATTTCAAACAACTTTCTAGGTATGCCCCATACCTCATGGACACTAAAGCAAAGAAGGTCAGGAGATTTGAACTAGGATTATGTACAGAGATTGGAGAAATCATAGCATCTCATCATACCACAAACTACAGTGAAGCCTCCATTTCTAGCAGGGAAATATAATAACATGTTTAGAATTTAGACTATTTAAAGTTAATTAAACCTATTTTTGATTTAGATCTATTATCAAATATAATTTTTGATACTATCATTATTTTCAAAATTTATTTTTCAAACATGTAATATTAAGCTATGAAAAATTGCATCATTAGTTCCCACCTCGCGGACTTTGTCACAATTTTGCCTACAATTCATTCATTGGTAGCATGGTTCCCAATCTATTGGTTTTGTAGCACCATTAGTTCTTACTTTGTTGGATTGTTTGCTTAGTATTTTTACTATAATAAATTAAAAAAAAAAAGATTACTTGTAATAATATAAGTTGAGCACTTATTTGAAGAAGCAAAATGTGGCACGACTATATTTGGACCATAAATAAATTGCTTCCTATCGATGAATAAAAATTGACATATTGTATTGGAAGATTGTAGTTTGACTATTTCATTAGTCGGGTTTTGCGATTTGTTCTTCTTGCAAAAATAATTTAATAATGATGCTAGCACACGAGGATGGTATTGGATGACCACTTGTTTAGTTCTATATCATGACCTTGCGGAGTTTTAAATTTCACTTGATCATAGATATTTCATCCGCATTCCTGGACGGGATGGTATTTAAAAGTTTTTTGAAACAACAATGGGTGAGATCAATTTGATTGATGAAATATCTCGAAGAATTGATAACTTGAGAAAGAGCAAAGTGGAGAACGTGATCATTCTCAAAAATGGGTCGAATGAACGTTTATGTATTTTTTGTTGAATAATTATAAATTTGAGTTTAGTGTTTAGTGATGGTTAAACTTCGATTTATGTGATTAGGTCGGAGGAGTGTTGAAGAAAAAAGCCTTAAGTTAATGAAAATAATTAAAGAAGCAAAATAGCCATTTATGCTCGTACCTTATTATAAAATCTCAGATAAGAATAAAATACACATATACGATAGGTGAAAGTAAACTATTGCAGATATTTTAACTTACGTGATTTTGTATATTTCGAGAGTATAATTCCTTGCCTTTAGTGAAAAAATAAAGATGAATAATTAGAATAGATGGTCTAGAATCAGCTGGACATGATATAATTATTAGAACTTGTAAAATATATGTTAGAACAAGTCCATACGGTAGCTCTATAAAGTTTTTGAACTCAATCGCCATACACAAGGAATTGTATCCTAATTTACTTTTTTTTTTTTTTACTGGATCTTGTTTTGGTGGATTATACAATTTTTTACTTTTAGTTTGATAAAAACTCTTGCAAGTTTATACCGGGATCATTGTTTATACTTGGTGGTAGGGCCATAATATGGAGAAGTATGAAGTGACATGCATTGTTGATTCTACTATGAATGTCAAGTATATTGTATCTTATGAAGCTACTAAAGAGACAGTGTGGCTCAAGAAACATTGAGATGGTACCTGCATTTGCCAAATCCTTAACATGTACTATTATAACAGTGTGCCAGGTGACAAATGCTAAAAAATAAAGAGTCATCAAAGGGGCAGCACACAATGAAAATATCATCTCTTGATAGAAATTATCGACAGAGGGGATGTGATTGTCAATAAAATTGCTATTGGAAATAACTTCGCGGACCTGTTAACTAAAATCCTGTAGGCTAAGGTTTTCGAGGAAAATCTACAAGGTATAGTGTTGCATTACATGACATGTATACTCTAGAAAAAATAAGAGCTTTGGCCCTTGTATTATAGCTTTGTCGTAATAATGACAATTTTATAATAAATTAATTACATATACATTTTTTTATTTATTTAGTATTATTGTATTTATTTAATATTGAGTAAGCGAATAAAGATTTTAATTATCACTTTTGATATTATAAGTTGTACGCTTGCATGAAGAAGTTAAAGTGATACATCTTATATCGCAATTTGTCTTTATCACAAAAATATTTTAACTATGACACTAGCACATTGAAGTGTATTGAACATATCACGTGTTGAATTTAATTATATAGCATGATCATGAGAAGAATTAATTCCACTTGATAATCGAGTATTTCATTTGAATCATTGGCAGGGTTGCTTATATCTTTCCTTGAGTTTTATAATTATTTGATTCCCTAATAGATGAGATCAATTTGATTGATCGAATATTTCGGTGAGTTGAATATTTGAGAACGAGTCAAGTAAAGAGCATGAATTCATGTCGGACCCGTCATTCCAAAAAATGGTCAAGTGAGATTTCTTAAGTATTCCCTATTGAAGTTTATAAATTTGAGTTCAATATTTAGCAACGGTTAAATTTCAGTATTTTGTGATCGGTTTCCATGATCGTTGAAGAAAATTATATTTAAGTTAGTGAGAATAATTAAAGGGATAGATCAGAGAATGAAATTCATACAAGTTAGGTGTTCATTCTCACAAGGTAGGTCAGATGAAAATATTACAAATATTTTAACATAAGTGATTTTACATATTTTTGTCTTTAGTGCGAAAAATGGAAATTAATAATTAAATTGGACACTTTATGCCCCTGTTTGATCCCCATTACTTAAAAAGGAAAATGGGGGGAATAATATTTTTTAGAAAAATGAATGGTTGAAAAAGAAGAAAAAGTTTTCGATTTACGTGTAATATTATTTTATGAAAAATTGTGTAATTGAAAATAGGAGAGAGAAAAATAAAATGTAATGTAATTTAATTTAATAGGGATCAAACAGGGCTATAAATGACTAGAAATGGTCTAATTACTCTAGCTTGAAAGTATACGTTTGAACAGGTCCTACGGCAACTCTATACAACTTTGGACTCAATTACAATTATTTTGAAAGTTTTGAATTTAATTACAATTGTGTATAAGTTCAGGGAGCTACATGTGCAATTACACCAATTACATGGACTCAAAATTTTTTCCCTATAAATACATCCCCTCACGGGGCCGAAAATTGATTTGAAAAAAAAAGTACAAAAAAGGAAAAAAATTATTTTCTTGTTTTTTTTTTTCTGATTTTTTTGGTCCATCTAATCTATTTTTTTTAAAAAAATTTAAATTAAAAAGTGTCCACACACTGATTTAATCTAAACTTTAGATATTAATATAGGAAACTTGACAATTAGAAGCCAAGTTCTCAAATTATAAGTTGGAAGTTCGTTATTCTTATCCAGTCAAGAATTTAATTATCGAATTTGAGTAAATTCTTAAATTATATTTCTTAATTAAAAAGATCTTGGTTTCTTGAATTCTTATTATTTTTTTTAATTTTTGAAATATTAATTTTTTTTTATTTTTATTTTTTTGTTGCTTTCCAACAACTTCTTAGAAAAAAATTCTGTCATTAAAATGTCTTTTATTATAACATTTATCTTTCTTTTTATTAAGGACTAAAAGAATACTTATAAGTAAAGATTAATGACCATGCCATCAAGAATCATTCTTTGGGATCTTGAATGTGACAGAGTCAATAGGTTGGGGATAAACAATAAAAGCCTGTTTGGTAAGAATTAAAATTAAAAATTCAATTTAAGTCAAAATCAACAATTATTTAAACCACATATTTTACGAGATCCATAACTTTTGGACTATACATGTTATCAACTTTTATTAAATTTATTAAAAATCTGATTTTAAACTTAACCAGACAGCGATACAAATATGCCACCCTAAGAGGGTGTTTGAGAGCTATTTTTATGTAAAAATGTATTTTGGAATAGTAAATTGATAGGAAATGTGTGGTTAAAAAATAAGAAATTTTTTTGATTTAAGTGAAATATTATTTTAATGAAGAATGTGTGATTGAAAAGTAGAGAGAGAAAAACGCATTTTGAAAAAAATGGGTACCAAACGGGGCCTAAGAATTCAAAAATAAATAAATAAATAAATAAGGAAAATCCAGAAATCACGTGATATCCCACCCCCAACAGGCACACCACATACCCAATAAAATGTGAGAAACTGGACACGTCACTGGAGATTCCAGTTTCTTAAAATTTAAAGTTATCCTCTACGGCAACAGGCCAATCTCCATTTCCCTTTCCAGAATCCAGAATCATCTTCTGTCTAAAAAATTAGAAATCTCCACACTCATTTTTCGTTCTGCGTTCTCTTTCCTAATCGAATGGCGATCGGTGGCGATGGCAATATACCCAAGAAGAAGCAGCGCGTGGGAAGCAACAGTCAGCTCTCCTCCACACGCGCCGTTATCAATTCTTCCTTCCCCGATGAAACATTAACTGAAGGCTCCAACAAATCCCCCGCCCTCCGTCGCTCTTCCTCCTCCGTCCTTGGCGGTTCTGGTGGCTGTGGCGGATTCAATGACTCCGATACTGCGGATGTTATACTCCGCCTCCATCTTGATCACCATCGCTCCCCCTTCGACTCGTTTGTGACCTCTTCCGATTCCGTCTCCTTTGACGAGTCTGATGTGCAGATCTATCTCCACTCGCACATCCTCCGCCGGGCTAAGTACTTTTCCGCTCTCCTCTCCGACCGATGGCAACGACACAACGACGATGATTCTCCTCAAATCCACCGCCTTAACCTTGGTGTCCCGCCGACGCCGGATTCAATCAACGACTACTTGGAAGTTCTTCGGCTTCTGTATACTGATGATTTCTCGGCTTCGATTACTAGTGTTGTGACTGCCCTTGCTTTACTCCCAATCGCTCTCGAATTACTCTTCGAGGATTGCATCAAAGCCTGCGTTAAATTCCTCGAGGCCGTGCCGTGGTCAGATGATGAAGAGAAGAAAATATTGAATTTGATTCCATTTTTAAGTCATGAAGAATCGAAAGAGCTCCTGACTAGGGTTTCCCCACTGAAACATGACTCGTCTGAGGAAATGCTTCATGGCTTAATCCTTTCTGCTATTCATAATCATCCAAACATGGCTTTCGCGAAGGCCTTTGTTGCAAAATTGTTGAGGGATTTTTCGTCCAAAGAGTCTGTAAGGAGGGTTTTGGATAAGGTATTTGAAAAAAGCTTGAAGGTTGTGAAGGAATCTTTGGAGGAGTACTCGAGTCCTAATTTTAGAGGGGATCATAATGAGACTGAGGCGATTCAGAGGCTGAATTTGCATTCTGCTATGACTAACGGGAAGCATTTGCTGTGGCTGGTGGAGAGGATGATTGAGTTGAGAGTAGCTGATATGGCTGTCAAGTCGTGGAGTGAGCAGGCTTCATTTACCGCTGATTTGCAGAGGGCGTTTCGTGATGATGCATGGAGGAATATTGCTCCGAGCCTTCCTGCTGTTGTGCTTCGTTGCACTAGCAGGCTTGCCAATGCTGTTGCAACAGGGAACATTTTGGCTGCTAGACAGGTTTGTTCTTAACATTGTGCACTAGTTTATCGGTATTTTGTCTATGAAGGCAGAGTTCTTGTTGATGAAATGAGGTTTGTTCTTTATTTATAAGTGTTTGAATCTTGCTTGGAGAATTTTTTCGTGTAATACGCTTTCATGTTGCAGGGCGAATTATCATTGAGCTTTTTAACTCATAGGTGCTTTGCTCTTAAAATATTTGATTTCTACTTCAAGAAAATTCACCAAAGTTGCTCAAAAAAATGCAAGTTAACTTTGTACTTGCTATAATAGTTGTTAACTCACAGTTTGGTTGTCGGGATTTAGTAAGGAAGCAGTTTTGCTGTAACCTTGATAGTCTAAGAGAAAATCCAGCTTTTTTGTTGTATTTGACGTACTGAGAATTGTATGCAAGGTTTAAAGATTAAAGATATGTCAGTGATAGTGCCTAAGAAGAAAGTAGATATTGAGTATTGGATTATTGTTTGCATCATGCGTTAAAATTTAATGGACAGGAAGAACTAGATATTTTATGGATACTATTTTTAATGAAAAATGTATTAAGAAGAGATAGAAACACTTGCTTCGTAGTGTTCTAGTATTGGAATTGTTGTCATAAAAATAACATTGTTTTATCTCATGAAATAATGGTTTTCCTGTCATTTATAATATATCATATAACACCTTGGTGTGAAAGTTTATGTTTGTGGATGACATTTGCCCCTTTTCTTTTGGAAAATGTGGGAAACTCTGAAAAATTATCCGAATTGTTTGTTTGTTTGTAATTATTGTCTACCATCTAAATGGAAGTGCTTGTTGTTGTTGTCATATGCGATTTAGTGCCCTTTGCATTGATTCTTCCTTCCACTTCACTTTGTTATGGTCCTACTTGTATAATCAATAATGTATGTCCCATCTCTAGATTCTGGTTTAATTTGATGGTGTCACTGAAGTAAGATTCGTGATAGGTTTTGTTTCTATTTTTAGTATGATCGCCATCAATTTTGGGATTTAAATAATTATTTAAGGAAACCTAGTTATCACCGGAGAAATGGATGCTCTGATACTTTATCTTTGGCACGTTTATCTTTGTCACAACCACATGAACTTTGACATGCCTAGGAAAATAGATGAACCTTAAGTAATCTCTCCCACTCCTGCATAAAATTCATTATTGTTGATCAGATTTATTGAAGTACAAGGGACTTGGGAGAGGTAATTGGTAGCAGATACACTGCAGTTAACATTCTTGATTCAGCCTTGTCTTATGATTAAGCTACTTATGATGTAAAAATTGCTGTCTAGGAAAAGGAAAGTATTTTGTGAACGTTTGAAACTGAATTTCTTTGCCAGGGTTTACATTTCCTTATTCTTGTAGTACGATAGTGTTTAATTTAAAATCAAAAGTACATGAATTAGCAGGAAATCAATGGAATATGAAACTTTAGGGTCATCAATATGCTTGTGCCTTGAGAAATTTCTTTCCTTCTGAGATGATATAAATTTTTGTTCCTCATCTGTAGTTTTTCATGAGACTTGGCCATAAATCGTCATCAACTTTGCTTAACTTCTTTTATTGTGCACAACAGGTCAGGATGAAGCTGGTAAAAGACTGGCTCCCGGTTTTGATTGTATGCAAGGACAATATGTCACCTATGTGCACGAATCATAAATCACTTTATCTGGAGTTGGAAGAAACATTCTTGAGAATTATATCTACGCTCCCGGTTGAAGATGCAAAAGAGTTGTTGCAGCAATGCCTCAGCTTTTCAACTCGAAATGTTGAAGATTGCCCACATTTGGTCACTGCTTTTACCACTTGGTTCCGTCGTTCTAATAGATCCCCACCAGCAGACGACTTTCGTCAATAAATCCTTGGTAGCTCTTATGGGTCACTAAGACCCATGACCCCAGAGCCTACTATTGAACTCTGTATCTAAACTGAGTTTGTACATGTACTTGAAAAATTCTGTGAATTCCCACAATAACTGATTACTGACTGTTGTTTTAAGTTTCAAATGCTGTCCTGTCGAGAGGGTTCCTGAAGCCTTGGTGGATATAGTTTATGTTTATGCTGTATAAAACTTGCAGGTTATGTTGATAAATTTTTGTGTTCAAACACATCTTCCATTTTGGTAAAGGATTATGGATCAAATAGGTGGTTAAGAAACTAACAATTTTTTCTTCTTTTGTAAAGCAGACTGGTCGGTTTAGAGAGAGAGAGAGAGGAATAGTTCCATAGTTATTGTAATTTGTAATGCGGCTTGAAATTGTCACTTCATACGTGGAGACAGTTTCAGAGGAGAAAATAGAAAATTTCTTGTACTTTTTTGGGTACTGAAACTAAATGCCCCATGTCACCAGTCAAGTGATACCAAAAAACTTTCCATGTTAGAGGCATCATTTAAAAATATCTCTATTTTTATTTCGAGTATCATATTCATCTTCTAATCACTTTGTAAGTGGTATCTCATCTAAATGAAGTTTATATATTTAAATTGATTTTGTGAAGAAAAAGATGAATGTTTTTTTGTCATCGTAAACAACTTCGTTAAAAAAATATTATAAAATAGCAAAATTATCTAAACAATAACTAAGTCATATGTAGTCACAAACTACGAAAATAACTTATTTATTACTTATTGATGGTATGGATTTATATTAGTGGTGGATTCGAGGTTGAGGTGATGATGGTTGTTGTGGATTTGAGGTGAAGGTGGATTTGAGATAGTGTCGATGATTTGGGTGATGCCGACGGTGATGGAGTAGAATGGGGGTGTGGGTGACGGGGGATGAGATGAAAGTGATTGTGATTAGTTAATTTATGAATTTGTGCTCAATAAATAATTCGTGAACTATAAAACGCATAATTTGCTACTAAATTTGTAATTATAACCTACAAATTGTATCTTTCTAACTGTTACATTCTATGGTTTATGACTAGTGTGTGATTGTTGCCATAATGAACTATGTAATTGAATTATAGATTACAAAAAATTATTAGACTTGAGTTCCCGAGGTTGAGGCGGATCCGTTCTGACAGCGACCGCAAAACAGCGCAGGCAATGCGCTTTAGCAGGACGAAACTATTTGCAGCAGGGGATGTAGCAAATTTAGACAGAGGACACATGCACTCAACCAGCCTGTTTTGGCAGAATGCAGGTAAGTCACAAAATGTGACTATTTTTCCTTTATTTTGGAAACTAAGAGCATTGTAAGAAGAAGAAACTTGAGAGAGAGAGAGAGAGAGAGAGAGAGAGAGAAACAATTATATTTAGTTCATGTTAGACAATCATTATTTCAAAACTCTTTAATTTTCATACTCCTTTTTAAGAATTAATCTTCTTAGATAGGTACCAGTCCAAACAGGGGGCAATGTGGCACTACCTATAGGTTGAGTGTCTGAGCATGCACTTGGCCAATAGGAGACGCCACATCACCCCCTATTTGGATAGGGCCATGTCCATATAACAAGGTCCCATTTTTAATTACATATCTATATAATAAAATATTTTGTTTATAAATTTTAAATTTTTTCCTACTTTCTAAAAGCATTTCCAAGAGATTCTTTAAACATGAGACGCTTTCTATTTTAAAGAGTTATCTCTTACAATCATATTCCAAAAGACCCTTTTAATTAACATTTTAATTTAGAGAGTAAGGATGACAAAAAAATCCGTCAAATCCAATACTCGCATGGCCTCACCCTGAATGGGTTGGGGATTACCTGCTTAATCGGGAATTTGAGTTGGGGCCGTGGCAGGTATGTGTAACAAGGGCCTCGACCCATCCCGTTTAACATTTTTTTAAGAATTCAATATTTTAAATGGAAAACTCTATGAATTTTTATTAGTTCTAATAGAAGATAACAATTAAGGTTATCTAAGGAATATGATAAATAATTAAAGCTTTAGTTTACCAAACATATTTGAATAATTTAATTTTTAAAAATAAATAAATTAATTAAAATTTTTAATAAATATATTATTGTTTCACTTTAACGAATGAAGGCAATAAAATGAAGTATCAAAAACTAAAAAAGTTTAAACGATAGCTAAGCGGGGCTAGGGCTCCCTCGCTCTACCTTAAACACGTAATAGTACGAGTATGGGACAGGAAATTACTTAGAGGGGTGGCGCGGGGGAGGTTGCCCCGACCCGCCATGTTGCCATCTCTATTAGAGAGTGGGTTTGTCTTTTCAAATTTGGTGAGCCAAATTCACTCTCTATAATTTAATGCATTCAAAATATTTCAATTTTTAATGTAGGAAATTATTATAATAAGATTAATTAGTACCAAACGTTTTTACCTTATAATATTATTGTGCAAAACGTCCGAACATTTCATTTTATGGCATTTTAGCCCCCTACTTTCACCTTTCATTGTGAGAACAATCATTTTCATCCAATTCCTCAATAAGAAATTTATAATGACAAATGTACGCTCCTATTTAAATAAAACAAGAAAAGAAAAGAAAAAATTAAAGAAAAAATTGCAATCACGCTCCCAAACTTTTCAAAACGTGCAAATGAGTTCAAATAAATTATTGAAAATGTAATTAACAAAAGACGTCCCACGTTTCAATACTATTGTGCAAAATGTCCATATCTTTTCATTTTTTGACATTTTCACCCTTATTTTCACTTTCATCGTGAAAATCATCATTTTCATCCATTTTTTTCAATTGAAAACTATAAAATGATGAATATAATCCTCTTTAAATAAAACAAAAATAAAGAAAAGAAGAATAAAGAACAAATTGCAACTGTACTCTCAAATTTTTCAAAAAAGTACAAATAAATAATTAAAAATGAGTGATTTTTTATTTTGATTTTTAAATGATTTTTTTGAAATTTTTTTGTACTTTTTTTTGAAGTATAGTTGCGATTTGTTCTTTATTTTTCTTTTCTATATTTTTGTTTCATTTAAATAGTAGGGTATTTTTGTCATTTTATAGCTCTTAATTGAGAAAATAGATGAAAAAGATGATTTTTCTCAATGAAAGGTGAAAATAATGATGAAAATGTCAAAAAATGAAAAGTATGGATGTTTTGCATAATAATATTGAAAGGTATGGACTTTTTTTTTTTTTTTTTTACTAATTTGCATAATAATTTGGACTCATTTGCACTTTCTAAAAAATTTGGGAGTGTGCTTGCAATTTGTTCTTTAAGTTTTTTTTGTTTTTTGTTTTTTTTTAAATAGGAGGGTTTGTTTGTCATTTTACCTTTTTTATTGCAAAATTGGAAGAAAATGATGATTTCCACAATGAAATGTAAAATTAAGGACGAAAATAACAAAGAATGAAAGGTATGGACATTTTACACAATAACACTGAAAAGTAAGGCATTCTTTTGGCTAATTCCCCTTATAATAACCTAGAGAAAAGTTAGCTAAAAGAAAAAATAGAGTAAAATAATAAATATTTTTTAGGAGTTGTAAAATTAAGTTAAATATAAAAAGTTTATTGAAGTACTTCAAAATTTTAACTCTCTAAATTTATATATGATTTCTAAATGATAGAATATGCTATTTAAAAATAAAAAGTTTTTCAGAGATATTCTAACTACAAATTATCTGAAAAATCACTATTCAAAATTTCATTCTCAAAATAATGACCATGAAATCGGGGTTTAATAACTAAATAATGTAAGAAAGAGAAACTAGGAGGTGAGAGATATAATTATTTTTAATAACTAAATGATTTATATTATAATATAATATTGTTGATGGAGATATTCTAAATTTGATTATTATTTTCTAAATTTCAATCACATTAATATTTTAAAAATATATAATAATTAATATAATTTAGAGGAAATTATCTAAATAGTTAACTTTTGCATTTGTATTTACAAAAATGTCACTTTTTTTTTGACATTGCAAGAATGTCAATTTTAGACAATTTTAGACATATTTGGCCTTAAAGCTAAATTTAAATACCCAATATATTCTAATTAAATTTTGATTTGACCAATCAAACAAATTGTACAAAATTATGCAAGATTGTTAGAGGAAATTGAATTATTCAAGAAAAATATGCAGAGCAAAAACGAAAATGTAAGCTCCAATCCCCCCATTCGAAGAAGAAAATTCCTGTGGAGGAAAGGAGGAGAAAACTAAGCCCTTGTTTGAGCCCCATTTTTTTTGAAAAATAACATTCTTAAACAGTATTTTGACATCATTTCAACCACATATTCTTCAATAAAATAATATTATACGAAAATCTAAATCTTTCTTTATTTTTTAACCACACATTTCACATCATTATACTATTCAAAAATGCATTTTTTTGACAAAAATGGGACTCAAACAAGGGCTAAATCCCTAAAATTCAGTTCTCTCTCTCGCGAAATAGACGACCACCGACGAACCCAATATGCCCTGAACGAAAGGAAGAGAAAACGAAATTCCTAAATCTCTAAAACTCACTCCTCTCTATGACGAAAGCGACCACCGACGGCGACCCAAAATGCCGTGAAGGAAAGGAAGAGAAAATGAAATCCCTAAATCCCTAAAAGTCGCTCCTCTTTGTGACGAAATCCACCACTGCTGGCGAACTCCTCTCTCTCACCAAAAACGAAATCCCAAAAACTGTAAAACACATTCCTCAAACGACGTCAGAAATTGAAAGTGTGATCTTCTCACTGCTCTGTTCTCTAGGTGTCGGCCGCCGACTGTCCAGCACTACCCCTACGTAAGTTAATCTGATTTCTGTGGATTTATTGGGTTTTCATTTTGGTGTGTATTTGTGTGTGTTTTTAGATGTGTTTGTTTATGGGTGTATGGTTTTTTGTGGATTAGAGGTGGAGATGAAAATTGAAATTAATTGCTGGCGACGTCCACCGTCATTTACTCAACCACCAAGCAAGATTTTTGTCTGTTGCAGTAATATGTTCAGGTTAGTGATTTGTTTGTCTTTTGCATTTTGTTATTTGGAAAAAAGAGGAAGTTCTTCTACATTATTGAGTTAGGAACGTAAATTGATGTTTTCGGAAGAAACATGGCTCTTGAGACTGATTTTTTACCTATATTTATTGTCGTAGAAGGTGATTATAACAGTGATGATAATGTGGCTACTGCTGAGAAATATGGTATACATGAGTTGAGCAAATATTCGAATTGTAAACTTGCAACGAATATATGTGTTGTACGGCATCACAAGCGCTACTACACTAGTCTCACCATTTGATTTGGTAAGTGAACTCTGTTCATCAATGAAGCTTCAATCTTGCATGGTTCTATTAATCAAGTTTAGAATTAGTATAGAACACATAAAAAACAACTCTTTAGATTCTATATTACTTCAAATTTAATAAAAGCTACTGAATTAGATAATAGACTTTATTTCTCGTGTGAACAATACTCTTAACTCACAAATCTTATTACTTGTACAAGGGTTGCGTACGCATGCTAGTTTTTTGCAAATAATGGCGATTGCTAGAAATGAAGGACATAAAGGTATTAAAAAAAAAAAAAAAGAAGAAGAAGAAGAGGATTTTGCCATTTTTACACTATTTTCTTTACACCAAATTTGACGTTGCCTTTATTTTCAAAAAAAATTATGGATGGGAAAACATTTTTTTTTTTCTTTTTCAAATTGACGAGTGAAAATTTGCCACATTGCAAATTCTCAAATTTGGCATGATTGTAGAAATAAAAAAAAAAAAAAAAAAAAAAAAAAAGGCAACAAATGCAAACGAATTGACTAAGCATTAACTGACTAGAATTTTTCTTGATTATTATTTGGAGAAATGTTATTCGGTACCATTGGTGTTAAAACATCAATCTACATAACAATTGTATAACATTAAGCGATGATTCACTTAAATGTAATGTCACATAATTTATTTAGCCCCTGTTTGATTTTCATTGTTGGGATAAAATGCATTATGAAATAGTGACTTTTTGGAAAATGTGCGGTTAAAAAGTAAGAATTTTTTAAAAATACGCATATAATTATTTTATAAAAGAATGTATAATTAAAAATAATTTTTTAAAAAATGAGGCTCAAACAAGGACTTAATTAAACGTATCAATTATGCCCATCTAAATGGGTATTCAAGGTAGTAGGTGGCATTATTCTATCTTGATAGTATTTTCTTTCAACCAACAAATAACATTTCTCCACGTTAATTGACAGCAACATGTGTGATCTTACACTTACCTTATGATCCCCTCCTAAGGTTTACTCCCCCGTCTATAACATAACGACCCACTCCCCGGGGTTTAAACCACTCATATGCCCCCACGCACTAGCGTGGGTTCTCTATAAATATGTCTTGCTTTTCTGTCTTACAAAAGAGATAACAATGGGTATCCAAAATATATATCTAGGTCATTTTTTCACGGGTTTGCTTGAGAAGCTGAGCTCCGGTGAGGTGCTGGAATTCCTGCGTCGTCTAGGAATCGAAGCCCTGCTAGAAGAATTGCGTACAACATTGTTGAGGATCAATGCCGTGCTTACCGATGCCGAAAACAAGCAAAGAGACAGAACTGTGCGCAAGTGGCTGAGGGATCTGGAATCATCGGCTTACAATCTTGATGAGTTAGTGGATCAGGTGATTAAAAACCCTTCGCTAAGGAAAAATGAAGGCAGCACAATTAAGCTGTTACGGAAGCTGTTGACCCCAAAAAGTGCGCCAACAGATGCCGGTCCCACCCGCGCTTGCGTGGGCGAATGTCCAACACGCTAAGACACGTGGACGGTCTAAACGAGCGGTTCAAAGGGGCGTGGGAGTAGCCCAACGACGCGGGACGGTAACGTTCGGGATCCGGCGGGTTGTTCGTAATCCGATTGTACAATAATTACCAACCGGTGCTCTTGAATATATGTGTAAAAGTGTATAAAATGTAGTGCAAGTAAATGGAGAGAGTTGAGTAAAATGTAGTTTTTTGTATTGATTCTTGCATTAGCCTTTGACAGTATACAATGGGGGTATTTATAGTGATACATATGAAATGGGAGCCCTTGGATGAAGTGGCACGTGGCCTCATCTCCTTGGTTTAAACGTCTGTTCTTAGGCATGGGATTTGACTTGCTAGCTTACGGCGCATTTATTGCTTGTGCAGGGCCTCCATGCTAGTGACAAGACTTGACCTTTATGCTTATGACAGACATTCCATCAATCATTCGAATAAGATCCGTGCAGGCGATCTCTTGGGAGAAGTGACCATGGAGGATGTTTCCTTGTGGTTGAGGCTCGCGCATCAACTTCGGGGCTTCGTCCATTTGAGGACCTCAGCTACAACCAAAGGCTTCCACGCCTCGGGCCATGGGCCTCGGTTAGAAGCAGTTCGGATATAACCCACCTCGGCAATATGGGCCACCTCGGCAGGAATGCCACGTGGATCAGGATGAGTGGGCCACTGGCCCAGGTGGGTAGGACAGGTGTGACAACACGCAACAATAGTCCCCCAAGTCCAAGTATAATCATTAATGTAATGCGTGGACTTTAGAGTAAAATTTTTTTGAACCCCCAAATAATAGTCCACCAAGTTCAAGTATAGATATTTATATCATGATTGGAGTTAGAGAAGTTTTGGTGTAGGTTTATGCTGAAGAAGCCGAGGTGGTTGGGGGACCGAAACCTGCATGATTTGCATGCTGATTGCGTCTGAAGAAGCCGAGGTGGTTGGGAAACCGAACCTGCGAGGATTAAATGCTGAATGGCACGTGAAGAAGCCGAGGTGGTTGGGAAACCAAACCTGCGAGGCTTAAATGCTGAATGGCATATGAGGAGCCGAGGTGGTGTGAAACCGAGCCTGCGAGGCTTAAATGCTGAATGGCACGTGAAGAAGCCGAGGTGGTTGGGAAATCGAACCTGTGAGGCTTAAATGCTGAATGGCACGTGAAGAAGCCGAGGTCCAATGTAATGATTATGCTTTGGTCTCTGTGCCAATGATTTGATGTTTTGTGCTTGTTTTCGAGGAAAGGTAGCTGAACCGTTACGACTTCCAATGTGCTGGCGCCGACGAATTAAAGATGCAATTATGAGGGCAGCCGGCGTTTCCAGAAGCAGACGCGCTGGAGAGGTGCGTGTGAGGTACGCATAGATAGGAGGCGTAGGATTTCAAAGACTGTTTGAATTCAACGCCTCGGATTGGATCTGAAACGGAGGGCTCGGATTGACTGAGATTTGATCTGACGGGTGGGGTTCGCCTTGGATCTTTATAAAAGGCGAGAAAATTCTACTTTCCAGAAATTTTAAGCACTTTGCATTCTCAAACTCTCTCAAATCTTCCATTTTCCGGCGTTAAGGTTGTCTGCGATTAGATTCCGACCGGTCTCCGTTTGTGTTGAACTCTTTTAGGTATTGTTTGCATAAAAAACCGTTGTTATTCATTGTCCTCAAACAATGGAGTCCACTTCGGGTAGGGAACTTGTCACTGTAGCGTCTTTAGACCACGGGGTAGGTCATGGGGGGACGTCCGAGGTGGATAGGTATGCCATGGCCGAGGCGGACGTGGATTATACCCAGGAGTGGGGGGCTTCTAGAGTGCCCTCAAACATGACGGGGAAGAGGTTGGGGGAGCTTAGGGAGAGGTACAGTGTGCCTCATAACATAGAGATGTTAGTCC
>NC_036241.1:10410168-10417423 GCF_002742605.1 Olea europaea var. sylvestris | reverse complement strand
TAATCTGTGGTGCAGATAAATTCAAGAAGAGGGAGTACCCAGCTCCAGACATGGCCTCTATCTTGAAGGCCACTTCTACTGCAAAGGCGAGGCCCCTGAAGCCCGGGTCCAGTGGAGCAAAGGAAGTTCGAGGCAGAGTTGAGCACCTGTCGAAGGACTGCACTCCTAGGACCTTGGAGGAGGCATCTACTCAGAGGCCAGAGAAGCCTAAGGAGCCTCGAGGCAAGGAGAAAGTCTCTGAGGAGACTAAGAAGAGGAAGCTGGTGCACATCTCCAGCTCAGCTGGCACGTTTGGGACTTCAGTGTCCCATAGGGCAGAACAAACTGGAGAGTCGAAGCTTCTCGCTGCAACCTCTAAGGCCATCAAAATGGAGATGGTAAGAGAGGTGGAGGCTGAAGAGGCCAGGGAAGAGGCTGCCAGGCGAGCTGCTGAAGCAGCCGAAGAGGAGGCGGCGAAGGAGAAGCCAGTTCGGGAGAAGGGGAAGTCTCCAAACTTCCTAGCTGGGAGGGAGGATGAGCTGGCCCCAGCTTTGGTGGAGGCTCTTCCTGAGCAAATCCGAGGTGCCACCGAGAGCTTTTACAAGTTCTGGACAGAGAGGTGGCAACTACATGCCTCGTCTTGTGATGCCACTGACCTCACGAGGGCACTGGTGAGCCAAAGCGCCCGGACCTTTGGCCTCGCGCTAGAATGCAGAGAGGCATTAAGTGAATTCCAAACAAGGACTCACGCCTCGGAGGGGAAGGCTGCTTCCCTTGCTGAGGAGGTGAAAGCTGCTAAGGCCGCGGCCGAAGAAGCCAAAGTGCAGAGGGTCGAAGAAGCGGCGAAGCTCGATTCTGCCCTGACCCAAATTGAGGCCCTAAAGAGGGAAGTATATGAGTCTCAGTGCGAGGTGGCCTCCCTGACGAAGAAGGTGGAGGTCTCCAATGAGCACCAAAAGGTGACTGCCGAGGCTCTGGAGCAGGCGAATCTCGCCTTGGCCGGCGCTCGTGATGCCAATCAGTTTCTCGAAGGCCAGGCGAAGTGGTACATGAACGACGCCTCGGTTGCCAGAGAAGAGGCCCGGAATGCAGCGGAAGAGGCGGTGAGGGCATACATCGCCAATTTCCACACTACAGAGGAGTATAAAAGCTTCAGCGCGTACTGGAGGAACTTCGCCTATGCCGAAGTGCTGGAGAGGGCAGAGGAGCTTTATCCAAACTTGGACCTGGCACAACTTAGGTCCGAATTTGTGGATGAGGTTCCTCAGACCCCAGCTGAGGAGGTGCAGGGTGACGAGGCAGCTGATGCCGAAGCCCCAAATGCTGAGGCAGGGGAAGCAACCACTGATGCCCAGGTTGCCGAACCCCCAAGTGCTGAGGTGCCTCCTTCATCCAGCCAGGTTTAGATTAGGTTTTCCTTTTCAGTACTTTGTGTAATGGCCAGAGGCCCTCTGTTGTAATCCCTTTTGAATATTAATATAATGTTTTTCTTCATTCATTGTTGTTCTTTATCCAAGTTTTTGTGCCTCGTTTAAACAAACGAACTGGAAGTTGATAAGCGCACGAACTAAATAACTTTGACTTCAGTCAACTGTATGGGCCTCGGACTTAAGCAAATGAAAATAACTTAAGGAGATGAACTGTTGGAGCCTCGGACTTAAGAAAATGAACATAACTTAAGGAGATGAACTGTTGGAGCCTCGGACTTAAGAAAATGAACATAACTTAAGAAGATGAACTGTTGGGGCCTCGGGTTTAAGGTTGTGGCTTCTCCCCTTAGCGTTCAGCAAAGCTAAAAGGGAGGCATGTGCTAGAGCCTCGGAGTCCAAGCGAGGTGGCCCAAAGGTGGGTCCCGAGCCTCTCCTCCGAGGTTACGACGCATCCCAGACATGGTGGATGGTGCAGCCATGTTGAGGCTTCTCCCCTTGGCGTTCAGCAAAGCCAAAAGGGAGGCATGTGCTAGAGCCTCGGAGTCCAAGCGAGGTGGCCCAGTGGTAGGTCCCGAGCCTCTCCTCTGAGGTTACGACGCATCCCAGACATGGTGGATGGTGCAACCATGTTGAGGCTTCTCCCCTTGGCGTTCAGCAAGGCCAAAAGGGAGGCGTGTGCTAGAGCCTCGGAGTCCAAGCGAGGTGGCCCAGTGGTAGGTCCCGAGCCTCTCCTCCGAGGTTACGACGCATCCCAGACATGGTGGATGGTGCAACCATGTTGAGGCTTCTCCCCTTGGCGTTCAGCAAGGCCAAAAGGGAGGCGTGTGCTAGAGCCTCGGAGTCCAAGCGAGGTGGCCCAGTGGTGGGTCCCGAGCCTCTCCTCCGAGGTTATTGAAGTAGTATGGCGATTTAATCAACGCATTTTATTGAGCCATAAAAATATTACAAAGGCTAGGAAAGTCATCCAGCATGATACAATTCACTGATAAAAGATTCTGAGGTGTTCAATGTTCCATGGACGGGGTTGTGCCTTGTCGTCCATGTCTTCAATCCAATAGGTTCCATGTCGGATTTCTTCTCTAATCTTGTATGGACCTTCCCAGTTCGGTCCCAGGGAGCCGGAACCGGGTTCTTTTGAAGATGGAAAGACCCTCCTGAGCATAAGATCGTTGATTCGGAAAGACCTCTTCTTCACTTTGGAGTTGAAGTACCTTGTCATCTTCCTTTGGTAGGTGCCTAACCTCAGCTGGGAGTCGTCCCTCCTCTCCTCAATGAAATCGAGGTCTAGCCTCTGGAGCTCGTCGTTGGTCACTTCACTAAAGTGCAGACGTCGTGGAGATAGGAGTCCGACCTCCACGGGGCTCATCGCCTCAGTCCCAAAAGCCATGAGGAAAGGGGTCTCCCCGGTTGGGGTCCTGGTGGTGGTTCGGATTGCCCAAAGTACTTGGGGCAGCTCATCAACCCAAGCTCCTTTGGACACATCAAGCCTCCTTTTCAGGACGTGCTTGATTGTCTTGTTTACGGCTTCGACCTGGCCATTGGCTTGTGGGTGGTGAGGTGTAGAGAAGTGCTTCTTTATGCCAAGATCTTCACACAGTTCTCTAACCTTCTTGTTATCGAATTGCCTGCCATTGTCTGAGACGATCGAGTAGGGAATTCCGAACCGACAAATGATATTCTTCCATAGGAACTTGGAGGTGTTTGCTTCTGTGATTTTTGCCAGTGGTTCAGCTTCGACCCATTTCGTGAAGTAATCAATGGCCACTATTGCAAAACTTGCGCCTCCTCTACCCTTTGGCAGAGGGCCTATGAGGTCCACACCCCACTTTGAGAAAGGCCAGGGGCTGGAGACTGCAGTCAAATCCTGTGATGGTCGTCTTTGAACGGGAGAGAATCGTTGGCACTTATCACATTTTCGCACAAATTCGAGGGCATCCCGTTTCAGGGTAGGCCAGTAGTATCCTTGTCTCAGTATTTTTTGTGCCAGAGATAGGCCTCCAGAGTGGTTGCCGCACACTCCCTCGTGGACTTCTCTTAGTATGTATGTAGCCTCCTCCCCTCCGACACATCGTAAGAGTGGAGAGGAGAAGCTTCTCTTCTAGAGAATGTCATCGATGAAGAGGAAATGGGCTGACCTCCTTCTTAGCTTGTAAGCCTCATTTTTGTCGGTGGGTAGCACCTGGTCTTTCAGGTATGCTATAATTGGTTGCATCCAGGTTGGAATTCCACCGACCCACATGACATTAGGGGCCTCGGTAGAAGGCAGTAGGAGGTGCTCGATAGGCACTACATTGAGTAGCTCCGAGTCCTTGCTACTAGCCAGCTTCGAGAGTGCGTCCGCATGAGCATTTTCGATGCGGGGAATCTGGATTAACTCGAACTTTTCAAAGGATGGGATGAGGCTCATCACCATTTTCAGATAGGAGGTCATCATTTTGTCTTTGGCTGAGAAGTTACCATTGACTTGGCTAACAACCAGCTGGGAATCACTACTGACGAGTAGCTTCTTTACTTGCATTTCCTTGGCCAATCTGAGGCCTGCAAGGAGTGCTTCATACTCTGCAACATTGTTGGTAGCTTTGAACCCGAACCTCACAGCCGAGGTGAGTTTGTGACCCTCGGGGCTGATGAGGACAACCCCGGCACCTGAGCCGACATCCCCAGCCGAGCCATCTACGAAGAGGCTCCACGTGGGGAGTTCGACGGGCTCCATGATTTCATCCACCTCGGGTAGGTTGGCGAATTCAGCAACAAAGTCTGCTAACGCTTGCCCTTTGATGGCCGCCCTTGCTTTGAACACAAGGTCAAATTCGCTTAGTTCCACTGCCTATTTCAACAATCTTCCCGAGGCATCGGGCTTCTGGAGTACTTGCTTCAGGGGAAAATTTGTAAGTACATGGATGATATGAGCTTGGAAGTAAGGTCTCAATTTCCTGGAGGCCGTGATTAAGGCCAAAGCAAGCTTCTCCATATTGGGGTATCGGGTCTCCGGCGATAGGAGCGCTTTACTCGTGTAGTAGACGGGAAGTTGGGTGGACCCTTCTTCCCGAATCAAAACCGAACTGATGGCGTCATTGGAGACCGCGAGATATAGTTGCAAAATATCGCCTGGCTTCGACTTGGAGAGGAGGGGGGCCGGCCCCAAGTGCCTTTTTAATCCTTGGAAGGCCTCTTCGCATTCCTCAGTCCATTGGAATTTCTTCCCAGCCTTGAGCACTTTGAAAAATGGGAGGCACTTGTCAGTTGCTTTGGAGACGAAGCGACTAAGTGCTGCCACTCGCCCAGTTAAGCTTTGCACCTCCTTTGGCTTTTGGGGGGACCTCATCTGGCACAGAGCCTCAATCTTTTCGGGATTTGCTTCAATTCCTCGCTGGTTAACCATGTACCCTAAGAACTTGCCGGAAGCCACCCCGAAGGCACATTTCAAGGGGTTGAGCCTCATCCTATACCTTCTCAGGATTTGGAAGGTGTTGTTGAGGTGCGATACGTGGCTTTCTGTCTCTAAGCTTTTCACTAGCATATCATCCACGTAGACCTCCATTGTCTTGCCAATGAGGTCGGTGAACATTTTGTTCACGAGTCTTTGGTAAGTTGCTCCGGCGTTCTTCAACCCGAAAGGCATCATTCTATAGCAATAGAGGTCTCGATTCGTGATGAAAGAGGTGTGCTCCTCATCAGCCGGATGCATGGGGATCTAGTTGTATCCGGAGTATGCATCCATGAAACTCAATAACTCGTGCCCAGCCGTGGAGTCCACCAATTGGTCAATCCTTGGAAGCGGAAAGCTGTCTTTCGGGCAAGCTCTATTAAGGTTGGTGAAGTCGATGCACACTCGCCATTTGCCATTGGGTTTCTTAACCAAGACCGGGTTGGACACCCACTTCGGGTAGGTGGCCTCCCTGATGAAGCCATTTTGGATTAGCTTCTGAACCGCTTCCTTCAGGGCCTCATACCTC
Organism: Olea europaea var. sylvestris; assembly: GCF_002742605.1. NCBI lineage: Eukaryota > Viridiplantae > Streptophyta > Magnoliopsida > Lamiales > Oleaceae > Olea > Olea europaea. The sequence continues at coordinate 10,412,058 of NC_036241.1, read as the reverse complement.
TCTGGGTTGAGGGCTCTCCTTTTTTGTCTATGCGGGGTAAAATTAGGGTCGATTTTCAAGTGGTGACAGCTGACTTTGGGGTCTATGCCAACCATGTCCTCATGTCTCCAGGCGAAGACGTCCAGGTTCTTGCCTAGGAAATCCTTAATCTTTTCTCTCAAAATGTCAGATAAGCCCCTGCCTACTTTCAGCACCTTGGACGGATCTCGAGGGTCGGCTGAGAAGCTCTCAAGTTCCTCTACGGGGGATGCTTGGGGCTCATGTTCCATTATGCGGAGGTCGAGCTCATCGATCAGCGCCTCCTGAACGAGGAGTGCGTCAATCATATCAACATCTTCCTGGTCAGTGGGAGCGTCACCTGGGACATCCGTCATAACCACATCAGCCACGATCACATGGACGTCTCGGGGCTCCACCTTCTTAATGGAGCTCAGATAGCACTCTCGCGAACCTCTCTGGTCGCCTCTCACCGTTGCCACCCCATTTTCTGTTGGGAATTTCATGCATAGGTGGTGGATGGAGGTGACTACTCCCAATTCCTTTAGGGCCGGTCTGCCCAAGACTCCGTGGTAAGCCGACCGACTGTCGACTACGAGGAACTCCATAAAGTTCATCGTAGTTTGAGGAGATTCTCCCATCTCCAATTCCAGTGTTATCTTTCCTCTCGGAGTAATGCTATCTCCGGTAAATCCGTACAATGGAGTGGTGGTGGGTGTCAACTGATGGTCCAATATCATTTTATCAAAGGCGGACCCGAATAAGATGTTGACGGAGCTGCCGTTGTCGACCAGCATTCGTTTGAGCCCATTTCGGGCTATGACCGCCCTTACTACCAGCGCATCGCAGTGGGGGTAATGAACTCCTTCGGCGTCTTCTTGGGTGAAGACAATGGGTGGTGCTTGGTTTCTTCGGGAGCTATTATCTACAATGTAACTTGTCAGAGGGGGGTGCTTAGCCTCCCTAGCATAGTTTCTTTTGGCGTTTCGCGTTTCACCGCCAACGTAAGGGCCTCCAAATATGGTATCTATCTCGTGGATAGGGGCTTCATCTTGAGCTTGCATGTTCCTTCGGTGTCTACGCCCTTCCCTGGGCCTCTCCGTGTCTTGCTCTCTTCGCCTTGGGGAGACATCCCTTTGGCGAGGAGCGGTCGCCTCACGCCCTTGTCGGTTGTCTTACCTGGACGGGGGCCTGTTGGCTTGGGGCGAGTTATGCCTTTCCCTGGCGGGTTCCTGCCGCGAGCGGTGTGCATAGTCTCTGCAATCCGCGGTGTCGTGCCCGTAGGACCTATGGTGCAAACAGTATCCAGGGAGGTTCGGATTGGACCTATTTCTAGGTGCAAAACCTAGACCTCGACCTCGGCCTCTCCCTCTACGGGGTCCCTGATGCGCCTGTAGCTGATGTGGGTCAGCGGTTGGGTTGACATCCTCATACGCCAAGGTTGGTACCGCGTTCTGAGTTGTGGTCGCCAGGGCTTGGCCGGAGTTCTCATTTCCAGATCGGTTCATCTGGTAGTCCATGAGGTGGGAGGTCGGCCCCCTACCTCGCTGTCTCTGTGGAGGTGGGAGGCCCCTGCTTGCCCTGTTTCTATGCTCAATCAATTCTTCATTGATTATCTCTCTTCTCATCATTTCTAGTAGGGCGTCATAGGTGGTTGGGTCCTGATTCTGCACATCCCTCCAGAATAGGGTGTTCATGTTCAATCCTCCTCTTAATGCAGATAGTGCTTCCCTGTCGGTGACTTGCACACAGTAGGTCATCTCGTCGGTGAAGCGGGATAGGAAGCTTTTCAAGGACTCGCCATGCGCCTGTCTCATGTCTTGAAGACGCTGGATGGGGGCCTCTCCTTCCTTGCTCACTGCGAACCTCTTCAAGAAAGTAGTTTTGAACTCG
>NC_036241.1:10409244-10410080 GCF_002742605.1 Olea europaea var. sylvestris | reverse complement strand
TGAGGGTTAAATGGAATGCTCTGCACTTCACAGCTGGGGTGGCGCCCCTCAGGCTCATGTGAGTTTTGTAAGCATTGAGGTGCTTTTCTGGGTCACCTCGTCATACTTTGGTATTTTCGGCATAACATAGTGGCTCGGGACCTGGGCATCTCTTAGTTCCCTTGAGAATGGCAGGTTCTCATCGTCATCGTCCAAGTCACAGGACCTCTGCTGCTCATCAGAATCGTAATCTTCGGCCTCGTACCTAGGTTGTTGGTGAGAAGGTCCTGGCCGGTTCCTAGCCTCTTCCTCCCTCCTTGGCGGCCTACTTCTAGGCGGCTCGTCCTCTTGCTGATAGTGCCCATGGGGGGCATATGGAGGAATGGGGAAACCTCCTTGGCCTTGCATCTGGGCCATGAGCTCCCTCATGGTCGAGTTTTGGTTGGCTATATCCCTCATGTTGGCTGCCATAGTAGCCATTTCTCTTGACAGTCGTGCCGTCGCACGCATCCCACCTCTCCTCTGGTGGTGGTGGAGCCTCTGCCGAGCTGCTGGGGCAGCAGGCTGGGGAAGCACATTCGTATTTTCTCTTACCCTCCTTGGGGGAGTATCTTCGTTAGAACTCATTTTTCTTTTATGCCAATCTTAGTTTCCTCCCAGTGGTAGGGGTTCTTCCTGTTCTCTTTCAAGAACAAATCCTTTTTCAAGGGGGGTTGCCCAAATGTTTTTCCAGCAAGCTTTTACCACAAGGTTGCTCGTGGTTATGGTATGGATTCCCACAGACGGCGCCAATCTGTTGACCCCAAAAAGTGCGCCAACAGATGCCGGTCCCACCCGCGCTTGCGTGGGCGAATGTC
>NC_036241.1:10338999-10409163 GCF_002742605.1 Olea europaea var. sylvestris | reverse complement strand
CGCGGGACGGTAACGTTCGGGATCCGACGGGTTGTTCGTAATCCGATTGTACAATAATTACCAACCGGTGCTCTTGAATATATGTGTAAAAGTGTATAAAATGTAGTGCAAGTAAATGGAGAGAGTTGAGTAAAATGTAGTTTTTTGTATTGATTCTTGCATTAGCCTTTGGCAGTATACAATGGGGGTATTTATAGTGATACATATGGAATGGGAGCCCTTGGATGAAGTGGCACGTGGCCTCATCTCCTTGGTTTAAACGTCTGTTCTTAGGCATGGGATTTGACTTGCTAGCTTACGGCGCATTTATTGCTTGTGCAGGGCCTCCATGCTAGTGACAAGACTTGACCTTTATGCTTATGACAGACATTCCATCAATCATTCGAATAAGATCCGTGCATGCGATCTCTTGGGAGAAGTGACCATGGAGGATGTTTCCTTGTGGTTGAAGCTCGCGCATCAACTTCGGGGCTTCGTCCATTTGAGGACCTCAGCTACAACCAAATACTTCCACGCCTCGGGCCATGGGCCTCGGTTAGAAGCAGTTCGGATATAACCCACCTCGGCAATATGGGCCACCTCGGCAGGAATGCCACGTGGATCAGGATGAGTGGGCCACTGGCCCAGGTGGGTAGGACAGGTGTGACAACACGCAACAGAAGCTTATCCCCACTTGTCTTAATTTTTCTTTCCCTGATTCCATGCTTGCAGATGAGACTGCTTCCGAGCTAAAAAATATAAATAGCCGGTTGGAAGTTCTGTCAAAAGAGATTAGTAAGCTCGATTTAGAGGAGAACGTGACAAGGGTGCCTTACAGAACAGGAGAAAGGTTTCAAGCGGACTCGTTTATGGAAAAAGGGTCGTGCTACATGACCACAAATCCTGACACATAGGTTGACACATTCACTCACATGGTGATGTCGACATTATTTTATTAATTTAGGACTCACACATCGATTGTGAGAGATCTGTCAAACAATATGGTCATTTAGCTTAATTTATGGAAAAATCTTTAGAAGTATCGCATGCCTATCGCCTTTCCTAGGTTGGTTTAGTAAATCCATACTTTCGTTAAGAGGAAAAGTTTCCTAGTTGGAAATGATATTTTTAATGCAAAAAATTATAGAAACTCCACGGTTCAACTGTCCCAGCAACGTCCCTCAGTGGAACAGATATAGAAGAAGAAATGTCCCACTAGAGTTTAAATTACTTTTATTTCCCCAAGAAATGTAGGTAATGAAGTAGAATTTTTCAGTGTGTCATATAGTTGTGTTTTAAGCCTCTATTAACTATTTTACTACATTTTATCACATTATTTTTTTCATAGTACTCATTATCATTTATAGTTTTCATTAAAATAATATTACACATAAATAAAAAAAATTATTCTTTTTTAATCACATATTTCAACATCAATCGCTATTTCAAATATTACTTTTTAAAATTAAAGGGCACAAATAGCCCTAAGTACTGTCTGGGCGAGATTTGTCGCCGTCCCGTTCGTATTGACTAAATTTTGTAAAATGACCAACGTACTATTAAACATTCAATTTCTTATTCCGTACACATGGGACACACCTTTAGGTTCAACGTCCAAAAAATGGATTAAAATCTACATTAAATGCCTGTAGTTCTTCAACACGATCTAATCAGCTCCTATCTTTTGATGATCAGGTGCATGGGAGAGGGGTAGTTGGAAGCACAGGTTTTAAAGAGATAAAAATGAATTTAGGATGGTATTTTAAACTGTTTAAAGCTAAAATTAAAAAAAAAAAAAAAAATCAAAGTTGGGACCTTAATTTGTTCATTCTCTTTCTGTAGATACGAATGATTTCTCTAATCTAATATGTGCCGTTGTAAACTAAAATATTCATCTTCTATTGGAACCCAGGTAAATTTGACTTGAGTTTGAGGTCAATTTTTACAAATATAATTGAACGATGCTTGGAAAAGAAAACGGATGATAATAAAGTTATTTACAAAAATTTATGTAATAGCATAATGGATTTACGCTAAGTAAAACCCATTTTTTACAATGCCATGTTGGCCAATGGGAATTTACACTACCTTACTTCTCCACCAAAATATCAGGGTTTCTCTACTAAAGTGTTTTATAATTCAAATTTATTTGTATTGTAATTCAACTTAAAGAACCACAAAAGAATACAACTCCTTCCAAGTAATTTTTTTTAACAAGAGAAGAATACGCGTGTTGTTCTATATTAAAGCCATTGGTTTTGGTCATTAAAAGTTGTAAATAGAGCAAATTCCCATCATGGAACTTAGGGCTGGATATGGTCCGATTCTATTCAAAATTTTTGGATATTTAATATGTGGAACCGTCGGGTCCAAATTTAATTATGGAACCGTTGGGGTTCGGTGCCATTGGGTTTAGTTCGGTTCGGTTCTATTTCATTCGGTTTCCAGATTTCGTATTATAATTAAATTTTTTTAATATCTACAAAGTTATATTAATTCAACTAATGATATGTTCAATCTTAGTTCTTACAAAATAACGTAGTCCAATTTTATGTGTTTTTTGCGTCTATCTTTACTAAGTTCTTCATAGATTTGATTGTTAAAATTATAGGAAGAGGAATATAGCGAGCTCAAAATAATTAAGAGAAGTATTGTCGAGTTTCAATTTGATTTCTCCGAAACCGTAGAAATAGCACTACCGTAGAGTAACAGATTTGGATAAAACATAGATCAATTTGATGAAATTGACTTTGAATTGAAAATTAGAAATAGGAAAATTATATTTTTGGGTTTGAGCTAAATTAACTAGTTAACAAATTTATTTATAAAAATAAAATAATTTAGATTATTTAAAATAATTTAATTAAAAAAATTAGGGAGATTCGGTTCTTGATCTAGAATCGAGAACCGAACCGAACTCGTCAAATCTCAATTCAGATACTCGTTCGGTTATATAACTAAAAAAGAATTGCCCGGTTCAGTTCGGGAGTTTTGTTCAGCCCTAATGGAACTTGACATTTCTTCTAGTCCTTCATTCCTTTTTCTCCTTCAAAGGTTTTACCACGGCTTTAAGTGTTGGATTGAGTCAATATTTGTTCCATAGATTTGGAGGCCAAGCTTGTAATTTTTATGAAAGTCCTACTTTGAGAATTAGGTTTTGTGTGAAGAAAATAAAAAAGAAAGAAAATCAAGGACCAATTATAAATATAAAATAATGGGACATGGAACGTTAAACAGCCGAAGAAGAGATTTCGAGAGGAAAATAGTGAAGACAAAATTTAACAAAAATTAGAAAGATGTTATATGTCGATTTACAACGTACTTTTATGTTCTAAAGAAATTGAGAGAGTAAAGAACATATTGTACTGTAACGTTTTCTTATCTAATAAAACCTTGTTGTCATCGGTGGTTTCTAAACCATGTTTAATTTGCACCTTTTTTTTTTTTTTTTTTTTTTTCCTATTGAACATATGTGGATTTTTTTTTCTCTCAACAACTTGTGCTAGAGTTCACGGTTCAAACTCTAGGAGTTGTTGATCCTCTCTATTGAACATATGTGGATTTTTTTTTCTCTCAACAACTTGTGCTAGAGTTCACGGTTCAAACTCTAGGAGTTGTTGACGATGATGACAATTTCCAAAATTAAGGTAGAGTGATTTGACAAAAAAAATAATTTTCTTATTTGGATGAGTACTTTTGAAAATGTTCTCATGCAACAAGAACTTTAAATGATTTTACATGATATGAAGCATGAATGGATGAAAAATGCACAATGAGAAGAACGATAAGCAAAAATATCCAGTTGCTTCAAATTTGCTTTTGCACCCAAGGCAAAGCACAATATTTTGAGCGAGAAATATACTTGTAAGCTTTGAAAAAAGTTAAAATTTTTGTATATGTCCAGGTCCCTAAAAAACATAGATTATATTTTAAAAAATAATTAATTGAGTTGACGATGGATGATAACACCGAAAGTGAATCATACTACTCCGCGCATACCTAGGTAGCAAAAAGAAAGATACACAAACGATATGATCTATAGACCTATCACAAAACACTCAAATTGAATCAAAATATTCGGATACGAAGAAAACATAACTTTATATATGTGTGTTTTGATTCGTATAACAATGCTATCACATGTGGTCTTAGATCCTCATAAATTCTTCTATTTCTTGCTATCCAAATATAGTAGATGATAGTCGCCAATGCAAATCCTTTTGACCTTCCTTTTGCCAAGAAGCCCCTTTAGCCTCATTCTTTATCCATTTCAATGCACTAGCAATACTAGTCATTGCTCTTCTAATATCCAACCAAACTTTAATATCCTTCCAAACATGAGAGGCGAAAGTGCATTGGAAAAATAAGTGTTGGCATTTTCCCTCTTGCAAAGCACGAAAAAACACAAGTGCTGTAAATGTTGAGATGCGGTAGCCTATCCTTATTAAGCAATTTGGATTGCACTCCCAACCAAAGGATGAAGGAGAAATTTTAAGACCATGAAGAGAGGCGCCCTAGTAAGTATAGTTGATTGGTTTGTTGGAAATGACATGGCTCTTTTCTAAACAGGTGATGCCGCCAGTATTTGCATTCGTGAGTTGAATATTTTCGTTTGCAATTTCGAACAAATCTATTGGTATGAAGGTTTCAAGGTTGGATGTTGGGTGGCATGTGTAGAGAGAAGTGAGGGTTTTTTGATGGGATGGGGGTCCAGTAGTTTTGGTGGTGGTTTGCTGGAGTTTTTTGACTTCTAGGGTGACTGACCCATTTGAAGAAGAAGAGAATAGAGAGATAGAGAGAGAGAGAGTTTTGTTATTTTTAATATTTTAATAAGGCCTAATAGCCAAAAAATCCCTACGTTTCAAATTTTTCATCCCTATTTTCATGTTTCATTATGGAAAACATATTTTTTACCAATTTGAAACGTATGAACGTTTTGCACACTATAGGCCAAACGTAGGGACATTTTGTGCTATTAGGCCTTTTAATAATTATTTGGACTCACTTGCACTTTTTAAAAAATTCAGGAGTAAGATTGTAATTTATTCTTTATTTTTCTTTTTTCTTTTTTTTTTTGGTTTTATTGAAATGGAGGGCATTTTGGTTATTTTACATTAAAAATGGTGAAAATGATGTTTTCTGCAATGAAACGTTGAAATAAGGACGAAAATGCAAAAAAAGAAAGATAGGGACGTTTTACAAAATAACATTGAAAGGTAGGGACCTTTTGTGCTAATTACCTTTCCTCTAAACATGAGAGGAGAAAGTGCATCGGAAAAATAAGTGTTGGCATGTTTCCTTTTGCGAAGCTCAAAAAACACAAGTGCTATCAATGTTGAGATACTATAACCTATCCTTAGTAAGCAATTTGGATTGTACTCCTATCCAAAGTGTAACGCCCCAAATTTTATTGACTTAAATTTTGGGGTGTTACCGATATCATTTCATAAACATGGTTGAAGCAGAAATATTAAATTGAGAATTTAGACCCTTAATTTATTTGAACTCTTAAATACGGAATAAAATAAACATGGTGTTAGAGAGTTTAGAACATTAATGGAATTAAAGAGAAACGTAAAATAGCCTAACATAATTATTTTTGAATGTTTTCTTGAAAAACTTATTTACTTGGCAACCCGCGCATTGTTTAGCCACCATCCATGTCCACCGATTTAACTTGAAATGTTAAAATTCAATGAATGAGTAATTTATACTCAGATGGATACGTGCATCCAAAATAATATAATAACTTTTCAAAACATGAATTTATAACATTTCATACCATCATTTCATCCAGAGCAATCACTGATCAATCGAATACTCTTACACATTTGAAAGATCCGAAGGAGATCTAACATTTCATTTCATTTCTTTGGGACCCATAGGTCAATTAGCATTTCATGAAATAAATCACGTAAAAAAATTATAATATTGTACGGTCAGATCACTCGCATATAGTATCTTACCTCATTTGATTTTGAAGAACTGTAAAAGGATGTAAAATATTGGGAGATTTTTATAAATGGCCTGCCACTATTCATTTTTGATAAAATGTCTATAATACCCTTAATGAAAGGATTTGTCATATTTTGCACAAGATATCCTTAATTTATTGGGATAGTTCCGAAATTCTTCTATTTCTCTCATTTCGAATTTTAATATATAGTTTCATCTTTTGATCTAATAAATTAGCATAATCTGTAATATAATTGTCATGTAATTCACTAAGATTATCATATTCCTTAAATGAAATATCCATAGTCTCTAGTTAAGCAAAAATATTTCTTATTTTTTCTAATAGTTTTTCTAACAGATTATCTAATCCCTTAATTGTATAACCTGGCATTATTCAGATAATTCCTTGCAAGCTTTATGAATAATAATAACATGTTAGATAAGTTTTTTGTAAACATGAAAAGTAATAATCCCTACGATTCTTTCAAGATATTAGAAGAATTCTTTCTAAATTTAACAAAGACAATAATTTTACCTTACTTTTGATCTTAAATCTGTATTCTTAGAACCGAGTGACCTTCAGGCTCTGAATCTGCAAACTGCTCCCTCAAACGGCCTCTTGCCTCAATGGAAATTCTGCTATTTCAGCTTCTGCCCTCACGGTATCTTTTCTTAGAATTAAGAGTAAAGATTTTAAGTAAAGAAAATTCTCTCTTTGTTAAAGTAAGAATGAGATTATCTTCTTCAATCTATCAAGAATCTATGGGATAGGAAGTTTAGAAACTCATATTTTTCTGATATCAAAAGATTGTAATTTTATTTCTATAATGATTTATACAAGATTTCTATTGTATACAAGGGGTTTCCAGAAAAACTGGTTTTGAGAAAGCTTAAGGAAAGAGAATGGTTTCTCACTCGAGATGATCCATCCTTTCTCCAAAGGCCTCTATTTATACATGACTCGAACTCACTATTATTGATCTATTACTTCATTGCATACATCAGAATTTTGAAAAAAGGCTCACATGCCTCTCTATTCTTTTTCTCCTGGGGTCTACATTTTCACATGCATTCTTTGCCTTTCCATCAAAGGGGCATCTTTTTCTCTATTATTGTCTTTTCATCTTTGGCTCCATATACAGCTGGCTAAATGCTTTGGTAGTGGTAGGTCATTTTTCATTCATCAATCTTTCAATTTTGTCTACATGTGGGGCACTCCCTCAATCTGCATGATTCTTGGATTGTTGTTGGACTTCCACTAATTTGATGGGTATCAAATTTCTGGATGTATTCTTTCAAAATGGTAGATTTTTCTTTTCCATTATTTGTAAGGAGTGTCCATCCTTCATATTAGCACAGGCATCTAAATTTTTTATCATATAAATTCTTTGCAATGTTGTAAAGAACTTTCATCCCCAAAACTCTCCGGGATTTTATCCATGATTTATTGATTTTAGGCAATGGTTTATTATTTCGGCCAACTTCAATCTGAAAATCTCGGCCAACATATCCAATGGTGATAATATGTTCAGCAGGATAGTATATCCTTCAATCAACTTCGGGACTTATTGAATAAAATTTGATATAAATCGGTCTCCCTTGGGCAAATTTTGAAACTTCTGTCCTGAATATATCATCAAATTTTTCAATTTCTTTTAAATCTTTTCCTGGATAGATCAAATCCAGAAATCCATAATCTGCTGCCATTTTGACCATGAAAGGGTCTGCATCTTTGGTAATTATTAATCTGGGATAAACATGATCTCCTGATGCAATAAAATAAGATTCATTTTCTTCCAATTCATAAACAATCTTGGCAAATGATCTATATTCTTCTTCTTTTGATGATAAAGGGGTATCATCATATTCATCAGTTTTGATTCTTATAACTCTTGTATGTTCATCACCATTTTTTATAGTCACCTTCCGGGGACTTGCTATGTCTCGTTTGATATTGCTGGGTCTACTGCTGCTTCTTGGCTGTGTACCTGTTTGTATTTTTGAGATTGTATCAATTGGCATTTCCTGTTTGGTATCTAATGACTCGAATTGTAAAGTAATATCAACAATTCTGTCATTCAATTCTTTGGTATTTTTGGAATGAGAATTAGAGATTTCCACCAACAATTTGACATTTTGTTGGATAGATTCTGTCATTTCCTCTCACTGCTCAATTCCAATTTTCATATCTTCAGATTCTTCCATGAGGAATTTCATTTGTCTGTTGACGTCTATTAATGAATTTTTGATATTATCCATCTCCAAATTCGATGTTCCTGCTCAAAAAATCTGCAAAATAGTTATTTATTCCTTTAATATGTATAATATCAAAATTGTAGAATGATAAATATGCTTGCCATCTGTGTAACCTTCTATATTGAGGTTCCATAGGTAACTTATTTCTAATAAGTCCTGCAACTTGAGAATTATCAGTTTCAACAACAAATTTTTTAGATAAAAGGAATAATGAAAACTTTTTTATTCATCTAATAATTGCTAATAATTCTTTTTCATGAGTAGTATAATTTATTTCTGCTTGGTTAAAAGTTCCACTTGAATATCTACATTTAAATCTGTTTTTAATATAGCTGCCCAATATTTATCCGAGGCATTAGTATTGACAATTAGATTATCTTTTTCATCTGGTAATCTTAATTTTGGTAAATTTTTACATTCTTCTTTTAATGATTTAACAATTTCAGTATGTTCCTTATTCCAACCTTTAGTATTTGTTTTCCTAAGTAGGATTTGTATCTTATGTCTCTTTTTTGAGAGATTTTCAATAAATCTTTCAGTATAGTTTAAACATCCTAAAAATTTTTGTATTTGTTCTTTGGATTTTAATTCATCTGGAAAGCTTTCTATCTTTTTAGATATATGACTCTGTAGTTTTATTCCTTTTCTATCTATTGATAATTCTAAAAAATCTATTTCTTGTTTCTCTATTATAGATTTCTTTTTAGAGAGTACTATTCCTTCATTTTTGCATTCATTTATGAATTGTAATAAATGATTCCTATGTTCTTTTTTATTATTAGAGCATATTAGTATATCATCAATATAAACAATAAGAAAATCACTAAACTTTTTGAATATATTATCCATTTTCCTTTGATATATTTGCGGTGCATTTTTTAAACCAAATGACATAACTAACCATTCATATTTTCCTTGAAGTGTACTAAAAGCTGTATATTGTATACTCTCTTCTTCCATTTTTATTTGCCAAAATCCTGATTTACAATCAAATTTGGAATAATATTGTTTTGCTTTTACAAGGTTTATTAGGACTTCTTTATTTGGTAAAAAGTAACCATCAAATTTAGTATATTTATTTAATTCTTTATAGTTTATTACCATTCTAGCTTTTCCTCTAACCTGCTCAGAATGTTTCATAACCATAAAAGCTGGACTACTATGAGGTCCATTACTGGGTCTAATTAGCTTTTGTTCTAATAGTTCTTTTATCTGAATTTTAAATTCTTGCATATCCTGTAAGGTATACATCAATGGTCTAACTTTTATTATAATATTTTCTGTTAATTCTATTTTAGTTTTAGGATGATATGGTTTTCAAAATAATAATGGGTTTTCTCCATAAATTTTCTCTAATTGTTCTATGATTTTTTCCATACTCATCTCTATTTATGTTTTTAGGATCTTTTTATATGATTATTTTTTATTTTTTAGTTCATCTTGTACTATTGGTCGTTTTTCCCATTTATCACCATGGTGGGCTGGCTGAACTCTGTAGGGTCTAGATTCTCTTGGTATTTTTAATAAATGTGCACAAGATGTTTGTAACATTATCATGTAATTATTTTGTTTGTAATATTGAAATTGTTGGATAAAATCATTTCCTAATAATATATCACATTATAATTTATTATAATTATATACTTTATTTATTATAACTTGTTTACTACCAAGTATTATATTAACTTTTTCAGCACTATCAATTATTTGAGTACTTTCTCCAGTCACTCCTGTTATTTTTATTCCATGATTTTATTAAGAAATTTTTAAAAATTGTGATATCACTTCCTGTATCAATTAAAGTACAAGTTGTTATATTCGTTTCTACTATAGTAACTTGTATATATGCTGCCAATGGAAAACTAATTTGATTATTCATCCACTTCCTACTCTACATAATGTAGTTTGTCCTTTATGAGTTATATATAATCCTTCTCTTCTTATACTATAATCTTCTAATCCATTTAAGAAACTCATTCCTAATAATATATGAGGTTCAATATCCATACTTTCATCCAAATAACATGGTACTAAAAGGTCAATCCCACCTATTTTTATTGGTACTTTTACCTTTAATTCTGTAATATATAGTTGTCCATCAAAATTCCTATATTCATATGGTTCTATCTTGTAAGTCATTAATTCTTCATTTTTATTTGCAGCCATATGACATTCACCAGCTTCTGTATCTATCAATATATTTGGTCCTTTTATATACCTTCTACCATTGAAATATTTTCCTTCTATTGTCATATTTCCAATATTTCCATGAGGTTTTATTTCTTTTATACCACTAATTTCTCCCAAATATTCCTTTTTATTTGGTAGTTTAAGATTTTTTGATTTCTTTATCAACCTTCCATTATGAAATGTTATTTTATAGTCTTCTTCTTCTCTTAACTCTGTTATTTCAGGCTTATTTTTAGTTATATTAAATTCATATTCTTCTGGAATAAGATTTATTTGTTTATTTGGTTCCACTATTTTACTAATATCCTTACATTCCTTATGAATTTCTATGTATGGTTTATTGGAATAAATATTCCCATAATTAGAATTAGTAAATGTATATAATGCCTTATATTCCATAGTCATAATTTGATCTCCTGGTTCCATTATATCATTTCTATGTAATTTGAAATGTAATCCTAAAACTTCATTAAAGTTTTTATCTTTTAATGAGACACAATATTTTGGGTAACAAGTAAATATTAACTTTTGATATGCTAAATTTCCTTCTATAGTTCCTAAAGGACCATCTTCCAAATTTATAATTCTTCCATCATGTAAACTTACAGTTAATGGTGAATCTATCCCTTCCCTAAATAAGGATTTAAACATTATTTGTATTCCTGCTAAATAAACATATTGGATCTTTTCACTATATTTTTTACTTATTTTTGATAATAATTCTGATACTGTACTTTTTGTTAAAAGATTTATTTTATGTGTTCCTTGAGTAGTTCTAATATCTATAGTTTTTTCAATCTTATGGTATTCATTTATTACTATTCTTTCTCTTCTCCATATTCTATCCAGAATTTCCCATTTTCCTATTTTTAAATCTAAGGATAACTTTGTATCTTCTTGTATTTATTATTATCAAAAGTTACTTTTAATCCATAGCCTTCTATTCCCTCATATTCTTGGATTTCTATGTTATTATTTTCTATTTCTTCAATTTCTCTATTCTGATTCTGATCCATAATCATCTGAATCTACTTCACTTATAAATATTTCTTGATTATTATAATTTTCAATATCAGATATTTCACTTAATTCGCTTTCTATTTCAAAATAATCATTTTGTAATATTCTTACTTTTTTCTTTGTGCAATCAGGACTTATATAACCTATTTCTCCACAATTCCAACATTTACATTGTTTTTTATCTTTCTTATAAGGTTTATTTTTCTGTATATTATTTTTCCTTTTATAATATTTCCTTCCAGGTTTTATGTATTTTTTCTTAAAGTTTCTATATTTTTTAAACTTCCTGTTTTTATATTTTATTTTATTTCTTTTTTCAGAATTACATCCTCATCTTATAGGTTTTTCCATATCTTCACAACATATTCTAGTTAATTTTTCTGATTTTTTCAATAATTGTCTTTGTTGACATATAAATGCAAGTCTTTCAAATAAGAATTTTATTCTTGATCCTAGTGTTCTAGGTATTCCTATATTTTCTTTAATATATTTTTCAAATTCTATTTTAAAATATATTTTCCATGAACCTGGTAATTTATTATAATACATATCTTGATATACTTCTTGATTCTCATTATTATAAAATTGAGTATAATAGTATTCTTTAAATTCACAAGTATATTCTTTAATTTTACACATATCACAGATTGTTAGATTAATTAGTTTAACTCTTGCATTATCTTTTTCTCGTATTGCTTCTTTTTCATAATTTCTTAGCCAATTTTTCCCTAAGAATTCATCTGCAATATATTCTACTAATCTTTCTATTCCTAATTTATCTGACTTTATTATTTCTATTTGTACATTTCTTTTTATTAATGATTTTGTATCACTACTAATTCCTTCCCACCAATTTCTAACATTTTCTTCAAAAAATGCAATTAAAAAAATCTATCATCATTTCAGTATTTTCCCATGTATCATCTTTATTATATAAAAAGAATAATATCATTGAGTCTGCCCAAGTTATTAAGGCTTTCTTAGTATCTATTTTGCAATCTAAATCTAATTTTGTTCCTCCATGGTTAACAGGTTTATCATAATTATTATTTAATTCAACTCTATTACTATATTTATTTCCTTTAGACGGTTGTTTATCTCTTATTTTATCATAAAATTGCCTATATGGTTTATTATACATTGGAGCATAGCTTTCATCTGGATCTATTGATTCTTGTTTAGAGGTTCCAACGGGATTAGGTCCTCCTCCAGTATTCATTAAGAATTGGTATTCATCATCTATACTTTCTAAGCTTAAATGGTCAAAATTATTTATAAGTAGATCTAATTCTTCATTCATCTTCTTTGTCTTGATTTTCTTCAATTTTTTGCTTACCTAATATTTTTTCTTTAGATTCTTCTTTTTCTATTATTTTAGGTAATATATTTTTTCTAAACTCATCATCCATGCTTCCTGTTTCTATTATTATATTTTTCCTATCAATATGTTTTTTTCCCTATTTTGGTTATTTCTTTTTCTAGAAATTTTTTATCTATTCTATTATTCTTTTCTTCATTTTCTTTTAATTTTCTGACTTCAAGTTTTAATATATTTATATCATTTCTTGCTTCTTTTATTTCATTCTTTACTTCTTGTACATCATTAATTAGTGTTCTTATTAAATGCTTTAATTCTTCCATATGTTCACTGATTGACATATTATCTATTTTTTGATTGACAATAATAAAATACTATACACTCAACATTTTTACACTCTTTTATCATTTTATCATATTTTTGTTTTATAACTTCAAGATTTGTTAGCTCTTTTAATTTTTCATAATACCTTGCTTTTTCTTTATACCTTTCTTGTTTTAATTTTAATATCTGTTTTTCTTGGGTTTTAGTCATTTCTCCAGGTATTAATAATTCATTTAAAATTTTATTATTTATTAATCTTATTCTTTCTAACTTCCTATCTAAAATATTTTTAGTTTTTTCCATTATATTTTTATGATGATTCATATATTTCTCTATGATACAATTCATTTTCAAATATTTCGCAAATTATTTCATATGTACGTCTATATTTGATAAATCCTACAATTAATTTATGTAATATTTGTTCCTTTATTTCTCTAGGTAAATTTCTAGTTATATATAATGTTATTATTTTTAATTTATTAGGGATGGGGTTATAAAATATATAACATCCTTTTTCTTCAATACATTGATAATAATTATTTATTTTTAAGATTTCCATGATCTCTATGGCTCTGATACCAAAGGACGGGTACTACTATAAGTGAACAAAAATCTAATAATCTAAAAATCTAATAATCATGAAACTAAAAATCTAAATTTTTAATATTTCAAAAACTCTTTTATTTTTGCTATTAGGTGTATATAAAGTCTTAAGATAAAAACTAATTTTTTGTATGCTTATGGTAACCTATTTTTTATTATCTTTTTCATAAATTTTTAAGTAATTCTTCAAAATTTAGCAATGTCTGAGAATTTATAATATCAATATCTGTTATCATATCTATGTCTGTTTTAAAAGGTATATCATATTTTGAGATATTTTTCTTTCTTTTTTCTAATTTATGTATTATATCTTGTATATCTTTTATAATTATTGATCTTACAATTCCTTTAGCAAAATTTTCTAATAAATTTTCTTTGAAACATTTTAATATTTCTTGTGATGCATATAATTATTCTTGATATCCTATCTTATCAATTTCTTTTTCAAACTTAATTTCTTTTTTATTTTTAACAACCTTTTTTATATTAAATGGTCCTCTCTTATATTTGGGTTTTTCCATTTTATAATTAGTCATTAATAATTCTTTCAAATTTTTAGAAAAATTATTTGTTAATTTTTTAAGGACTTAAATAGAAGGATTTTATTATGAAGTAGGCTGTTGTTAATATTTATTTGAGAGTATATTCGGTAGTTTCAAATGTTTGGAAAAGTCAAAGGTCATTTTGAAAAATTATTCTTTTATTTGGGTTATTTTCATGTATTTCCCTAGAATATTGCACATGGAAAGTCGTTGCCATTTTCCATTCTCATTCTGCCTTTGGTTTAATTTCCACTGCCGTGTCTATTTTTGTTGGTGAAAAATGAAGACTTTGACTTGATATTTATAGTAGTACAGATGATAAAGTTTTGGTGAAATTGGGATGGAAAAACATGTACCACCAATTGGATAGGAACTAACTTTTTGGTAAAGCAATTCATGAAGTGACACTTGTAGTTTGATTTGGTAGCTACTCTTTGAATAGCTTACAAGTATGGGTTGTAGTTTTTCAATGCAATAGAGTTTTAAAACAAGTAGGGTTGACGTCGACATGGGGTACCAAAGGGCATAGTCTCCTGGTGAAAAATGGAATTACTAAGGCCCTGTTCTCTTTACCGTTTTCGGGCCGTTTTCTGTTTTCGATTTTTCAAAACGGTGAAAACGTGTTCTCTTTCCCATTTTCGAAAACGAATTTTCGAAAACAAAAAAAAAAATTTGTGAAGAAAATACAAAACGACTTTTTTGTCGTTTTGGGCGTTTTCAGTGTAAAACTTGAAAAAACTGAAAACGCGGGAAACCCCTTTTTTTTTCCGGAGGTGGTATGGTGATAAAAAAAAAATTAAAAATTATTATTATTATATATAGATATATATATATATATTTTTTTTTTTTTATTTTTTTTTTTTTAGGTGATTTTTTGGGGATTTTCAAAATTTTAAAAAAAAAATTTCATTTTTTTTGTTTTGAGAAACAAACAAAAAGAACGCATTTTCAACAATTTCAAAACAAACACTCAAAACACGAAACTCAAAATGAATTTAAAATTCAAAACACAAAACTGAAATACAAAGAGAACACCCCCTAATCTTTTAGCATTCTAATTAAACTGATCCAGAAAATTGGTGATAAGTCTAAATATAATGAAACTGGATATGATCAAGCAAATCAATATTAGGAATTAACCACTAGTGTTTAGATTAATTATAACTAAAATTTAAAATTCTTACTTCAACTTCAATTGTTGTGTAACCCGTTTAACCAAGGACAATTAATTCGCTCAAAATTTTATTCAATGATAACTTTATTTAATTGGCCATAACTTGATTTGTTCTTATCTAAATTAATTTTTTTCTCAAACCTAATATACATAATTAAATATTAGCTATCCAAACAACACAATATCGATATACTAAATCTCGCTCTATAAAAATCTAATTTTTGACCCAAAAATATAAGAATTTAAAATATATTTCACTTTAAATTCCTCAACTTTCAAAATGATGAAATATAATATATAGAACAATTTTTTTCCTAAATTTTCGGGATGTTACACAAAGGATGAAGGAGTGTTTAGGATTTCACTAGTTTGGTGGTAAAGTGTGGCACATAATAGAACGTGGGACTCATGTGGCCCACCAAGGAAGAAAGGTTTGCAATTGCGATGGATAGTGCAGCAAGGGACGGTTTTTCTTGGGACAACCTTCTTATTTATGTGTTTAGGCATGTGGTGGGTGGGGTGGAAGCGGAAATACCCGTAATTATCAAAATAGTATTTTCCTAAAGATGCTACCAATTTAGGCTCGAATGGATTCTTGATTTTAGTTGTTCTTTTACATGCGTTCTAATAAATTGTTACTTGAAAATGGCAATATTCTACTTTTGAAGGCACCATATTTGTTCCTGATCTTGAAAGAAACTTAGTGTCCCTAGGTATATTAGATGAGTTTGACATTAAATTGGTTTATTGACATATTAAAATCTTTAGGGGCTGTGACTTGATCAATTCAATCCAAAGACACATGGCATTTATTTCCTTGAAACAAAACATTTACTTGGTCTGACAACAGCAATTTTAAATGCAAAAAATCACTCTTGCAAAACTGTGACATGACAAACTTGGTCACAGTGGTAAGAAAAGTTTAAAGTCTTTATAAAATCAAGAAGATTTTGAAAAAATTAACATTAGTGGGTTTTCCTCTTGTGAACAATGTATGCTGATTATTGAATACCTATATGCTGATTTGTTGGGGTCCTGTCTGGTGATTAATATTATCTGTTCATCTTTGATGATTTTTCTAGAAAGTCTTGGGTGTTTCTATTAAAGACCAATGATGAAACTTTTAATGTATTTAAAGATTAAATCTAAGTGATCTTGAGATAAAAACCTCAAGGATAGATATTGGTTTAGAATTTTACAATTATGAATTCAATAAATTTCGTAAATTTCATGGCACCTTAAGGTATATAACTGTGATTTATACTCCTTAATAAAATAGCATTGTGGAAAAAAATAAATAGGATATTATTGAATAAAGAGAGATGCATGTAGATGTGTAAATAGTTGGGTGGTGATAATATCACAAATTGTAAAGTAATTCATTCATTTATACTTGTATTTGCATGATTTATTGATGCCTAAATACACTAGACTCCCTTATATTTTGATTTATGTTGCAAATGAATGAATATGGCG
Organism: Olea europaea var. sylvestris; assembly: GCF_002742605.1. Taxonomy (NCBI): domain Eukaryota; kingdom Viridiplantae; phylum Streptophyta; class Magnoliopsida; order Lamiales; family Oleaceae; genus Olea; species Olea europaea. The sequence continues at coordinate 10,392,323 of NC_036241.1, read as the reverse complement.
AAAATTAGAAGAAAAGGGCGAAAATTAGGATGAAAGTGGAAGAAAATGAAAGTTCGGGGACTAAAGTACAAATCCTCTACAGTTCTGCTTAACCTTATGATGAAGATTCGAAAGTGTTAGGGGTTAAGCAGATGAGGAAAGAGGTCAAAGGGATGAAATATCGTAAAAGTATGATCACACATCAATTCCCAATTGAAGAAGTTACGCATCGATTTTCAGCCTCATATTAGGACCTTTTTTGACATATCAAATGATCGAACTGGAAGATGACATCTGAAGAAAAGTTGGATCCCTTTGAGTTAGCTTTCAAACGCAACTTGAATCACCTCAATCAGACATCAGAAGAAAAAGTTATGAACAAAATACTAAAATCTATCCGACAAAAAAATATTTATACTATGCGTACGCATAGGCTTGCAGGCCTTGCGTACGCAAGACTCCAAAAATTCACTACTAAAGTCTAAACAAGTCTACTATGCGTACGCATCATTATAACCATGCATACGCATAGTTTATTAAGGTAATCGAATCATTATAACCATGCATATGCATACGCATATGTAATTGAGTTTTTCATTGTTAAACAGTTTTAGAATCTGATTTCAATGTTTTAAATGAGTTTTAACATTAATTTAACATTTACTAGAATTTTCATAGACTCAGTCACACTTTTTCTATCGAATATTCGAAATATTTATTGAATTGCAATTTCAATTACTTAAAATTATTCACTACAAAAAAATACCGAATTCGCGACAAAAAATTGTTGTCGCATAAATACAATTTTTGTTGCAAAAGTAATTTAGCGACAACAAGATGTTTGTTGCATGTGTTGTTGCGCTATATGAGTCACAGAATGTATTCTGCGACAACTCTTAGTCATTCATTGCATAAACAAACTAACAACATTATTTGTTTGACGTGAATAGTTTGAAAAAGCAACATAATATTTGTCGCCATAATGTCATCGCAAAACATGTATGTCGCAAAAAATTAAAAGGGCGACAAATTAATTTGTCCCAATGATTATTACAAAAAAGTTTTTGCGAGATATATGTTTGTTATGGATAATATTTTAAAGTTATAACGTTTGTTACCTATTCCATTTTGCAACAGAACATGCTTGTCCTAATATATATTATATAGCAAGACGTGTTTGTCGCATAGTTTGTTTTACAATGCGTTTGACTCGTTGAAAAATATATGTTAAGATATTCAATATTTGTAGTTAAATTTATTCCACGACATAGGTAGTTGGTCGCATTATCATTTGTGCAACAATATATAATTGTTGCCTAATTTATTGTGTGCTTATTTATATATGTAGCTAAATTTAGTCCACAACACAAAACTCATTCCACAATAGTCGATAAATTTATTTATGCAATAACAATGAGTAATAAATCCGTCATCCAAAATCCTTCTCTTACACTTAAAAAAATCGAGATTACTTGTATAAAATAAGACAACTTAAAACCGCACATTATGTACAAAATTAAATTAACAAAAAGAAGATTAAGTACATTAACCGGAACGGCCCAACTACAAGTGTCAAATCCTCATTCCATTCGCATTCTACATTTTATTTAGTGTCACATCATTTTTTTCCATCCGGATCTTGGACTTGAAAGAATGCATCTTTTTTTATTTGAATGTTTTCTGCGAGAAGTACAAACAAAAACTTTTGATAAGAAAACCATGCCTTGCTCAGAAATGGATTCACCTAGACGAGGCCCCTGCAGTTGCTACCGCTCAATTTCTCCGAGGAGAGAATCCCGCCTCAAGGGAAAAACCAGTTTCCTTCATTTATTCTCCTCATCTAGAAATCAAATAGACGGGTAGAAAATCAAACACTCCATTATTTCTATGTACGTATGTATGTACGTATGTATGTGTGTATACACATACAAATATGAAGATACAGCTAGATATTGCTTTAAAAGTTTCATCTACAATTAGAAGTGGAGAAATATCTCATATCTAAGTTTGTCATCAACAAATCCATCTTTGTTCCTGTTACAAGCGTGAGCGCCTTTGGATATATCAACATCTTTACACCTGTCCTCAACCAACTCATCAAACTAATTCACAAATGGTTCGAACACATAAACTAGGTATTATACACGTGTTTGGTGATTGGCCACTCAGAGATAAGATATATCTATCATCTACAAATAAAATCAAATAAAAATCGAGCCTTGGTAGTCAATTCAACTTCGACCAAAAAAGGATGATGCACCCTATTATGTTTCATACATAGATTACTAAAATTACCACCAAAAACTTCTCTTGACCTCCGACTCTATGCCTCATTAGCAACATTATTTAATCCAACAAGAGGCTTATTGAGAATCACTATATTGAAAAGGAGCAATAGCACAAATAAGTTGTGAATGTCAGATTAGAAACCAAGATTTACTGAAGCAATGGCTACAAGTATGAATTAATTTCTCTTTTTGCACAAATTTAAACATGTAAATGCACAATTCCAATGCACCAAACACAGTTGTAACGACCAACAAAAAGAAACATGAAGATATATATAGATATACATTTGATCAAATAGCATTAAAAGAAACCAATTTCCCAATTATTGAAATCCAAGAGCAATATTTACACTTCAATAAATTAAAAGATGAATGTACACCTCATTAATAATGAAAACTTGACCATTGCTCTTCTTCACATTCTTAAGCTTCCTCAGAAAAATACCTTTATAATCACAATAACAATTCGTTTCACTACAATCATCACAGAATTCATTCTAGACAAAACACATTACGTATATATTATTAATTGTAGTGGAGGTCAAACCAAAATTTCGACTTAGCGTGGACCTCAATGGTAGCCCAGGGCTTCATCCAATAGATCTTCGGGTGCTCATCTGTCTCCATAGGTAGAGCCCTTCCCACCACCTGGTACTGATGAAACTGCACAAAGAACAAACATGCCCAAAGGCCATATGTCAAAACTATCCAAATCTGAAAACCCCTAATTTATAAATAGAGTGGAGGATTAACCATGTAAATCACCATTTCTGATGAGAATTTTCTTCTGGTGGGGTGCGTGTATGGGATGTTTGAGTGATTATGTCATAGTTTTAATTCTCGATTTTAAGAAATAGATTCTAATAGAACTAAATTAAACAGCCAATGTGGTCCATTTTGATTCAATCCTAAGAGCACCAAATAAATAAATGTCCACATCTAATCAAACATACTATCCTAGAACAATAATTCAGTTGTCTATTGTCTGGGAAAAATTATAAGTTGATGAAAATGAGTAATGGTTAAATGATCAATAATTATCGATTTACAAAATATGCAGTTAGAATAAGTGCCTAATTCCTAATAAACCAAGCTTATACTCCCCCAGTAAAAGAGTAAAAACTCAATATACAAACAAAATAAAATAAACTTCACCAATAAGAGTAGTAGTAGCACCACTACCATCAATAGTATCCCATGGCCATGGCTGAGAGCAATAGCAGTAGCACCATTGCCATCAATAGCAATGAATCATCATCTTCACCAATAACTGAAATAGCCCAGGATCATATTTTCTCAATTTTGTTCCTACCCATCGAATCGATTCTTTGTTTTGCCATGACTTGCAGGAAATTGAAGTTTTTGGCATATTCTGATTCTCTATGGGAATCTGTATGCAGAAGGGAATCTATATATGGTTTAGTGACTGTGTGAAAGGGGACAAAACTACGAGGGACACCGGGGGTATGAATCAATCAGGTTCACTAATCTGTATTGTGGTGTTTGTGAGGTCTTGTTCGGCCAAGTCCTCACCGCCACTGAAAACCAAATCCCACGACCTGTCACCGCCGTAGAAGCTTCCATACCCCCTTACAGCAACCAAGTGCCACCCACCCCTTACCGTGACCATGGTGAGAAAGAAAACTAGGACTCAAAGAGGAAGAAAAGCAAAAGACGGCGTCGAGGGATGATATGGTTCTGGCCCTAACTGAGAGGTTCTTGCTTTTATTAATATTCGGTCATGTCCGGTCCGATCCGATCCACTTTATGGGCTGTGAAATAAAATTTTGACTAGGAGATTTTACGTGCAACAAAGAGAATTTTTCCGTAACACTAAACCCTGTTTGATCTCCATTATTTTTAAAATACATTTTTTACTCTCTTCTTTTAAATCATATATTTTTTAGTAAAATAATATTATACGCAAATTCAAATATTTTCCTTATTTTTTAGCCACACAATCTCCATCAATTTATGATATGCATCATTGAATTAAAATGTGGCTCAATCAAGCTTTGTATGAATGGTACAAAAACTTAAATTCCCAAATAAAAGAGACAATCAACCAAAGTCTTAAATTTTCAAATCCAGCAAAGTAAAAGAGAGAAGAGATCGATAAAAAAAAAAATTAATTCCCAAATAAAATCATAAATAAAATCAAACAAGAAAATCAATTGGTTACTTAATCTAATCGCTTGAAATTGTGAATAAAAAAGTCCACTGCAACATTTTTTATCCGTTGCAAAAAAATTATTTTTCTTGTAGCGATTTTTTCCTCCAACTATAGAATTTTTAGCAACAAATATTTTTTTATCGCAAAAAGTAGACCATATTGCATCGCAAGCACTTTGTTGCAAGAAATAAATGTTTGTCGCCATAAGTTTCCCACCAAAAATATTTTGGTGCCTTGCTTCCCTCATATTTTTGGCGATATTCTTTATTATTTGTCGCAACTTATCACATTTTACGATAACTTTTTGTCGCCTTATTTTTTTTAATACTTTTTTTTCATAACAATTTTCGCGACAAGCTTTAAAAATGTGTCGCATTAAGTCACTTATTGTGACAACTTTTTGTATGTCGCAAAAAATCTTATCGTGAAATCACAGTTTTGTTGTAGTGATTGGTGTGATTCTCTACTGCCTTATGTCTATGGATATGGTAATTTTTGAATTTGATTTCAATAATTAATTGTACAAATTTGTTTTTAGGAAACTTGATTTCTAGAATTACCATAGAATTGAATTTGTGCTTAACATTATATCTTCCGATTAAAGAGTTACATTTAATGTCTTTAATTGAGTAAAAACATATGAATTGATGATGTTGAATGACGCAAACCAGTTGGGGGAATTCTGACACTTCACTTTCATATACATTGATTTAATTTCATTACGTAAACTTGGATTTCATTCAAACTGTAAAATCATTACAAATTTTAAGAGAACCATCACCTTTTGGACCTTTGGATTATTTTCCATCTCCCTGTGTGGATACGACACCCCAAAGCTGTATTATAATTACCGCATTATACTTTGGGCGTAATCAAATTTTGGTACCGTTGTCGTGGAGGCGGTACGAATAATCAAGGGATTGACCGAAAAGGGAGATATCGTTCCTTTCTTTTCATTTCCATTTGATTTAATTTTATTATTATTTTTTTAGTGTCATTTTTATTTTGTCTTCACACATTTTCTTTGGTTTTCGTATTTGATGAGCAAGGATCAAGGCGATCGAGGGAGTTCTATCGAAGCACCTTTTATAGTGTTTGAATCTCGATATAACCCTTATTTTACTACTGCATCAGTTGCCACGAACACCTCAACACATAACACAATGCTTGATAGTGAGCACGGTGATGCGCCTTATAGGACTTACATGATTATCTGCACCCACGCGCACATCCGCACCATCATGCATAATATTTTCGTTGAATATGCCACGTATGGAACTAAAATCGAGAATGATTCAACTTCTTCCCACTTTTCATGGACTTGACAGTGAAAATTCATACGTGTATATTAGGAAATTTGAGGAGGTGGTTGCAACCTTCCACAATCAACATGGTACAATGGATGCAGTCAGGTTAAAATTTTTCCCGTTTTCAAATTAAGAAAGAGCAAAGACCTGGCTATATTCGTTGAGACCACATTCAATTAGTACATGGGCTGAAATGACGCAAGAATTCTTTAATAAATACTTTCCCCACCATAAGACTAGCGCCCTTAAGAAACAAATCTCATCTTTCACTTAAAAGTATAGTGAGACCCTATATTAGGCTTGGAAAAAATTTAAAGAACTACAGGCGCTCTACCCCTACCATAGTTATGAGAGCTGGCGTATAGCGAGTTACTTTTATAAGAGATTAACACCTAGGGAGCGTCAATTCGTACAGATGATGTGTAAAGGTGACTTCGCGCAAAAAGATCTAGATGAGGCCATATAGTATTAAGATGACCTTGTTGAGAAAGCTCATACTTGGACTGGACCTAGCCCCACTGATAGTACCAATAGGTCATGACCCACGGGAAACCTCTCTAGTACAGGTATCTATCAACTTAGGAAAGAAAATAGTGTTAAAGCCAAAGTAGAAGCCCTCACTAAAGAACTTGAAACCTTGCGTGCTAAAGTTCTAAATCTGCACAAACTGTTTCCCGTGTTGAATCTTTAGGACCTTGTTTTGTGTGCGGTGGAGTAGATCACCTAGCCTAAGAGTGCACCACTTTGATTGAGATGGGAGGGATTTTATGAGGAACATTGTAATGCCTTAGGCACATATGGGAAGCCCTATCTCTTTCCTCTGGGACCAATGTCTTAGCTGTAGGAGAACGTGGGAAATTTCCAACACAGGCTCAACGAAATCATAAGGGACAACACATGGCTCAAACCTCAGGTTCGGGAAAAAGCAACCTTAAGGAAGTGAACGCCGTTACCACTCGATCTGGAAAGGTTATGAACCAACTTCCTTATCTAGGAAAAATGAAATGGAGTTTAGTGAGTCTGAAGAAAGTAGCCCTAGTGATGAGGTAGTAGGAAATCCATCAAGAGTACCTTTTCCTCAAGCCCTTAAGCTTATCCCGAAATCAGTCAATCAACACAGTGAGATCCTAGAACACCTTAGGCAAGTAAAAATCAATCTACCACTCTTGCATATAATTTCACAAGTTCTTACATATGCTAAAGTTCTTAAGGACTTGTGCACTGTGAAAAAGAGACAAATTGTCAAGAAGACTGCCTTCTTGACCGAACACGTTAGTGTTGTGATTGAACAAAGAATTCCATCGAAATATAAGAACCCTGGCTGTCCAACTATTTCTTGCACATCATGAACCATGAGTTTGCACAAGCTCTCCTTGATCTAGGAGCCAGTGTTAATCTTATGCCCCATTCCATATACTTGTTGTTAGGTGTAGGTGAAATTAAACTCACTTCTGTGGTTCTACAACTAGCTGATAGGTCCACTATAAGACCTAGGGGAATAGTTGAAGATGTGTTGGTTCAAATTGATAAATTTTACTACCCCGTTGATTTATAGGTCTTGGATGTGAAGGTTGATGTGAATGTTGATTCTAAAATTCTCATTAGTCTTGGTAGATCTTTCCTTGCCACAGTTAACGCTCTTATAAATTGTAGGAATTGTCTAATGAAACTATCATTTGGGAATATGACCCTAGACATCAACACCTTTCACATCATGAAGCAACCTGAGGAGGATGACAAGTGTCATCAAACATTCATGATTGATGCACTCGTTCAGAAGGAAGTACCTGCGATTATTGGCCCCGACCCTTTAAACTCTTTCCTTTTGAATTCTGAAATTTTGATAGGATATGATGATGGTGACTATGCTAATATTTGTGCTGTTTTTGATGATTTGCAGGATTATGGAGCATCACCGGTGTTTATCTCCAATGAGCTTGGTGCAATGCAAGGAAGATTAACAATGCCCTAGCTAGATGCGAGCTAAAGAAAGTAATATTGGGTTGAGTCAACGACAATAAACAAAGGCGCTGCTTGGAAGGCAACCCAAGGAGAGTTCGTTCCCTTCTCTTTCTTTTCTTATTTTTATATTTCTTTAGGCTTATTCTCATCACATGCATTATTCATTGCATTTTAGTTTATTTTCATTTTCTGCATCATCCTTTTCAGTGAGTACTTTCAGGCTTCTTATACTTCAGCTTATATTGATTCACTTCGATATTCATGTGAAATCTTTCCTTTTTTTCTTTTGACGGACATATTTTTGCATTGATGATAATGCAATATTTAGTTGGGAAAGGATACATTTTGTTGTAAATTGCATAGTAAATTGTGTAATCATGCAATGCTGAAATTTTTTTGCTTGGACTTTTGATTTGCTACATGTCTAACCCCTAGTAGCACAAAAATATGCCACTAGGAGTTGATTGTGTTTATGAGAATTTGGATATCAGGACATTTGCTAAATTTCTTTTTGTGCACACACGCCTTATGGTAAGATGGTATTTTAACACATGTAGTTAGAGAAATCACCTGCTTGAGCTTTCTCATGAGAGAATTGATGAAGATTGAGAGCTACATACACTAAAAATGGTAATAAGTGTTCATTGATTGTGAGATGTGGAAACTCCTTCTAAGAATAACATTACACGATCTGTGGTAAGATGGTGAATTATACCTGGAAAATGATAACAGTCAATTTAGGATTGAATTTGAGCTTTCAGACTAGTTTTTCTTTTCATAATCCCCTAGTATCCACTTTGAGCCAATACACATACATATCGTTTCTTTTAACGTGCCTAAGTTATTCATACCTTTTCACATTGGAATAAAGCCTATAAACATTTCTTTTCTACCTTTAGTGCTTCCAAGTGTATAATGGGTATGAAATGATCATGTGAGAAGAAAAGTAACAGTGAAAGGTAATAAAATTGTTAAGTGCTCAGGTGAAGCGAGAAGAAATGAAAAAAAGAGAAATTTAAATAAAAAAAAGTGATGAAAAAAAGAAAAAGAAAAAAAGAAAGTAAATTGTTGTTGGGAATTGAAAGCTTGAGAATGCATTGATATAAGGATTGATATGTTGAAATACTTGTTGAGATGCCTATCTAGATACTTGAAAGTCCTTAAATTTGTCCTACCCTACTCTTCATATAACCCAACTTAACCCTTTTTACACCCTTTGCATTGACTGTTTTGATCTCAAATCGATTTGTGGTAAGAAGTTGATGAATTCTCAATTGGTAGTATGCCTATCATGTGATTAATGTTCGCTTGTTGCTTGTTCATAAATGTTTAAGCCTCTATGTTTTGAGTGTACATATTTTCCAGCTCCAAAGAGAGAAACCCCGCACTAAACACTTTGATACCCATGAGTTGTGGGGCTGGACCTTTAGCTCGAGACACACTTAATGTTGCATGTGTTAGGGTTGGTGGTAAGATGGCTATGATTTGATACATACTCACACAATTTGTAAGTGCTTTTGATGTCCTGATGATCATGACATGGTTAATCTCTTGTGGTGTTGAGTTTGAAAAAGGCATGGGCTATGATTAAACTAGGACTTAACAATTTGAATTGAAGCATGACCCACTCATTCAATTGTTTTGTTTTGCATTAAAAATTGCTAGGTACTAGTAATAAGCAAGTTGGGGGTGTGATAATATCACAAATTGTTAAGTAATTCATTCATTTATAATTGTATTTGCATGATTTATTGATGCTAAATATACTAGGTACCCTTATATTTTGATTTAGGTCGCAAATGAATGAATATGACGAAAATTAGAAGAAAGGAGCGAAAAAGGACCAAAGTGGAAGAAAATGAAAGTTTAGGGACTAAAGTGCAAATCCTCTACACTTGTGCTTAACCTTATGATGAAGATTCGAAAGTGTTAGGGGTCAAGAGGATGAGGAAAGAGGTCAAAGGGATGAAATATCGTCAAAGTAATGGCCAATCAAAGAAGTTACGCACCAATTTTCAGCCTCATATTGGGACCCTTTTTGACATACCAAACAATTAAGTTAGAAGATGACATCTGAAGAAAAGTTGTAGCTGTTTGAATTAGCTTTCAAAAGCAACTTGAATCACCTCAATCGGACAGTGGGAGGGGAAGTTACAGCCAAAATACTAAAATCTGTCCGGCGGAAAGATATTTATACTATGTGTACGCATAGGCCTGCAGGAGACGCCTCCAGACCCATTCTTTTCACCTTGGTGCTCAAGAAACTCCATGGAAAACTAAGGAATTTGGTGAAGCTACGAAGGAACTCAATCGGTTTTGGTGATTTCGACATCCTTCAATTCATGTAATTCAGTTTTTCATTGTTAAACAATTTTAGAATCAGATTTCTATGTTTTGAATGAGTTTTGACATTAGTTTAACATTTATTAGAATTTTCATAGACTCAGTCGCGCTTTTTCTATCGAATATTCGAAATATTTATTGAATTGCAATTTCAATTATTTAAAATTATTGGTGTGACTCTCTACTGCCTTATGCCTATGTATATAGTCGTTTTTTAATCAGATTTCAATAATTAATTGTGTGAATTTGTTTTTAGGAAACTTGATTTCTAGAATTGCCATAGAATTGAATTTGAGCTTAACGTTATATCTTCCAATTAAAGAGTTACATTTAATGTCTTTAATTGAGTAAAAACATATGAATTGATGATGTTGAATGACACAAACCAGTTGGGGGAATTTCAACACTTCATTTTCCATATACATTGATTTAATTTCACTACGTAAACTTTGATTTCATTCAAACCGTAAAATTTTAAGAGAACCATCACCTTTTGGACTTTTGGATTATTTTCCATTTCTCTGTGGATACGACACCCCAAAACTATACTACAATTACTGCGTTATACTTTGGGCATAATCAGGAGGAGTTGGTTCGAGAGCTGAACCTTGCGGCTCGTGCACGACACGGCGAAAAATGAGCCAAAACTTGCCAAAAATCAATGGTTTGGCGAATTGTTTTTAATCGAACATCTATGGGTGTAGTTGCCTGCTTTTGGTATCTAGCTGCCTGAAAGTATAGGCAACATCAAGTAGGTAGCAGGCTACAGCCTACAACTGCCTACCTTTCAAGCAACTTCAGGCAGCCATGCAGGTAGCAGGCTTCAGCTACTTGCATCCTGCTTTCTGTGACATGGGCCATTTTGGCTGGCCACCATGTCATTTTGGCTGGCCACACGGGCCAACTCAAGCTCGGGCTGTCGTTCAAAAATTGGTCTTGGCCTGAGCTGGCTCAAAGTTTTTCACGAGTTGCTTGAGATAAAAAGCATCTAGATGATGACACGTGGTGTGCATCGGGGTGCAACTAGAACTCACATGTCACATGTGCCACAACTGAAAAAAATTGCAAAATATTTTGCCGGCATTTGAGGACGTGTAGGGGAGGGGCCATTTACAATTTAAAAATTACCTTTTGCTTCCTGAAATATTCTGAATTTTTTTAGTACATAAATATTATAATTTTCAGATTATTAAGTATTTTTAGATATTTAAAGTTTAAAATGTATTTTATAAATATGTAAAACTTATTTTCTGGATTAACTAAAATCTGATAATTTTAAATTAAAATTTAGAATATTTATTTAAGGATTCCATTAGTAGGGTAATTTTCAAAATGCTCCCTTTTTTTAAGTAGAAAAATACTTTAAGAGTATTTTAGACACGTCGTTATTTAAAAATTTTGAAAATTGTATTTAAGTCGAACAAATACCTTTTGAGTTCAAAATTTTTCTGATTTTAGTAATATTTGTTCCCACATTATTTTGTGGTGTTGATCTTGATGTGATTGTGTGATCCATTATAACAAGTTCCCATTTTTCGTGCTTAACCCGATGTAGCTACATGTATGTATACTTTTAACATTTGGAGAGAGAATACTAAAAGACTACTGGTATAGAATGTATCGAAAAATTACACGCTTATTTAAAATAATAAATGGATGTACATTATTTTAATAGATGACGTGAAGTGTATAGAAGGATTACGTATGCTATATTACGGGACATAGTTTTTAGTGATAAGTAGAATAGAAGCATTTTGATGTCACTTTCCATTTGTTGGGACAATATTGCAAGATTATGTTTATAAAACGCATACTAATCAAACTTATAGGATGCGTTTTATTTTTCTATTATATTTGAAACTACTTTGAAAAATAACTAATTTGTGATGATACATGTCATAATTAGATAAATATACATGTTTATGCTCTTATGGCATATTATAAAATTGCCTATTGAATATATGATGTCTATTAATTTATGGATTATCATAAATGCTAAGGTGGGTAGAATTAGTCGTATTCTTCCTTATGGATTAGTATTGAATGATAGTTCATTAATTGGAAAATTTAGATAAAATCTCATCTAAAACTATTTGGTCCACAAATCGAGTGGGAGTTCTCCTATTGAAAGAATTAATGTAATACTCACAAAGAAATATTTGGTCCACCAAAAAAATTTGAAATGTTTCAAATTTGGAATCCGACCAACAATGTGTCACACATAATTATATTCGCTCGTAAAATACAATTTATATCTTTTTGTCTCTAAATTACTTTGCAACATTTAAGTCAATGTTGCATATTCCTGAAGAATCTACAAAGTGATAATATTTTATGGTTACCTTTACGGGAGCGTTCCACCTATCAATACATTTGACAAACTTTTTGACAAATAATTTGAACTCTTAAATTTATAAAAATCTAATGGTCTCAATTAATTATATTAAGATCCTTAAAAATTTATATTCCATATCCAAACGTACTTACCTTTTAAAATCACCAATAATCATTTTTCCCTCCAAAAAATCACACGAAAATCTTAGCAAAAGGCTTTTTATTCATCTCCTCATCGACAGACTTTACCCACCATCTTCGGTAGAACCATCGGCGATTGGCATCTCCCAAAAAAAAAAAAAAAATTTGTTTGTGAAATTGACATCAATGGGGGATTAGGTTGAAGATTCACAGCCTAAAATATGGGCAAGGATTGTAATTACATTTTAAATCTCCTCTTCAATTTTAAACTTCGTTCAATCTCTCTTTCAACTTGAGGATTCATGTAATTGATTCAAGTTCAAATACTCCTCAATTTGACGTCTTGTTCAATTGCACCTCAATTTGATATCTTGTTAATTATTATTATTATTATTTTTTTGTGCAGAATATCCGACTACTTTTCTTTGCAGATAACAAGAAAATCCTTTTCTTCAAATTTTCAAATACTAATGCTGATGCTTCCCAAAAGGAAGTGAATACTTATAATAAGGAGAATTCTCAATTTGTGCCATCGGATCCCAATGGTTCAATCAAAACCGAAAATTTCCAAATACTCATGTTGATATTTCCGAAAACGAATTGGATATTTGTAATGAGAGTTCTCAAATCGTGCTATCGAATCCCAATGTTTCAATTACAAACTAATGAAAGAAGGATGAGAAATCTGCCAAAAAAAATAATAATAATAATAAATAAATTAATAAAAATTCACATTGTTTAAAACGGTTCAAATCAAATATTGAGTTGGCTTTATGTGTGCTCGTCTAACCAAAAAAGATAAACTACCTTTACAATAACAATAAAATTACAAAGCATAGCCTCGACATGCATATTAGTTTCATCAGCATTCACATAAATATGATGTTAAATATAAGATCACTACGCATATTCTACAAAATCATCTACATTAGTGAACATCGAGTTCGAGTACAAATGCAATACATGTACACAATTTTAATTAACAAATAAGCAAAAAACAGTCATCAACATTTGCATGATTTAAAACTTTTCATAATTCTCTGAACATCTCAGGCAAAAGGTTGTTCTCTGAGTATCCGAGTTCTTCGAAAGACGCCACGTCAAAACCGGCTGTCGAATTGGAACATTCTTCAGTGAAGTCGATGATTCTATAGGAGTTCTCAAAATCCTCTCACTTCCGAGCCTAAGCTGCAAAAATCAATTCAGAGAAATGATATATGACTGATAACCATAAAAAAAAAGAAAAGGGAAATGCTTCTCCAACAAGATGCCACAATGAACAAAAAGAAGAGAAATAAAGTAGTTCCTAAGAACATGAACAAAGACTCTTGATTCCTTAGAACTGAAAGCTACTATCGTTGCAAACTGTCAATAAACCAAGATTTAATCAACATGTAGACAAACAATTCTACGTTGGGTTCAACTGAAAGGGTAGTTATACAGTTTGAAGAAACATTACAAATAGATTAATGCAAGAGTTTTCCTACTCTCAATCAAGAATTATCCCTCCAACTTAATCCTACTATCAATCACTCAGGCTAATTCCTTTATTTTCATGCGTATTTGTTTCTTATCAGATTGAAAATCATTCTCAACTGAAATTGCCTGCACATTTCTCAAAGGGCCTTCACTTTTTAAGGATTTTGGCATAATTGATGGAGGCTAATAGATTTTTATAAATTTAAGAGTTCACATTATTTGGCAAATGTATTGGTAAATGGAACGCTCCCCTTAATTTATTCTGGAAAGATAAAACAGCAGTTTTAATTAAGCTGAGATATTAATTTATGCCACAGAGCAGAAGCGCACACACAATAAACACAGAATAGCATGAATACTATTGAATTATTGTTACAGAAACTGTTAACTCACTTGTTGAAGCGTAAATCTTAACAATTCTTAAATAAAATGAATCCCTTTCCTGATGCAATTCGTAGATGGAATACCCAAAACAATTCATTGCGGAAAATTCACATTTGGATCTGGAAATTATTGATGAAATGTCAAACAAATGTTTTGCATGAAATTCATAGGTGTCAAATTGAATGTCACCTGATGTAACTCATGCACTTGAATCTGGATCATAGACAGAAAGGCCATCAATTTCGACATAGGGAATATCAGCAATGGTTGGCCAGTAGTCTCCTTTGTATTTCAAACACCTTTTCTTAAGAAGTGTGCAGCCTCCAATCAAAAGGCTAGAAAGCTTGTCAACCCGGTCTTCCATAGGCAATGCAACAAGCTTTGGGCATTTGTCAATGACTAAATGCCTTCTGATAGAGTTTTCAGATTCGGCAGCTCATGCAACTCCAACTTAGACAGAGATGGAGGAAGCACGTAATGTCCTTCATTAGTGAAGGACCCCAGCTCTGGATTTCCACCAAAGAGGAAATGACGAAGAGAAGTGAGTTTCTGTAGGTCCAACTCCACCAGGGGCTTTAGGTTCCCGCAATGCCTGATTGAAAGTTGGAATAGAATTGGGGGAACATTTCCTTGTGGAAAGAGCTCTGTTAATGATGGACAATAACCCACCACCAGGTACACAAGAGACAAGCAGTTCCATCTGATCAGGTAAGGACTTTAGATGTTGACAACCATATATATGTAGACTTCTCAAATTTGGGGTAGGCAAACCTCCATGGGGAAACAACTCCAGACCATCACAAGAATATATATATATAGGCGAGTGAGACATGAGTAACTGTAGCCATGTCCTAGTAAATTTGTCATGTTCAAATTCACCCAGCCATTAATAATTAGATCTTTAAGTGTGGTGCTGCAATTCTGAAGCGACGACATCATCTTCAATGATGGACAATTGTCTATAACCAGCACGTCAAGACGAGCTATTATATTAGGGAACAACTCCAGAGCTCCACAACTCCATATCAGAAGATTCCTAAGATGAGGAAGAACATCAATCTCTTGAAGAGACAATAGCTGAGGACAACTTTCAATAGACATTTGTTGTAGGTTGACTAGGCATTGCTCAGTGTTATCACTTGGCCAGAGAGTCACAAGGTCATCACAATCAATAACTTCACAATTTTCAAGTGTAAAAGGAAACTGCACGAATGCTTTGAAAAATGAAGTTAATCCAAAAATTCTAGTCAATCTTAATTGGGTTAAAGATTCCAAATGGTGCACATGATTTAGGACCACCCCCCTTACACTTTGTACTTCTAATTCACGAAGGGATAGCTGTAAGATATTTGAAAGGCTGACCAATTTGGGACATCTTCTTATGTAAAATTTACATAGCTGAGGAAATTCGATAACACCGACTTCTTGAGCTACTGCAAGCCATTCCTCCCAATTTGGCATGTCCCCAAACATCAGACTGCTAAGCAATGGAAAAGGTAATTCTCCATGGCCTCTACTCCCATAAAATTCAGCTCCGATCACTTTTACTTGATCCATGCCTCGAATGCTCAATTCTCTTAGCATAGGTAGCTTCCCTAATGGAGGCAAAGATGTGCAATTTTTACAAAAATCGAAGCTTATCTTTGCCAAATTAAAGAATCCTGAATCTCCAATCCAATTAGAGAATTTTGCATCCCCGTAATGGTCAATTTCAAGTCTTGATAAGTTTTCATGGGGCTTTAATGCATTAAGCACATCCAATTCAAGAGTTTTATCCCGGGAACCATCAAAGTCTTTGCTCCATGCCAACCTTATTTCCTTAAGGCCTGTCTTATCCATTAGCCTCGCATCCATTGCTTCTTGAACATTCACAACATTTTGCAATTCCTCAATCAAAATATCACCTTGTAGAACTGACAGATTGCCCAAGTCCTTTAACCTCATTCCGCTGCTTTTACTTACAATCATCTTAGATAATGTTCGTAAACTAGTTAGTTGAGCAATTCCCTAAGGCATCTCATGTAAATTAGTAGTACCAGAAATGTCAAGATGGCAAAGATTAACAAGATTTTCCATCCTTGTGGGTAATTTGACAAGTATGAAACAACCTCTTAAAATCAAAACCCGTAAGTTTATAAGGTTACTCACAAATTCAGGCAACCACTTCAGTGAAGTTTCAGCTAGTCCTAGGTATCTTAAATGTCTCAAATCACCAACAGTATTTGGCAATTCATATATTGAATAACCATTTAACAATAGCACTCATAAGCAGAGCAAATTTGGTAATAGGTGAAGCAAAATTCTTTAGGATATAAAGAACTCTTGATAATCCACCTTCTTCACAATGGGTAGTGGCAAAAAAGTTCTTAATCTTTGACCATCCTTGAGAAAATTAAATCTATGGTATGATTCATGGCCACAACGGATGAATGACAAGTGACGTACCTTTTCAGAAATCTTGGTGGGAGAATTTTCATTTAGCACATCGTCTATCCTCAAACATTTATCACCAGCAACAAACAAAGCTAGATCATTAACGAGGTCATGCATCACTAAGAGTGAAGAATTGGCAATCGATTATTGGAAGAATGATGTAGCCAATAGTTCATCAAAATATTGACTGCCTACTTCTTTCTTTGATTCCTGCACAAAACCTTCCGCCATCCAAAGGTTTGCTAACTCCAGCTTGTCAAACTCATAGTCCTTAGGAAAGAGTGCACAGTAAGCAAAACATCTTTTCAACTGAGGAGGAAGGTATTGGTAACTCAATTTTAGAGCTGAAAGAATTTCGCTCTTCTCATCAGCCATCCAGATCTTACTTTCCAACACCTCTTCCCATTCTTTTGGACCTTTCGTACGTAGAAGCCCCTGAAGGGCCTTTACTGCCAGTGGCAAGTTCTTACATCTTCTCACCACAGACTTACAATTATCTCTTAAATCTAGATTTGCATCAATATTTTTGCCTCCAAATGCTTGTTGAACTAATAGTGACACAGCGTCGTCCTCAGATAACTCAGTCACATGATATGCTGGAATATGAGACATGATTTTGGCTACCCCCTCTTGTCTAGTTGTAATGATGATTTTGCTTCCAGATTTTCCAGAAAGGAAAGGACGGCGTAGGATATCCCAATCTCCATAATTTTCATTCCAAATATCATCTAAAACTACTAGGAATTTCTTGTTTGAAAGATTTTCCTTTAGTGTGACCTGAAGCATGTTAAAGTTTCTATAGTCACTCTTTCCAGAAGAAACCGACTCAAGAATGCATTTTGTTACCTTAAAAGCATTAAAATTATCTTTAACGCAGACCCATGCCTTGAGATCAAACTTATGCTTTAATCTTTCATCATTGTACACTAGCTGCACAAGAGTTGTTTGCCAACACCTCCCATGCCCACAATTGGAATAACAGATACTGGACTATCATTTGATTCAATACCCAATAAGATTTCGAGTATTTTCTCTTTGTCCTCTTCTCTTCCATGAGATGCAGGACGAATTAAAAAAATAGAAAGAAGAAGCAAGAAAGAGGGGAGAATCGGAGAGAATGGGGAGAGAAAACGGAGAAGAAGCAGAAATTCATGGGGGAGAGGGGAGGGGAGAGCCATAGGCAACAAACCACCAAAATATTCTTCAATTCATCAAAACTAATGAAAAGGTTTAAATAGTAAAGACTAAAACCCTAAGTAGAATGGACTTGGGCCAACACAAGCCCAATTACATAAATAAAATTTAAAACATAAATAAAACCCAACTAAAAATAAATAAAAAGTAGATGTCCTCATCAACTCTCTCGGGGTGGGAGAAAAACTCAACCCTGTCGAGTTGATAGATAGTATAGGCTGCAGTCAATCTGATACTCCAAATGAGTCAAATCAAGCCACGGCAGACGATCTTTCTGACAAACCAAGTAACGAAATTCCATGATTGATAGTATTGAAAACTGTAGCTTATTCCCAATAATATGATCTGACCAAGGGGGCGATCTTTCCTTCTAACCAAGTACTGATACTGGACTCCAAATAACCAATACTCATGCACCTCATCTTCAAGATTTTCACATGATTGTATATAATGAGGAGCATAAGAAGCACGTCAATCTACCCAACAAACAAGATAGTATTGAATCTTGTCATCATTGGTCAATACAACACGTTCATCTAAAATAACATCAATTTTATCTTTGTGTGCTGTGATAGATGGTATTGAAGTAGAAATATCAACATAGTCAAGCTGGGGGTCCATAAAGCTAAGTAGAAATAGATCATCAAAGGAAGTAAAACAGAGTTTGTAAGTAATGAAGTCCTCAATATTAAAAGCAAAGTGGTAGCCAAAATGTGATGAAAGGGCAATGACATGTGCATTTGAATAAACATGCTTTAACATTTTTAAAGGATAAGCATTACAAGCTTGCAATATAACATAATCCCCAATATTAAATTCAAAATATCGTTTATGCGAATCAGCCTGAAGTTTATATAATGCATTACTTGCGTTATGTTGTTTATTGATCTCAATATGCAATTTATGAAAATGTGATACAACTACCTCAACTGACATAAACACACTAGCATGTGGGTACATGGGAATAAGATCTAAAGGTTTCCTAGGTTCACAACCATGAATAACTTTAAAGGAATTTAGACCTAAAGACCAGTTCACAGGATTATTATATGTAATTTGAACAGTTGGAGGAATCAAGTCCCAATTCTCAAGATTTTTCTAAACTAGAGACTTGAATAAATTGCTAGGACAATGGTTAACGACTTCATTTTGACCATCAGCCTGTGGTTGGTCTGCAGTGAAGAATTTCGATTTAGTGCTAACCATAGGCAATTGGGTTCTATAAAAATGACTAGGGAAATCATGGGATACAGAATATGGAGTCCCAAAAAGAGCTTGGATGCCACCTAAGGAGGTGTCCTCACTATCATCATCAAAATCTTCAAGTTTAGGGTCATATGCTAGATCTTCTAACGACTCTTCTATTGCATTCTTTCGTTCTTCTATGAATAAGGCTCGGTTAGGACATTTGGAAGAGATGTGGCCAAAATCCTTACAGCTGATGCATAGCAAGTGAGAAGTATTTGGAGTTTCAAAAATTATACCCTTATTTTCCAAAATTGGAGGAACACTAGACGGAGGAGGTCCTAGAAGGGACTTAACAAGAGGAAGTGGAGCCAATGAAACCAAAGGATGATTGTTGTTACGCTTTCTACATGAAGAAGATGACCTTGGGCTATCACGACCTTTACAGCTGATACATAGCAAGTGAGAAGTCTTTGGAGTTTCAAAAATTATACCCTTATTTTCCAGAATTGGAGGAACATTAGATGGGGGAGGTCCTAGAAGAGACTTACCAGGAGGAAGTGGAGCCAATGAAACCGAAGGATGATTGTCATTACGCTTTCTACATGAAGAAGATGACCTTGGGCTATCACGACCTTTACACTTATTTTTCCAAAGGGAAGAACACTAGACTGGGAAGGCTCTATGATAGACTTATGATGAGATGACACTAATGAGATGGGTAAATGATAGTGATCACGCTTTTCATATGCAGTACTAATAAGTAACTCGTAGTCCCAAGCTGAAGAGTAAGCTTGATCAAGAGTAGTGATGCCTCGAAAGAAAAGCTCACGCCTAAGTTCATCTCGTAGACCTTGTATAAACCTACTTAAAGCCAGGGCCTCATCCTCAACGACATGACATTTCACTCGAAATTCCTCAAATTGAGCAATGTACTCAGTTACTAGCCGATTCTTTTGTGTAAGGGTGTTCCATTGGGTAAAAATTTCATGATCTAAGCAACCATCGAAAGTAGGAATATCTAAGTCAATGTCTCTAAAGAAACGCTCCTTACGACAAAGAAGAGAATGAGTACCATAATGACCATGGCCTTGTTCTCGCTCACGAACCTGATCCCTATTCCTACGATCGCGTAAAAAATATTCTTGATCACTTTGTTCACGATGATATTGTTTATTATGAGATGCTTTAGAATTAGTGTCAATCAAACGAGGGGTTCGCTTAAAATTTCTCAACTTAGCAGCTAGGGTCTTTCCCTCCTCACGAGTAGCAGTTATATCTTATTGGACAGTCAATAGGTTAGTAGCAAGTTACGCTAATTGTCTAGTGAGTGCATCAAATTGGGATGGATCCATGGTCAATGTATTGGAAATAGAGACAACAAGACGATCACTACGCAACTACATGCAATGTAATACCAGCTAAATGATGTGCTATGATGAGATCAATAAACAATACGTGCAAGCAATGAAAAATAACATGTACCAATTTTTTTAATTTAATTTTAAATATTATGATTAATTAAATCCAAAAACGAGCTAATACTGCTGGTACATGTAAAATGACAAAGCAAGGGTCAATACACTAGTCAAACTCTCCAATCAATTTAAGTGGAGAACAATAGAAGTCAATTTGGTCACTGGTGTCAATTCGATTAATGGTTTCGATCAAGTGGGGTTTAAGGCTAAAATTATCACGATAACAGCAACACAAGATTTTAATTGACACAATTTTAAAAATGAAGCAGTAGTACAAACCAATACAAAATAGAGATCAATGACTCCCTGTTGTTTAGTTTTGATTATTTGTATGCCGATTGATCTGAATTGCTGACTTATGAGCCCCAACTATGCTTCTGTTCTTCCCTTCGTGTCCAATGGTTTTAGCCCTTGTTGACTGTAACTTGTGTTGGTTCTGGTGTGGACGTAAAACCGTGTGTGGTGACTGTGGCTTTTAGATTATTGAGCTGGACGAGGAAATATATGAGTGTGGTAATTGTGGTAGAAGTGTATGATCGTGGGTTGGTGGTGGTGGCCTATGGCGATGAAGCAGTAGTTCTCTGGATGCCTGGGTACAATAGATAATGAAGTGGTGGTGTGATGGTGATTAGAGGCAGCAGCGACAAGAGAGTGGCTGTGAGAGAGGAATCGGGTGAAACTGTGGGGTATTTGATGTTAATGGATTAGTTATAATCGGGTTTGGTTGGATATTTGGGATTGGACCAGATGGGAAGGGGCTTGGATCCTGTTATAGAGATAGGCCAGCTGGGGTTAGTGTTTGGGGAGTGGGTTTGAATTGGATTAAATGTGAGTAAGTTTTAACTGGGATTGGGAGTAATTTGGGCCACTAGTTTGTGGCCCAAAGTCTTAATAAGAGAAATGGGCTCGAGGATAATAATTATATGTGGATATATGGATTATTATAGGGTTGGGTTAACGTAAAGTGAGCTGATCTTGTATGTAGGCTGAATGTAAGTAGGGTTTGATTATTAGGGATGAAATTTATGAAACAGCACACTTAGCAGCAGCAAACGCCTAAATTTCTAAAACTGATTTTATTTATTTATTTATTTATTTGGTGGGAACTGCAGAAAATGATAAATAAATAAAAAATGAAATTTCGGGTGTGAACAGTACCCGTGAACAATAACTTTTTTTTTTGTGAAACTGCTAAAAAATCTAAATAAAAAAAACTAAAATTTCGGGTGTGAACAGTACTCGTAAACAGTGACTCTTTTTTTCCCCTAATCAACTAGAAAGAAAACAAGAAATTTTTTTGTGCTGTTCCACAAGTTTTTGGGAATATGATATAGAAGAAACTTTTGGATTGTGATGAAAAATTACCCTAATTTTGGCTCTGATACCAAATTTGATGCAGGACGAATTAAAAAAAATAGAAAGAATAAGCAAGAAAGATGAGAGAACCGGAGAGAATGGGGGGAGAAACCGGAAAAGAAGCAAAAATTCATGGGGGAGAGGAAGGAGAAGCCATAGGCAACAAATCACCAAAATATTCTTCAATTCATCAAAGTTAATGAAATTATATCGCAATTAGATTTAAATAGTAAAGACTAAAACCCTAAATAGAATGGACTTGGGCCAACACAAGCCCAATTACATAAATAAAATCTAAAACATAAATAAAATCCAACTAAAAATAAATAAAAAGTAGATGTCCTCATCACCATGAACTTCAGATTCTACCACAAGTGAAGTCATTTGCAATCTTTCTCCAGTTCCATAGTGCCTCCCCCTCATATTCTCCACCAAACTTAGAATCTTAATATGATTTAATAGACCTTCCAATTGGCTACTAATCTCCTTTAGTTTGGAGGAAAACTTCAGATCAGACATGAAATGAGCGAAAGAAAGACTAGGACAACATGTGGGGATAAGCTTCTGTACCTTACTGGTGCTGCCCTTATTTTCCTTCAATTTGCGCAGTGAAGCTTTAGTGTTCAACTCATCCACTAAGTCATCAAGATCATAAGCCAAATCTTCCAGATCATTCAGCCACTGATTCACAGCTCTGTTTGTTGTTTGCTTGTTTTCCGCATCAGTAAGCACAGCCTCGATCATCAACAATTTTCTGTGCTAGTCTTTTAGCTAGGCATCGATACCTACACGACACAGAAATTTTAGAAGCTCGCGCGAGGCCAGCTTCTCAAGCAAAACCATGAGAAATGCACCTAGAAAAACTTCGACTATAGCCATTGTTAACTTTTTTTTTTTTTCTTGACAACAGGAAGCAATAGATGAGAGAGATGAGCGCAAGAGGTTGACTTGTAATATATCAAAGTCTACTATTGTGGGTGAGTAATCCAATTGGGAAATACATGAAATTGACCCAAATAAGAGAGGTCATTTTCCAAAATGGCTCTTGACTTTTCCAAACATTTGGACCTAGCTAAAATACCCTTAAACAAATATTAAAAATAACCTATTTCATAATAAAAATCTTTTATCTAAGTCCTTAGGAAATGAACAAGTAATTTTTCTAAAAATTTGAAAGAATTATTAATGAATATTTATAAAATGAAAAAACTCAAATATAAGAGAGGACCATATGATATAAAAAAGGCTGTTAAAAATAAAAAAGAAATTAAGATTGAAAAAGAAATTGATAAGATAGGATATCAAGAACAATTATATGCATCACAAGAAATATTAAAATGTTTCAAAGAAAACTTATTAGAAAATTTTGATAAAAGAATTGTAAGATCAATAATCATAAAAGATATACAAGATATCATAGATAAATTAGAAAAAATGAAGAAAAATATCTCAAAATACGATATACTTTTTAGAACAGACAAAAAAATGATAACAGATATTGATATTATAAATTCTCAGACACTACTAGACTTTGAAGAATTACTTAAAAATTTATGAGAAGACCAATAAAAAAATAGATTACTACAAGCATACAAAAAATTAGTTTTTAACCTTACCTTAAGATTTTATACACGCTTAATAACAAATAGATTAACTAAAACAAAAATAAAAGAATTTTTAGATTATTAGATTTTTGATTATTAGATTTTTGATCACTCATAGTAGCACCCATCCTGTTGGTATCAGAGCCAGAGAGATCATGAGAAAATATATAAATATAAATTACCTAAAAGATATTGAAAATAAATAAAATTAATCATTGAAAAGATAAAGAAAGACCCAAAAGTTTATGATTTTAGAAATTAAACTTATAAAAATAGACTAAGGTATCAGGTAAAACGTAGTTCTAATATAGAAGGTTATATAGAAGAAGATAATATAGCTGGAACATATAGTAAAGACATAAAAGAAGTATTAGAAATTTTTAGAGTAATTAAAAATCTACCTTTAGAACTAAAAGAAAAAATAATTAAAAAGATATTATTTGAAGAATATAAGCAATATATATATATATATATATATATATATATATATATTAGAAGAAATCCAGAGTGAATAGATTTCATAGTAATTTGAAAATAATAATAATAATAATATTTTATTATGAAAATCATAAAAATAAATAATTATTATCAATGTATTGAAGAAAAAGGATGTTATATATTTTTCAACCCTATTCCTAATAAATTAAAAATAATAACATTATATGTAACTAGGAATTTATCTAGAGAAATAAAAAAACAAATATTACATAAATTAATTGTAGGATTTATCAAAGATAGACGTACATATGAAATAATTATCGAAGTATTTGAAAATGAATTATATCATAGAGAAATATTTGAATCATCATAAAAATAAAATGGAAGAAACTAAAAATATTTTGGAAAGAAAGTTAAGAAGAATAAGATTAATAAATAATAAAATTTTAGATGAATTATTAATACCTAGAGATATGACTAAAACTCAAGAAAAACAAATATTAAAATTAAAACAAGAAAGGTATAAAGAAAAAGCAAGATATTATGAAAAATTAAAAGAACTAACAAATATTGAAGTTATAAAACAAAAGTATGATAAAATGATAAGAGATTGTAAAAATGCTGAGTATATAGTATTTTATTATTGTCAATCAAAAAATCGATAAAAGAAAATGTCAATCAGTGAACATATGAAAGAATTAAAACATTTAATAAGAACATTAATAAATGATGTACAAGAAATAAAGAATGAAATAAAAGAAGCAAGAAATTATATAAATATATTGAAACTTGAAGTTAGAAAATTAAAAGAAAATGCAAAAAATAATAATAGAATCGATAAAAAATTTATAGAAAAAAAAAATAACCAAAATAGGGAAAAATATATATTGAAAGGAAAAATATAATAATAAAAACAGGAAGCATGGATGATGAGTTTAGAAAAAATATATTACCTAAAATATTAGAAGAAGATGAATCTAGAGAAAAAATGTTAGGTAAACAAAAAATTGAAGAAAGTCAAGACAAAGAAAATGAGTGAAGAATTAGATCTACTTATAGATAATTTTGATCATTTAAACTTAGAAAGTATAAATGATGAATACCAAATCTTGATGAATACTGGACGAAGACATAATCACATAGGTACCTCTAAACAAAAATCAATAGATCCAGATGAAATTTATGCTCCAATGTATAATAAACCATATAGACAATTTTATGATAAAATAAGATAAAAACAATCATCTAAAGGAAATCAATATAGTAATAGATTCGAATTAAATAATAATTATGATAAACCTGTTAACCATGGAGGAACAAAATTAGACTTGGATTGCAAAATAGACACGAAGAAAGCCTTAATAATTTGGGCAGACTCAATGATATTATTCTTTTTATTTAATAAAGATGATATATGGGAAAATACTGAAAGGAGAATAGATTTTTTAATTGCATATTTTGAAGGAAATGTTAGAAATTGGTGGGAAGGAATTAGTAGTGATACAAAATCATTAATAAAAAGAAATGTAAAAACAGAAATAATAAAGTCAGATAAACTAGGAATAGAAAGATTAGTAGAATATATTACAGATGAATTCTTAGGAGAAAATTGGTTAAGAAATTATGAAGAAGAAGCATTACGAGAAAAAGATAATGCAAGAGTTAAATTAATTAATTTAACAATTTGTGATATATGTAAAATTAAATAATATACTTGTAAATTCAAGGATTACTATTATACTCAATTTTATAGTAATGAGAATCAAGAAATATATCAAGATATGTATTACAATAAATTACCAGGATCATGGGGAATATATTTTAAAATAGAATTTGAAAAATATATTAAAGAAAATATAGGAATACCTAGAACATTAGGATCAAGAATAAAATTCTTGTTTGAAAGACTTGCATATATATGTCAACAAAGACAATTTTTGAAAAAATCAGGAAAATTAACTAGAATATGTTTTGAAGATATGAAAAAACCTACAAGATGGGGATGTAATTCTGAAAAAAAGAAATAAAAGAAATTATAAAAATAGAAAGTTTAAAAAATATAGAAACTTTAAGAAAAAATATATAAAACCTGGAAGGAAATGTTATAAAAGAAAAAATAATATACAGAAAAATAAACCTTATAAAAAAGATAAAAAAAATGTAAGTATTGGAATTGTGGAGAAATATGCCATATAAGTCCTGATTGCACAAAGAAAAAGGTGAGAATATTACCAAAAAATTATTTTGAAATAGAAAGTGAATTAAGTGAAATATCTGATATTGAACGTTATTATAATCAGGAAATATTTATAAGTGAAGCAGATTCAGAAGATAATGGATCAGAATCTGAAAAGAGATATTGAAGAAATAGAAAATAATAACATACAAATCCAAAAGTATGAGGAAATAGAAGGTTATGGATTAAAAGTAACTTTTGATAATAATAAATTTAAGAAAATACAAAAGTTATCCTTAGATTTGAAAATAGGAAAATGGGAAATTTTAGATAGAATATGGAGAAAAGAAGAGAATGAATAGGAATAAATGAATACCATAAGATTGAAAAAATAATAGATGTCAAGACAACTCAAGGATCACATAAAATAAACATTTTAACAAAAAGTACAGTATCAGAATTATTATAAAAAATAAGTAAAAAACATAGTGAAAAGATCTAATATGTTTGTTTAGCAGGAATACAAATAATGTTTAAATCTTTATTTAGGGAAGGAATAGATTCACCATTAACTGTAAATTTACATGATGGAAGAATTATAAATCTTGAAGATGGTCATTTAGGAACTATAGAAGGAAATTTAGTATATCAAAAGTTAATATTTACTTGTTACTCAAAATATTGTGTCTCATTGAAAGATAAAAACTTTAATGAAGTTTTAGGATTACATTTCAAATTACATAGAAATGATATAATGGAACCAGGAGATCAAACTATGACAATAGAATATAGGGCATTATATATATTTACTAATTCTAATTATGGGAATATTTATTCTAATAAACCATACATAGAAATTCATAAGGAACCATACATAGAAATTCATAAGGAATGTAAGGATATTAGTAAAATAGTGGAACCAAACAAACAAATAAATCTTATTCCAGAAGAATATGAATTTAATATAACTAAAAATAAGCCTGAAATAACAGAGTTAAGAAAAGAAGAATATTATAAAATAACATTTCATAATGGAAGGTTGATAAAGAAATCAAAAAGTCTTAGACTACCTAATAAAAAGGAATATTTAGGAGAAACTAGTGGTATAAAAGAAATAAAACCTCGTGGAAATATTGGAAATATGAAAATAGAAGGAAAATATTTTAATGGTAGAAGGTATATAAAAGGACCAAATATATTGAAAGATACAGGAGCTGGTGAATGTGATATAGCTGCAACTAAAAATGAAGGATTAATGACTTACAAGATAGAACCATGTGAATATAGAAATTTTGATGGACAATTATATATTACAGAATTAAAGGTAAAAGTACCAATAAAAATAGGTGGGATTGATCTCTTAGTACCATATTATTTGGATGAAAGTATGGATATTGAACCTCATATATTATTAGGAATGAGTTTCTTAAATAGATTAGAAGATTATAGTATAAAAAGAGAAGGGTTATATGTAACTCATAAAGGACAAACTACATTATGTAAAATAGGAAGTGGATGAATAATCAAATAAGTTTTCCATTAGCAGTATATATACAAGTTACTATAGTAGAAACAAATATAACAACTTGTGCCTTAATTGATACAGGAAGAGATAAAACCATTTTTAAAAATTTCTTAATAAAATCATGGAATAAAAATAATAAAATAAAAATAACAGGAGTGACTGGAAAAAGCACTCAAATAATTGATAGTGCTGAAAAAGTTAATATAATACTTGGTAGTAAACAAGTTATAATAAATAAAGTATATAATTATAATAAATTAGAATGTAATATATTATTAGGAAATGATTTTATCTAACAATTTCAATATTATAAACAAAATAATTACATGATAATGTTACAAATACCTTATGCACATCTATTAAAAATACTAAGAGAATTTAGACCTTACAGAGTTCAGTCAGCACAGCGTGGTGATAAATGGGAAAAACGACCAATAGTATAAGATGAACTAAAAAATAAAATACTATCATATAAAAAGATCCTAAAAACAGAAATAGAGATAAGTATGGAAAAAATCATAGAACAATTAGAAAAAATTTATGGAGAAAATCCATTATTATTTTGAAAACCATATCATCCTAAAGCTAAAATAGAATTAACAGAAAATGTTATAATAAGAGTTAGACCAATGATATATACCTTACAGGATATGCAAGAATTTAAAATTCAAATAAAAGAACTATTAGAACAAAAGTTAATTAGGCCTATTAATGGACCTCATAGTAGTCCAGCTTTTGTAGTTATGAAACATTCTGAGCAGATTAGAGGAAAAGCTAGAATGGTAATAAACTATAAGGAATTAAATAAATATACTAAATTTGATGGTTACTTTTTACCAAATAAAGAAGTCCTAATAAACTTTGCAAAAGGAAAACAATATTATTCCAAATTTGATTGTAAATTAAGATTTTGGCAAATCAAAATGGAAGAAGACAATATACAATATACAGCTTTTAGTACACCTCAAGGAAAATATGAATGGTTAGTTATGCAATTTGGTTTAAAAAATGTACCTCAAATATTTCAAAAGAAAATGGATAATTTATTCAAAAAGTTTAGTGATTTTCTTATTGTTTATATAGATGATATACTAATATGTTCTAATAATAAAAAAACACATAGGAATCATTTATTACAATTTATAAATGAATGCAAAAATGAAGGAATTGTACTTTCTAAAAGAAATCTATAATAGAGAAACACGAAATAGATTTTCTGGGATTATCAATAGATAGAAAATGAATAAAATTACAGACTCATATATCTAAAAAGATAGAAAGCTTTCCAGATGAATTAAAATCTAAAAAACAAATACAAAAATTTTTAGGACATTTAAACTATGCTGAAGGATTTATTGAAAATCTCTCAAAAAAGAGACATAAGATACAAATTCTATTTAGGAAAAGAAATACTAAAGGTTGGAACAAAGAACATACTGAAATTGTTAAATCATTAAAAGAAGAATGTAAAAATTTACCAAAATTAAGGTTACCAGATAAAAAAGATAATCTAATTGTTAATACTGATACCTTGGATAAATATTAGGCAGCTATATTAAAAACAGATTTAAATGAAATATGCAAATATTCAAGTGGAACTTTTAGCCAAGCAGAAATAAATTATACTACCCATAAAAAAGAATTGTTAGCAATTATTAGAGGAATAAAAAAATTTTCCTTATTCATTTTATCTAAAAAATTTATTATTAAAACTGATAATTCTCAAGTTGCAAGACTTATTAGAAATAAGTTACCTATGGAACCTCAATATAGAAGGTTACACAGTTGGCAAGCATACTTATCATTCTACAATTTTGATATTATTCATATTAAAGGAATAAATAACTATCTTGCAAATTTTTTGAGCAGGAATATCGAATTTGGAGATGGATAATATCAAAAATTCATTAATAGACGTCAACAGACGAATGAAATTGCTCGTGGAAGAATCAGAAGATATGAAAATTGGAATTGAGCAATTCGAGCAAATGGCGGAATCTATCCAACAAAATGTCAAATTGTTGGTGAAAATCTCTAATTCTCATTCCAAATATACCAAAGAATTGAATGATAGAATTGTTGATATTACTTTACAATTCGAGTCATTAAATACAAAATAGGAAATACCAATTGATATAATCTCAAAAATACAAACAGGTACATAGCCAGGAAGCAGCAGTGGACGCAGCAATATCAAACGAGACATAGCAAGTCCCCGGAAGGTGACCATAAAAAATGGTGATGAACATACAAGAGTTATCAGAATCAAAACTGATGAAGATGATGATACCCCTTTATCATCAAAAGAAGAAGAATATAGATCATTTGCCAAAATTGTTTTTGAATTGGAAGAAAATGAATCATATTTTATTGCATCGGGAGATCATGTTTATCCTAGATTAATAATTATTAAAGATGCAGACCTTTTCATGGTCAAAATGGCAGCAGATTATGGATCTCTGAATTTGATCTATCCAGGAAAAGATTTAAAAGAAATTGAAAATTTTGATAATATATTTAGAGCAGAAGTTTCAAAATTTGCTCAAGGGAAATCGATTTATATCAAATTTTATTCAATAAGTCCCGAGGTTGATGGAAGGATATACTATCCTGCTGAACATATTATCACAATTGGATATGTTGGCCGAGATTTCCAGATTGAAGTTGGCCGAAATAATAAACCATTGCCTAAAACAATAAATCATGGATAAAATCCCGTAGAGTTTTGGGGATAAAAGTTCTTTACAACATTGCAAAGAACTTATATGATAAAAAATTTAGATGCTTGTGTCAATATGAAAGATGGACACTCCTTACTAATAATGGAAAAGAAAAATCTACTATTTTGAAAGAATATATCCAGAAATTTGATACTCATCAAATTAATGGAAGTCCTACAACAATCCAAGAATCATGCTGATTAAGGGAGTGCCCCACATGCAGACAAGATTAAAAAGATTGATTCTTCAAGATAAAAGATGAATGGAGATAAATAAAAGGGGGCCTACCACTACCAAAACATCTAGCCAGCTGCATATGGAGCCAAAGATGAAGAGGCAATAATAGAGGAAAATATGTCTCTTCGATGAAAAAAAAAACGCATGTGAAAATGTAGACCCCAGGAGAAAAAGAATAGAGAGACATGTAAGCCTTTTTCAAATTTTGATGTATGCAATGATGTAATAGACCAATAATAGCAAATTTAAGTCATGTATAAATATAGGTCTTTGGGGAAAGAATGGGACATTTCGAGTTAAAAATCATTCTCTTTCCTTAAGCTTTGTTTAAAACCAATTTTTCTAGAAACCCCTTATATACAATTGAAACCTTATATAAATCATTATATAAATAAAATTTCAATCTTTTGATATTAGAAAAATATGAGTTTCTAAACTTCCTATCCCATAAATTTTTGACAGATTGAAGAAGATAATTTCTTTTTTACTTTAACAAATAAAGAATTTTCTTTACTTAAGATCCTTATTCTTAATTCTAAGAAAAGATACAGTGAGAGCAAGAAACTGAAATAGCATAATTCCCATTGAGACAAAAGGCCGTTTGAGGGAGCAGTTTGCAGATTCAGAGTTTGAAGGTCACTCGGTTCTAAAAATACAGATTTAAGATCAAAAGTAAGGTAAAATTATTATCTTTGTTAAATTTAGAAAGAATTCTTCTAATATCTTGAAAGAATCGTAGGGATTATTACTTTTCATGTTTGTAAAAAACTTATCTATCATGTTATTATTATTCATAAAGTTTGTAAGGAATTATCTAAATGATGCCAGGCTATACAATTAAAGGATTAGATAACCTGTTAGAAAGACTATTAGAAAAAAATAAAAAAATATTTTTTCTCAACTAGAGACTATGGATATATCATTTAAGGAATATGATAATTTTAAAGAATTATATGACAATTATATTACAGATTATGCTAATTTATTAGATCAAAGGATTGAACTATATATTAAAACTCGAAATGAGAGAAATAGAAGAATTTTGGAATTATTCCAATAAATTGGGATATTTTGTGCAAAATATGGCAAGCCATTTCATTAAAGGTATTATAGACATTTTGGCAAGAATGAATAGTGATAGGCCATTTAGAAAAATCCCCCAATCCAATTTATACAAGAAAGACGTGGTCATATTAATTTGGTCCCCTATCTATGGAGATAGTTGCAAGTCATCCTCATTCAATTTTGTGTTTGCAGAAGAGTCCCTATCAAGTAGGTTTAGGTCCCAGTTAGTCCTTTCCGTTAAATTTTGTCATATAATGACCATGTAATATATTTGCAACATGTGTATAAATTGTATAGAGCTCGTTTGGTTTGTATTTCAATTTTTAAATTTGATTTTAGAGTTAATTTTAAAATTCCTTTGTTAGGGTATGTATATTGTTTAAAATTTGTTTAATTTGTCATCATGAAATTTTTTTTTACAAATAAATAAATTAATTAAAAAGGAGGTTTGGTTTGAAATTTTGAGAAATTATTTTATGACATTTTATTCCATTAATTTGATTATCAATAAAATAGAACAATTTATATTAATACATTATCAAGTAATAAATACATATAATCTTAGACTATCTCTAATGCTTGCAGCAAAATTTGGGATCAATTTTACATTACGTTGCATCAAATTGAAAATCATCTGTAATCCAAAACCCCAAAAGTTGTACCAAATAAATAGTGTTTTACTATTTTCTTCATTTTTAATTCTTAATAATTTATTTATCTTATATTCTATTTAATTATTTATTCTATTATTACATAATTTACTAAAAATATAATTACATTTCATTAAAGAAAATAAATAATTACTTTTATATTAATTTATTCCTTAATTATTATTGGTTACTTGATTAAAATCTATTGCATAAAGGGACATAAAGGAAAGAAAAAATTGTTCAACACCAAATAAAGGGCAAAATGGTACAAAATTACTTCGCACAATCGTGCAAATGCAAAATGATGCAAAGTATAGTATGTGGTTAGAAAGGGTTTGCATCATTTTTTGGTACAAAATGGTATTTTGGGATGGCATTGAAGATGTCCTTACAGTATTATTTTTCTACTACAAAAGTCAAATACAAGCCAATAGTATTTGAGTTGACAAACATAGAAAATAAATAAATAAAAATTACTAAAATGGATTGAGATTTTTTTTTCTGTTTTCATTTAAACAATTTTTTAGAATTTTTTTTATTACCAATAAATTTTTTTTTTTTAGAATATTAGAATTATAAAATCATAAAATTCTTATATAATAACTTTTTTTTATTTAAACGCTTATTTCATGCGTTTTGAATGTTTTTGGTATTTTCACACTAAAAACGTCAAATAGATGTTTTGAATTTTATGTTACAAGTTTATTATTATTTTTCGAAAATACATTTTCAAAAATATCAGAATAAACAAGTTTTGATATTTCACAAAACTGAAAATAATTTGAAACGAAAGCACCCTTAATATTCACAAATCAACAATGTCTTAATGTTCAGTGTGTTGCCTTGTCTTGTCATCTACGCTTATATAGATACATATATATTTAAATGTACTGTAAAATAGACTTTAGAGTTTTTCAATCTCAAAATTCTCAATATTTGATATTTATCATCAATAAGTCCAAATTCTCAGTATTCGTTTGAGAATAAAGATTTTTTGATGTCTAGATTTCTAGTATTTCTAGGAATCAATGGAAACTAGAAGGTAATTGTGTTGTTGTATTCCTTTGAAATCAATAGGACATCAATAGCATGTTAGTTTCATCTTTACTACGCTTTAGTCCCCTACACCAAGTTCAATATGTCCGCAACAAGAATTTAAGAAATTAGAAAATATCTCAATATCAATATTTTATTACTTCATAAAAGCTTGAATTCAAGACTTTTGCTTACAATGATCCACATAAAATTAGATTTATGTATTTTGAATGCACTCTTTTTATACGGTTTTGTTGGGTAAGGATGTATAAGATGTGTGTTTGGTAATTATTGAAAGCGAGAAAAAGGGGGGAATTGGGGAGAGTGGGTATTGCTATGTGGGTGATATGGAGCAAGAGGAATAAGAAGCGATGCAACCAAATACGTAGACGATGTGAATTATGTATGTCGATAAAGCTTGAGATTCGAACTCGAGATGATCATGAACAATGCATCGAAGTACTTGAAACGAAGGCTAAGAGGTTCTTAGCTTCTCTGATGCTTAAACCAGCGAATAGAGAGAGAGAGAGAGAGAGAGAGAAGGTATGCAAAAAACTCTAAGCAAAGAGTAAAGCAATAATGTATGTTTTAAATGAGGCCAAAGTGTTTGTATATATAGTGCTTTAGATAGTAGATACCTAGTACAACTATGATTCTTGAGGGATATTGGCTGACCCAAGTATATAGGAAGTTTCATATCATTTTAGGACTCTGTTGCTAAATTGTTATCATGTTGTAGAAGGGTTGATCTTCTTTGAATAAGGAGAAGTCTATTCAGAATGATAAACCATTCGTGCCCAATACACCTATGTTGGTTAGGTGATTATGCACTAGATTTGGGAGGACCTTGTTGGCTTCTTGGGATAAAACGCTCAATCAAAAAGGCTATCCTTTAAGTCAGGAAGTGACCATAGTGAAAATTATAATTGTGAAAGAGTCTATTCTTGTTGTAAGGTTGAGAATAAGCCTTGGGCTGGTAATAATGATCCTCTTAGTTGCCATCTCCGGGTCGGCCCTAAGTGAAACATATTGAATTATTACTAACTTTGCATTCAAGATCAAGTTTTGGAGCTCGAGATGTATGACCACCTCCAATCATGATACGTAGGGTGCATCCAGAAAATGAAAAGGTCATCCAACATCATTCTAGGTGATAACGATAGCGCGTCAAAGGCTTTGGATGTCAGCTACATGTCTATGATTAATGGAAATGGTCAAAAGCTTTCCCACCCTAGTACATCTTATAAATGGGGGTTCATTTCATTTAATTATTATATTCCAATCCTTAAGATTTTAGTTTATAAGGCCCTTGCAATCGAGTTCAACTAGTATTATCAGCTTTTAACACCACCACTAATAGTAAGTGATCATTGACAATTAGACATAATTTTTGTTTTGTAAAATATAGTTAGCTAGGAGTTAGAACTAGAGGACCAGGAGAGGGAACATTGCGAGAATGAGAGTTCTAGTTCATGGAAAGATAAATCCTTGGAGACTTTCTCTGGTATGGGTATTAGAGAAAACCCTCTACTAATGCTTGGGATAGGATAAAAGAGAAGGTCAATGAGGGTCATTATATTATTCTTGAAGCCATACTTTTAGGGTGATTGAGAATTGATCGCCTTGGAACTTCTAGAACAAAAGCCCCTTGCTTTTAGGAATATTTTGAAAGAACACTTTATTAAAGTGATGTTAAGAAATACAAGCTCAACCTACTTTTTTGTGTATAACACCCAAGGCTAAAGAGGCTTGGAAGTGTATACTGAGGATATTACTATATATATAGAGGCTCTGATAGTCGAGCTTAAGCTCTTCCAAAATAATTTATTAATTGGTACCTACTATCCTCTTGGATATGTCAGGGATAGTTGGCCCTGAAAAGGTGGAGGAAGCCAATATACAATTTTTTTTATTATTATTATTAATTTTTTTTTTTTTTTTTGGGCCTCTTCCCACCAATTAGGAACTTTCCCGAGGTTAAGCCTTCGCAAACTAGTGCTTGAGCTCAAATTTCTCCCCAAGTACATTTTTTAACCTTTTGGGAAGAATATTTTAGGACTTCAAATTATCAAGTTCAATCAAACATTAGAAGGAAACTAATTTTAGTTGTACCGAGATTAGAAAATATGGTATT
This sequence comes from Olea europaea var. sylvestris, assembly GCF_002742605.1. Taxonomy (NCBI): domain Eukaryota; kingdom Viridiplantae; phylum Streptophyta; class Magnoliopsida; order Lamiales; family Oleaceae; genus Olea; species Olea europaea. The sequence goes on along the minus strand of NC_036241.1, from coordinate 10,356,703 downwards.
CTAGCCAAGTGGAGGCTGTCTGACATTGTTTCTTTTAATCAGGTCAAAAACATGTGATTGAGCTAGAAACAATTCACCTAAGGGTGATCCAGCAAGCCCTTCTAGCCTAGGAGTCTGAGCTCTATTAGCTAGAGGGTAGGCTCCTATCTTCGAACTTCTGGCCTCTTAACTTATTCAATTTAAAATCATAAATGCTTGACTATTAAGGTAGTCATTATTTTTTTTGGAATGATAAATAATCCTATCTACATTCAATAGATCATCTAGAAAAAGGCTCAGGTCAAGGCTGCAAGGTGGTTGAGTGTACAATGATCGAAAAAAGGTAAGAGGGCTTTTCATGACAAGTCTCTAAAGAGAGAGGCCATGGGGTCTCAGACTAGGGTGGCCCTCCCAACCCACGTTGAGCTAGGGATCAACCTTTTCTTCTTGTTATATACAGCATAATAAGAAGTATAATAAGCTTGAACATGAAAACGCTATCCCTAAACTATATTTGTCCTCTCTAGTATTTTAGAGTGCTTAAAGAGATTTACTGATAAATAATTCATAGGATTAAACGATCCTTTAAGGTAAAACATTGAAGTAAAAATGATTCTTCCAAAAAAATTTGATGAAAAGCTTAAATATTTTAAATTTGTATAAGAATTGGAATAACTTGAAGATGATATGCAATGACGATTTCTTAAGTTTTGAAATGAAAATCTATCACTTATTTATAGTTTTCCATCGATATACCATGAAAATGTTCCAATTGTTCATGAAAAGTTAAGAATTTTTCTGTAAACAACGCCAAAAATCAAGTTGTGAAACTATCGCACGCATGGTAACATGTGTGTGCCTAGTTCACATGTTTTGGCTTCTGCTCTTGTAGAGTAGGCCACGTGCACGCATGGCCTTAAAGCTCATGCGTGCATATGGGCTAATTTCTTGGCCCTATGCCCATGTTATGATTTTAATTGATGGCAAATCCTTTATTGCCCAAATCTTCCCTAATGATCATCTTCCCTAATGATCTTGAATAATTATAACAGTCTCTCACTAGTTCAAAATTTTATTGATTACAAATTCAAATACCAACATTTATACGTACGTTTTAGATATCCTTCGATTGAATCTAAACACAGTGTAATCTCACGAAGGATCATTGAAATTATAGGTAGCATGATAACTTTGAACCAAATATTTCTTGTTATGATACCGATAAAACCACACACAAAAGTGTTATGTTTTCTAAAAGTTCCACAAACTCACTTAGTGTTATTATGACATTGCATTTGTCTAATTAGTCGAACTTTTAAGAGAGAAATTTTAATTATCTATTGAGGCAGTACTATCTCAAAGCTCACATAAGTGAAATTCTTCTCTTATCTTTGTTAAATTTAAAAATACTTGTACCCCGTATTGAACTTCATTATGAGTTTTATAAACTGAACTCTCCAACTGTAACAAAAAACATTGTTTATCAAGGATATGATTTTAAACATATATTGTTGAAACTATTCAGTTATCAAATGACTTGTTTTTACCCTTTGAACCTTGATATACTTATTTAGTATAGTTAGGTAGGGTTGCCATCATTGGTGGTACTTTAATCAAGGATCTTAAACCACATCCTTCTCGATGTCGATCTTACTTATTTTCTTGAATGAGGTTGAGTCAATGGATCAACTAGGTTTTCACTAGATTTCACATATGCGAGGGAGATTATTCCGTGCATAATTAATTTTCTCGCATAGTTATGTTTTTAGACTCATATGCCTAGACTTTTTGATAAATATTTCGCTATATACTCATGCTAAGGTGGCTTAACTATAACATAAGATAGGCATTAAAGAAATATCTTTTGCACCCAAAGGAATTTCATAAAGAAAATCCCTTAGCCACTTAGCCTCTTTCCCTATTTTGGTCAATCTACAAATTTGAACTTCATTGTTGAGTGTGTAATGCATGTTTGCTTTTTAGACCTCCAAAAATTGCACTACATCCAAGATTAAACATCCCACTGAAGTAGATTTGTTTTCTCCCGCATTAGATATCCAATTAGCATTAATATTCCTCTAGAAATTGTCTAGAATTTTGAATATTGCAGTCTAAGGTTTATGATTCTTTAAATAATCAAGAATCCTCCCAATAGCCTTTTAACGTTCTAAACTTGAATTGCTAGTAAACCTTCTTTTAATTTACTAACAATAAATGCAATCTATGATCTTGTACATTGTATCACGTAGATAAGACTTTCAATTGCACTTGTATACTCAATTTGTGCTATAGCTCTTCCATTGTGATTTACTAATTTGATACTTAGATCCAACAAGGTATTCACCTCTTTAATGTTTGTCATACCTATAAATTACGTGACATACGCGTAATGGAGGGGGTCCCACGTTGCCCAACGTAGCATTGTCTATTTAATTGATTGGACTCATTTAATCAAAACAGTTACATTTTTTGCTTGAACTTAGGCCCATTTCACTAAACCCATTTGGCCCACTTCTACTTCTCTATATATATGAGATTTCATTTCACAAAAAGGTATGATATCGAGCCCTAGCCAAAAATCTATCTCTTTCTCTTGCACTCATATTTCTCTCGTCCAGTTGTTGATTTGACCGTTGGAGTGTAAATAGTCGCCTACCTTTTTCTTGATCTACGGTCTTTGCCTTCTAATGGGGTGTTCAGTGTGCAGGTGATATCCACACAGAGGGGATGAGGTCGGAATTCTGTTGGCACATTTTTTGGGTCAACAGATTGACATTGTTTATGAGAAAACAATACGCTAACCATGTCTACCACATATAAAAGTCATCGAAAATGTAGTTTTTTCGAGCAGTTTCTCTACAAAAAACTGAGGTAATCTACCAAAAGAAGAAAAATGGCCAAGGGATTTGTCAAAGAAAATAGCATTATTTTGTTTCCTATGTTCGGTCGTGTTCAACTATTTTTTGAATCCCAACAACAAATGAATAGAAACCCAGAGCCAAGGAGAAGAGAAGATCAAGGGGAGGAAATTCCAAAATAAAATGTATACTACTAAGAAGAGAAGCGATGGGCTAGAATTTTGGATTTCTCAAAGCAATATTGAAGCCACTGCATCTGCTATTATAGCCCAGACTACTATTTTCAGTAGAGGTGGGCGTGGGTCGGTTCGGTTAGGTTTGGTTCTCACCAAAATTTTCGGGTATCTAGTAAATGGAATCGTCGGGTCCAAATATAATTATGGAACCGTTCGGGTTCGATTCCGTTTAGTTCAGTTTGGTTTGGTTCCGTACTATAATTAATTTTTTTAAAATTTATAACAACATTATATATATACAACTAATGACACATTCAATCGTTTTGGAATGCCAGAGACTAGTATATTACCTTGTTCAAATGATAACTACGGTCAAAGTTTCGATCGACGGAGGTCACCGTTTCGATCGGAGGTCACGACGTCAACCGACGATTGTATAGGTTTTGGAATGTCAAGGAGGTTGCGAGAGTGAGTACGAGAGTCGAAACAGTGTTATGCATTTTAGTGTATGTGTTTAGAGTTATTTAGTGGGTTTGATCTTGTTGGGCTAAGAAATAAAACAATAAAATGGGTAATTGGGCAAAAAATTAAAAAAATTAGAAATGAAACAAATTATTGGTCCAAAAATTTGGATTTAGAAATTATTAATTTGTTTAGAAAAAACTAAAATTAAAATAATTTGATTTATTCAATTTAAAAAAAAATTAGAAAGATTTGGTTCTTGGTCTAGAACCGAGAACTGAACCGTACCCATCGGTTCTCAATTCAGATATTCGTTCGAGTGTTTAATTTGACAAGAACCATCGGGCTCGGTTCGGGAGATCTGCCCAGCCCTAAATTTCAGTACTCAAACAACATTATCATATTCTCCAACCATTATAACAGGTTTTGAAAAAATCCATAAATAAGGTACATATTGTTTTTTTTCTCAAGATACATTCTTCTAGAAATGGTTGTCTGAGCTTTGAGTTTGTTGTGAAGATGGTGGAAAAGGTAAAGGTATGGAAAATATTTTATAGGAAATAAAGAATCTGCTGCAGATCATCCCATTAGTTATTGACCACCAAATGCTTGATGAAATGCCCAAATCAAAATATTTTTATCACAAGAATGTGTTTTTATGATCTGTTTGGCAACATCAAAACAGTTGCTACCTAAACTTCGGTGACCAACGGTTGCCAAAGGGGATGATAATAGCCACAATGCATGGGTTTTGCTTTTGTTCATTGTATAAACATTAAATTTGATAGTGACAAGTAATGATGGTGGCGTATTAAAACAAATTTCATGGTTCAGTTTTGTAGGCTACAAAAATGCTATTTGTACATCACTTTTTTCATATTAATTTTCACACTTGCGTGTGTGTGTACTATGAAAAAAAGTATATAAATAGAATGGTCCTAACGTGTATGTTGGCAGTCAATAAAAAATTTAGGGAGGCAATTTTGAACTTTTGTTTGGGCTATTGGATATTGTGAAATTGGGTTTCTGTATTTTACCTAGGCTATCCATGACTTCTTGATGGATCAAAATTGTTTGGATATTGTACACTTGGAAATATTAAAAGATCGACCTTGTTTGAACTTACTAGCAAATGGATTTCCATGTACTTGGACCAAACATTTCATGCATAACTTGGCAAGCTTATTTTCCTTGGGTCTCATTGCACCCTACATAATTAGGCCTATTACATACTTCGGGCGAATTGAATTAGGATCTCTTTGGGTCTATTAGCTGGGATGTTTCTGTACACTAGCCATCTGAGCTGTTCCAGTTTTTGTTTTCCTACAAATTTCATAAAGGACAGAGTAACAGGGCTGAAGCATATCTATATACTATCACAATTTTCTTCAGCAACAACAAATTGGTTACTCTTCTACCCACCGATGGACCCACATGGGGTCAGTTGATGCCACAAAAATTTCTTCCTCTTCCTTTTTTTTTTTTTTTTTTTTTTTTTTTTTTTTTTGTTGTGAATTATGCCTGTCCTAGCGCTTTTTTTTCATTTTTTTTTTGTATACTAAAGATTAAATATAACCTTGTCCAATGGTTTATTGTCAAGCCCATTAATTGGTATTTCACCTATCCAACTCCATATCCAAGTCCATTCTCTCCACTCCTTCACATTTTGGGATTTTCTTTCTTGTGCTAACTTTGTGATCTTTTTTCCATTTATGTAACAAATCGACACCCTGCTTGTTTGATTTTACATATTTTTATTCTAAAATTCATTTGAATAATTGAATTTGAGATTTGAGAAATATTTTCAACTACAATCCCCAATTTCCCATCACTTATTAGTTATTATCTAGTCTACAGGAAAAAACATAAACATCTAAACAAGTGGACATTGTCATATTATGGGAATTATCATTTGGATAATTTTTTTGTGATTATTTGATGTCTTGTGGAGAATCATGCATTTATCCTTATCCAGTTAAATTATGGGGTTTGGATCTAATTGTTGCAACCATAAATAAGAAATTAAGAAGACAACTATAAAATTTTGTGTAAATCTGAAAAGTATGATTTGGTCTCTGCTAGTATTAAAAAAAAAATGGTTGATGTCATCTTGTTTCTTCTTACTATTTATTCAACTGAAATATCAAATTCTCTCATCTAGATGCTGTGTTCGTATTTTGTTAATATTGAATTTGATTTTGTAACATTCATGGAGAAATATTTTAAATAAAAACCCTTATTTTCGAGTGCAAAGCAAAATGTAGTTGAAGCGAGCGTTCAAAATAACATATTATATATTGTTTTAAAAAAAATTGTATTTTAATTTTGACCCCACAACGTCAAATGTCTGGCTCCGTCCCTGCTTCTACCATAGTATCGAATGCCTGAACTAAGGTACCGTGGCAAATTTTATTCAACATGTGTGCTTAGATAGCACGTAACTAAAAAGCTGGTTCATCAGGTCTCTCTTTTTGTGAAGAAATTACTAAAATTATTTGCAAGCCGCCGAATATGCACGCTGAATGCTTGGCCAGTTGCTATGCTAATAGTTGTTCAGATTCCTCAAATTCTTCCAAAGATGATTCTGGTATTCTTTTATGATTCTTACACTATTTTTGAAAATGGAGTATGATGATTTCATAGTTTGGTACGAACGTAAGGTACTGGGGAACTTGAGAATCACAACTATAAACACCAGTGTTCAACAAAATGCATTGTTTCGATCTCTCTTATTCAATGGCCCACTGATCATCTCAATTACTCAAGGCGAGTCCTAGCTCATGGATTTTTTATTATTAGAGATAGCACTCTATACGTCTCCGTTTCTTGAATAAAAGAAGAAGCAACATCTAGAGTCCTCGTTCTTTGAATAAATGGAGAGGCGACACCTTAGACTCCTCGTTCCTTGAATAAAGGAAAATGTGGCATCTTGGAATCTTTGTTCCTTGAATAAAGGGAAATGCAGCATATTGAAATCCTCATTCCTTGAAAAAAGAAGAGTACAATAGTCAGACGTGTTTGTTCTTGCAAAAAGAGCTTTTCCTGGCCTTTTTTTAGATATGTTTATTACTCGCCCTTCGCTATTATCGAGTCTAGCTGTAAGACCTCGTCTACTCGAGGCCACTTATAAGATTTTGATAGTTCGAAAGCTATTCGTGGGATGCTTATTCCCTATCTTGCCAAATAGTTATTCTTGGCTTCGCAAGAAGTTTATTTCCCGCCTCTCACTATTATTGAGCCTAGTTGTAAGATCTTATCATTTCGAGGCCGCTTATAAGATTGATAGTTCGAGAGCTATTTTTGGGACGTTTATTCCTTGCCTCGTCAGGCAGGCCAATCCTATGATTGTCGGGGCCCAAAGCAAAGTCCAAAAATTAGGCCCCCTAAAATTAACGTAAATACAAAATTCAACAATATATTATGTAACATATTGCTAACTTAAAACTTAACATTAAAACAACAAATAAATATCTCAATCGTTTCACAATTAATAAAAAAATTATTTTCCTTTTCCTTATTTTAATATTAAAAAAAATTGGGTCAAAATAGTCCCCCTATAATTTTGGGCCTGAGGCACAGGCCTCATTTGCTTGGCCATAGGACCGGCCCTGTCGTCAGATACTTATTCTTGGCTTTGTGAGATGCTAATTTCTCGCCTCTCACTATCATCTAGCTTAGTTATAAGACCTCGTCCATGCAAGATCGTCTTATAAGATTATGATAATTCAAGAGCTGTTCACGGGATGTTTATTCCCCGTCTCGCCAGATGCTTAGTCCTGGCTTCGTGAGAAGTCTGTTCCTCACCACTCACTATCATCAAGTGTGGCTATAAGATCTCATTATCCGAGGTCAATTATAAGTCTCTTATAGTTTGAGAGCTATGTGCGGGATGTTTATTCCCCACCTTATCAGATGCTCATTTGTCGCCTCTCACTATCGTCAAGCTTAGTTACGAAACATCGTCTATCCCAGCATCTTATAAGACTTTGATAGTTTAAGAGCTTTTCGCGTGATGTTTATTCCCTAATTTGGCATATGCCTATTCTTAGCTTCACGAGGTGCTTATTCATCTCCTATCACTATCGTCGAGTCTAGCTGTAAAACCTCGTCTATCCGAAACTGTCTTTTAAAACTCCAATAGTTCAAGAGCTTTGTAGGATGTTTATCCCTCCCACTTTGTCAAATTCTTATTCTGGCTTTAAGGAATGTCTATTCCCTGTCTTGCCAGATGCTTATTTTTGGCTTCACGAGTTTCTTATTTCTTGCGACTCACTTTCATCTAGCCTAGTTATAAGACCCCGTCCACTCGAAGTCAGCTTATTGGTCTCCAATAGTTTGAGACGAGCCACCAGCTCGATATTTAATCTTCGATCTTCGTGACGCCTTGCCATATAGGACTACGACAGAGAACTCATCATGCCTCTGCATTAGCTATAACATAGTTATATCTATTTTTAGAGACCTCATCATACCTCTACATTGACTACATTACGGTTGCCTATCTTTAGAGCTTTGCTTCTTTAATTATGTCACATCTACTTATCTTCAAAGAGTTTAAATTATCCCCTTCATGAATGAATCATTCACCATGCTAAGATATCATTTACTATTTTGTTAGGAGAGTGATAGGCCCACTTTAATACCTACGAAGATTAAGTTTTCCATAGCACCACGGAGGAAGCCTTTACATGGAAGAGCCTCCCCTTTGTAAGGAAATAAAATATCCTTGATAAGAACAAGTGTGATGCCTCTATTAGGGAACCAAGCCTTGCTACCTTAGAAGTTAATTCCTTCCATGGCTGGACCAAACACCATGAAGGAAGCCTTTGATATGGATGCGCCACCCCATGTAAAGATGTCAGCTTATCATAGCTACTTATGTCCAAAGCATCAATTTTGCTACTTATACATTCAGAGCATTGCTTCTGTTACTTATGTTTAGAGCATCACCTCTGCTACTTATATGTCCAGAGCATTGCTTTTGTAACTTATGTCCAGAGCATCACCTCTGTAATTTATGTCCAGAGCATAGCCTCTGCTACTTATACATTTATAGCATCGCGAGTATCGTCTTTGCTACTTATATATCTAGAGCATCGCCTCTACAACTTATGTCACTCACATTCAAAGTATCACCTCTACTACTTATTTTCAGAGCATCGCCTTTTTTACTCACATTCAGAGTATCATCTCTACTACTTATATATCTAGAGCATTGTCTCTACTACTTATGTACAAAGCATCACCTCCGCATTTGCTTATCATAGCTGCTTATATATTCAGCCTCGTCTCTACAGCGACTCCATCATAGTGACTTATACTATAAGTTCAACCCGCATATAAATATTCTACTCAGACTTGGGAGACTATTATGATTATTGCTAGCACGTGCATTATATAATTGCTGTAAAGTACATATGTCACACACTGCTAGCAAGTCATGAGATATGACACTATTTTCATCACTGCAAATACAAACGCCACGTTAACTTTATTTTCATTTTATTATCAACATCATATTACTTGCTTCACTATGGCACTATTGCTACACTAAGTTGTTCGAGCATACGACCTGCTATGATACATGATAAGCTCTTTGCAGATTATATCTTAGAGAAATGTGATGTCATTATTCACTTTATGACAATGAGTAATTTAAGTGGCAAATGGATCCCAATTTATTTTATGTATGTGCGGTGATATTATGTTGTATTACAAGTTGGTTTAACCTATATTATAGAGCAGATACTGTCGAAATTTTGACAAATTATATGTGACATTTTTTGAGGCAATCTGTAAGTCCTTGATTATTCAGGCTCAAACAGAATTTTTCGAGACAGTTCATAAGTCCTCATGTTTTGAAGCAATTTATATTTTCGAGACAATTCGTAAGTACTCGCCTATTTAGGATCAATGTATATTTTCAAGGCAGTTCGTAAGTCGTTACTTATTGGTGCTACTCATAGTTTTGAGATAATTTGTAAGACCTCACTTACTTGACAGCTTGTATTTCGAAGTCCAGCGTACACATAAATGTTTGACTCGGACTTGGGAGACTATTGTTACACCTATATATTACATGTCATATACATGACAGAGAGGGTCTCATATATGTCAACGAGGCATTGACATTCAATTGATTGGGTCTATTTAATTAAGCAAGCAATTGCATCTTGAGTTTGAACTTGGCCCATTAATACACTCAGGCCATTAATACACTTGGTCCATTATCATTTCGCTGTATGCGTGTGTGTGTGTGTGTGTGTGAACTCACTTTGCAAAAGATATGTTCATTCTAATCGTAAGTAAATCCCCTCTTCCTCTCTTGCACTCTTTTTTTTTTTCTCTCGTCGGCCGTTGACTTGATCATCCAAGTGAAAACGATTTTCGAACCTTTTTTTCAATCGATGGCCTTTGCCTTCTAACGGAAAGTTCAGTGTACATGTGATGTCTACGTGAAGAGGACGAGGTCAAGATTTTATTTAGCGCATTTTTTGGGAACGGAAAGTTCAGTGTACATGTGATGTCTACGTGAAGAGGACAAGGTCAAGATTTTATTTAGCGCATTTTTTGGGATTAACACACATTAAATAGGGGTATGCTAAAAAAATTAAGATTTTGCTTATTCTCTAAACAAGAAAAGTAATTTATAATTTGGAACAAACAAAAAAGAGAAGCAGAACTATCTTTATGAGACCAAGGACGTATTTCTTATAGTTTAGTATTAAAATTAGAATAAATAGCACAAATTACATGTGATGTCTATGTGAAGAGGACAAGGTCAAGATTTTATTTAGCGCATTTTTTGGGATTAACACACATTAAATAGGGGTATGCTAAAAAAATTAAGATTTTGCTTATTCTCTAAACAAGAAAAGTAATTTATAATTTGGAACAAACAAAAAAGAGAAGCAGAACTATCTTTATGAGACCAAGGACGTATTTCTTATAGTTTAGTATTAAAATTAGAATAAATAGCACAAAATGTTTTATTTATTTATTTATTTATTTATTATTATTATTATTTTGCATTTTTACCTCAAATTACACATTTGATTATACTAAGTGTATTCCAGCAATTTTCATCCAAATTATGTTGTTAAGTGAACATGAATCCCCTTTTCTTATTTAAATAGAAGGATATTTTTATCTTATAACAATATTTCCCGATTTTTCCTTACACCAGTTTTCATCCCAATGCATCCAAAATTTTCTTCACAAATAATTTTCATTGTCTCTCGCTTGAACAATAATCCACGACTTCAACATTATTCCCTTCTTCTCTCCTCGACGTTGATGAAAGAACATAGTGAAATAGGGCTGGGCAAATCTCCCGACCGACCCGAACCCGAACCGGATCGAACCGAACCGGACGATTCTTGTCAAATTAAATACCCGAACGGGTATTTGAATTGAGAACCGATGGGTACGGTTCGATTCTCGGCTCTAGACTAAGAACCGAATCTTTCTAATTTTTTTTTTATATTGAATAAATCAAATTATTTTAATTTAAATTTTTTCTAAACAAATTAACAAATTAACAATTTCTAAATCCAAATTTTTGGCCCAATAATTTGTTTCATTTCTATTTTTTTAATTTTTGGCCCAATTACCCATTTTATTGTCTCATTTCTTAGCCTAACAAGATCCAACCTACTAAATAACCCTAAACACTTACACTAAAGTGCATAACGCTGTCTCGACTCTCGGAGCCTTGCTGACATTCCAAAATCTATACAATCGTCGACCGACCCTGTGATCTCCGCCAATCGAAATTTTGACCGTAGCGATCATTTGAACAAGGTAGTCTACTAGTCTCTGACATTTCAAAATCATTGAATATGTCATTAGTTGTATTTATATAATGTTATAAATGTTAAAAAAATTTAATTATAGTACAGAACCGAACCAAACGGAACTGAACCTGGACGGTTCCATAATTATATTTGAACCCGACGGTTCTATTTACTAAATACCCGAAAATTTTGGTTCGGTTCGGTTCTCTTTAGAATCGAACTGAACCGACCTGCGCCCACCCCTATAGTGAAGCGAAAGTAAGATATTATTTTTTGGGTATTTTATTTTTCATTTCCTAATTTCTTCTTCTAATAATTGTAGAGTTGTGAGGGGCGAGGGTTTTGGCTTCTATATTCTCAAGAATGGAGGTTATTGAAGTTGCACAGGTGTCTATTCGTCTTCCGAAACGAACATGTTAGAAGAGGAATCTTGCTTGATCATGCTACATGAGTCGTAATTGGAGAAAAATCAATTATGGGAAATAATGTGTCCATTTTGCATAATTTGATTTTGGGTGGCACTAGAAAAGTTTCTAGGGATAGACAACCAAAGATTAATGATGGGGTTTTGATGAGGGCAGGCACTTGTGTACTAGAAAATGTTAGAGTTGAAGGTAAAGCTAAAATTGGTGCAGTTTCCGTGGTGTTGAAATAGGTTGTGATAGGAACGTTTTTCACAATTGCAGTAAAACTTACGCTATATGCCAAACATTTTCAAAGATAGGGGTGTTACACGTCAAATATATTAATAGGTAGAGATATCTATCACAACATTAATTTTATAAGCTAAAATGGGGATGAATAGCTCCAGTTCCAATTCATCTTCATCATTGAAATTTCATGGGTAATTTAAAACATTAATACTGTCATTGTCTTTTTCTCATTTACACTCTAGTGACACCCTTAAATTCAACCTGAAATGGGGATTAATAGCTCTAGTTCATCGATCACATATTTAGGGGGTATTTGATAGGCATTTTTATGTCAAAATACATTTTAGAATAGTAAATTGATGTGAAATGTGTGGTTGAAAAATAAGAAAAAGTTTTTTATTTACGTGTAATATTACTTTAATAAAGAATGTGTGGTTGAAAAGAAGAGAGAGAGAAATGTATTTTGAAAAAAATGGCTACCAAACACGGCCTTAATGTCTTCTTCACCATTCAAATTTGTTGGGTTTCACCAATATAGTAGCCATTGTTTTTCTCATGGTAAAATACACTGTTCATTTTCTTGGGATTCACAATTTTTAATCACAAATTTCATCAATTTTTATTAAAATCTACTAAAAATCTAATTTCAATCCTCACCCAACAGGGGCTTAATTCATTGCGGGGTTGAATGATCATTTCAAACAATATTGACATTTCAACAGTCAAATTAATTATGAATGTGAATTTACTATGTTTAGAACAATGGATGCTAGAAATCAAAGCTTTGGAACTTCAACATCACTACCTTCAAAGGTTTAAAACCTAGGTGCAATTTACTATGTTTCTTTTAACTTTTGAACATTGTCTCACACAAAAGGTCCTTGTACTTAATGCCTTATCGATTTCGGTCCTCAGACTTTTTATCTCATTGATTTTGATCCTCTAAATTTTAATATATCCAAGTTAGTCCCTCAACTTTTCATTTATTCTATTTTAATCTACCAACTTCGGAGTTCATCCATTTTGGTACCTAAACTTCACAAAGGGTTCAATTTGGTTCCAAAATTTATGAAATCTTCCAATTGTTACCCTAACTTTACAAATGGTTCAATTGGTTCCAAAATTTATGAAATCTTCCAATTTCATCCACTTGAGTCTTAATACTTTTTGGCGCTTGCAAAATTCTATTTTTTTTTTTTTTTTTCCAAATTGAACTCCAAATCACTTCAATTTGCTAAATTCATCTCAAATTTAAGGTTTTTCTTTCTTTCATTCTTTCTTCTTCTTCTTTTTTTTATTTTTTTATTTTTTACCTACAAAATGAATGCGCATGCACACACTAATGTGAGTAAAAATTCATTCAAATAATCAAATAATAAGCAGATGTGTACAACACAGTTATTACATCCATAGCAACAAAGCAAAACATTAACAACTACATAGCAAATAGTTCGTTAACAAATATATTTTTTTTATTTGTTTTTATTATATTTTAAACCCCTGGTTGGTGGGGATTAAAATTTTGATAGATGTTGATTAAATTTATGGTTGAAAAGTTGTTGATTCAATAAAATATATGGTTAAAATTAATTATTGACAGTATGGTAGATAATGAAGATGTTTATTTTCCATTTTTCGCTTTTCTGGTGAGCTTCTGGAATTTCTGCGTCATCTAGAAAAAGATGCCCAGCTGAAAGGATGGCTCGCCACAATGTTGATGATCCAGGCCGCGCTTACCGATGCCGAAAACAAACAAATAGAAGACACAGTGTGCACGAGTGGCTGATGGGTCTAAAATCGTTGGGTTAGAAACTTGATGCCTTGGTGGATAAATTGATCACTCAAGCTTCACTTGACAAATCAAGGAAAAATGAAGGCAGCACCAATAAGTTATGGAAGCTTATCCCCACTCGTTCTAATATTTCTGTCGATGATTCTATGTTTGATCATGGGACTGCTTTCGAGATGAGAGACTTTAGTGGCAAGCAGTGACGGATCTAGAATATTAAGTCAACTACGGGGCGTTGACGGTAGCAATAGTAAGATTTTTATTAAAATAATATTAAAAATTTTTTACTCAATATAATACACTAAAACATAAAAGTCATGAACATTTGAAAATATAATCCAATATAACTTAAAATAATAAGAAAAAGATATTTTCAATCATAAATGTATGATCAAATTTCAAGTTTTTTATGAACTTAAAGGAAACAGCTTATACGTTAAGTATGGTTAAACGGTAAAGACAAGTTTCGGGTTTAGGTGAAGGTTGTGCAAAATTTTGAAAATAATGATTTTTTAGAACTATAACTATTTTTTACCCTAAAATAAAAAGCGTTTTTTGACCTTTTAAAAGAATAAAGAGTAGTACTTAGATTATCCAAATTTGAATATTATAAAATAAATTAATAAAACATAGCAATAAGAGAGAGAGAGAGAGAGTGTGTGTGTGTGTGTCATGAAGTAATAATTTGAGTCAATAAATTTTTTAATGAAATTATGAAAACGAAAACTAATAATATATATTGTTTAGTTATTATTTATTGTATTAAAAAATATAAACGAAAAAATAAAAGTACATAGAATTGAACCCCATACCTCTCACATAAAGAATGACCCCCTACCAAATGAGCTAAACTGTTTATTAATAACCAATGCCCTTATGATTAATTAAAATATAGTTCTAGTCCAAAGTTAAAATATTATTGAAGGAAATCAAACTTAGGTATTCCACATGGAGAGCCAAGCAATCTTCCATGTGATCCACACACCATTTCAACAAGTCCCCAGGGCACATCTCCAAGTGGTAAAAAGGGAGGATGGAGAAATCCAGCTTTGCTTGAGGCTGCCGCGTCAAAAGTTCGAATCCTGAAATATGGATTTGGCTCTTGGGTAAGTGCAAGTGTACAAGCAGCATCCCACCCTGTACCCTTGGAGGCAAAACCTGCGATTTACCTCCCTCACGATACTCCAGGACAGGGGCGGTGGGGGACCCTTAAGGTTGGGGTTCAACCTTTTTACACACCATTTCAACAAATGTTATACAATATATACACACACACACACACACACACACACACACACACACACATATATATATACATATATATACACACACACACGCACAAGTTCTTAATTAGTTTTTTTCTCCTATGGATCCAGCAAGGGGCAGCCACGTCGACTCGCCGGGTGCTGAATCGGTCGAGGGTGGCAAGTTGAAAGGTCTATCAAAAAGATTAGTATGCTCAGTTTGGAGGAGAACGTGAGGGGAAGGCCTTACAGAGCAGGAGAATGATTCCAAATAGCTTCTTTTATGGAAGAATTTGAAGTAGTATCGAATGCCTATTCCCTTTCGTAGGTCATTTTTGGAAACCAGTTCTTTGTCAAGCAGATTTACCCTTTCATAATACTCCATTGCAGATAGCAATTGATAATCGTTGGTCCCCTCGTGTGAGGGGAGTGTACATCTTGCTGCATAGCCCATTATAAAATGCCGATCATATGTAGAGTGGGTTCACAAGAATACACCACCGACCATAAAGGAAAAATTCAGATTATGTCCAGATACTTCTTCTCCAGCTAGCTGTGAAGAGTAAAGAGTAATTACTTCCCCGTTTGGCCCTCATTTTGATAAAATAAAAATGCGTGGAATAGTATTTTCTGAAAAATATGTGATTGAAAAATAAGATAAAATTTTCAATTTACATGTAATATTATTTTATGAAAAATTATTGGGTTGAAAAATGGGAGAGAGACGGATAAATATTCACAGAATTTAACACTCCAAAGGTTTCTTTACTATTTACAGAATTGGTCCATCAAAGGTTTGCTTGGGTGAATGTTAGTTCTCGGAGGCAAAGAAAACAAAGCAAAAAATTGAGTTTCTGAAGTATTAAGAACCTTATAGCTAGAACTCAGCTATGGCTTGGCTTGACATTCATACCTCTGTTAGCTTAGTCATATAAACGGGGGCGTAGTAAGCCCTTGATTGACAATTGTTAAAATGAGTTTTTTTTTTTTTTATTGAGAAAATGAGTTATTGATTATTTTGGAAAATGTATAGTTAAAGGAGGAGAAAATTTTTAGATTTATGTACAAAATATTTTATTGTGATATCGTGGTTGAAAATAAGTTTGAAAAAAAAGAGTTATATTTTACTGATTGTTAAGATTTCTCCGAAAATCAGGAGCACACAATTACACAATCTAAGAAGATGAGTTTGAATGCAAGGAAAAGAAAATATTATAGTGTACAAATTTTACTTTATACAAAGTGGTTTTTTGATAAAATACTCACCACTGCCTCAATAAATTATTTAAAAAAGAAGTACTTAAACTATGCTAACCTGTCTTTCGTTTAGGTGAAAAGCTACAAAATTTGATTACTACATTAATCAATCTCCATGTGGTAGTTTTAGTTTGCTTCGAGTTAAGACATGATTTATTATTTGAGACAAGTCTTTAACAACATAATTGTCAAAACTTCGTCGAAATGCTCATAAATTATTCAAACTATTTATAAATCACTAGTCCGGTAAAATAATTTGGATCGCATTTAAATTATATGCCTTGATCAAATAAAAACAAAAAAAATCTTCATTTACCATGAAAATGGGAATGTACATGCTGTTGGGAATCTACTTATACATGCACAGCGGAATTTAAAATAATTTTCGATTCCCACCAAGAATCGCCTTTGTGTTTAGATAGAAATTGTGATAAGAAATTCTTTTTACTTCAAGAAGTACCTTTTTGTAATATGTTCAGAAACAAAATGTTAATAAAGGTGACATATTTTTAAGCTTAGCCAAACATGCTCTTAGTCAAGTATAGATTTCTCGACTTTCTGATCTAGAAATGTTTATTTTTCTCATTTCGTGTCTTTTATTCCTCTAGGGTTTTCTCTTGTGCCAGAAAGAATAATGAAAACCTTATGGACCTCAAACCCTAGTTATGTATTTATATAAATCCAAATAGGCTCGGCCCGGTCCGGTCCAATAATTAATTAATCCAATTAATTAAACCCGCTCCGTGAATTAATTAATCCAATTAATTAATTCGAAAATATAAATAACAAATCCAATTAATTAATTTATCCAACGATTGTTAAATTAATCAATTGGCAATTTGCAATCTTCCAATTCTCTTTTGTGTGTGACCCATTAGGTTCCCGACCACGATGCCTAATGACGTGAAATATTATTTTGATCTAATCAAAATTGATAAATTAAAATACCCTTTTAATTTATCGTCAATTCACATTCGCCGTCCCTGATTGACATCTAGCAATGTGTCAGGGCAATACATGTGACGGAAAATGTCACGTGGTATGACAAAACCAAATTCGTTCGTTTACCGTGAAACTATAATCCCTTCGTCAATATGATCCGATCAATTACGAGATATGGAATTGTGTCAATCTCGATCATCGATCATATCTTTCACTCCACTATTAAGTCAATATAAATCGAAAACTCCTTTTCGACTTATGAGTACACCTTGGCCAAGGATTTCATCATTGACTTAATTGAATGAAACGCAGATCATAATCTCCTACTATCTAAGAGTGACGAATCCTTTATTGATCAATCACAACCTTCATACGATTCTTGACGTACCCGAACGATGTCGTATTAGCGGCCCTTTTCAGAGCAACATCCAACACCGCCAAAGTATGACTGTCCTCATATAAGGTACCATGACGACCTCAAGTCAAAGGACCAATTTCACTACCGAACGTTAGAGATTAACCACCGACACTCAGATAGTTATCCATGT
>NC_036241.1:10334374-10338232 GCF_002742605.1 Olea europaea var. sylvestris | reverse complement strand
TTTATGAATAAATCCTTTAACAACCATTATTTCAACGATTGGAATATAGGGATGTCGTTTTAGGAATACGAAAAATGCTCCCACTATCTTCTTGTAAACACACAATTCGTTTTCAAATTTGATAAAATCAAACACTTTGACTTTTCATCAAATCTAAGATTTCAGCTCCAAGAGACTTCTCTTAACCTATAGTCACGATATGCAACTGTTGCAAACAAAACCCGAATGAACTTAAGCAAGGCTACAGGAGAAATATTTCACCAAGGTTAACATTTAACCTTTGCTTCTAGCATTGCTTTGTATATATGGATATTCATATCCATATCGACCTTTTCTTTTGTAAACTATTTACAAAACCTTATGGGTTTTATTCCATCAGGAGGCTTAACTAAGGTCCAAACCTTGTTCACATACACCGAGTTCATCTCGAGCATCATGGCCTCATGCTGTCTCTTTTAAGTCAACACTTGATTTTATTTTGTTGCAACTAGCAGGTTCATTATCCTGGATCACTAATACCTGATTAATGATCATGAATTCGTACCGCCTTGAAGGTCGAATGATCCTACTAGATTCACATAGAGCTGTCATGTCTTCAGGAGTCTTTACTTCGTGATCCAAAGTATGTCACATATCAGATATGGGATCAAACTCGGATTTATCTACTTGGTTAACTATATCTGTGGACTTTTGAACTCTTTCAAAATTCTATTTTACTCCCACTGTCCTCTCCTAGAGTGAACATTTTCTCTAAGAAGACGATATGTCGTGAGACGAAGACTTTCTTCATGATAATAGAATTTATATTCAATTGTCTCCTTTGAATATCTCACAAATATGTATTTATCGGATTTAGTCTCAAACTTATCCGATTTAAGGCGCTTCAAATAAGCGTCATGGCCCCAATCTTTCATATAAGATAAATTGGGACTATTGTCTTTCCATAACTCGTATGGAGTTCCGTTAACCAATTTAGATGGGATATGGTTTAGTGTGTTGCACACTGCAATCAATGCGTGACCTCAAAACAATTTTAAGAAATTTGCATGGCTTGTTATTTATCGCATTATATGCAATAATTAACGATTCCTCCTTTTAGATACACCACCTTGTTGCATTGCATATGAAGGAGTCCACTGCACGAGAATCACATTCTCTCTTAGATAATCTAAATTTTATCCTTAAGATACTCTCACTTGATCGAATCTTAATGTGAGGATATCTTTACCTATTTGTTTCTCTAATTCTAGTGTGAATCTCTTGAACTTTTCAAGAGTTTCATGTTTGAATTTTCATCAAGAATACATGATCATTGATGAAATAAGAGAAACATTACCTGACATCTTTTGACATGAGTCCATATGCATCACTATGCATTAGACCAATAATTATGCTGACCTTTCTTCTTTTCAAGTAAAAGAAGATTTGATCATTGTGCTAGACATGCATAATTCTTACTTGTCAAAATCAATTAATCTTAAGTATACATCTTTATGTAACTTTGGAATTATATTTCATCTAAATGACAAAGTCTGTCATGCCAGATTTTTATAGTGTTTATGCCTTATAATTTCTATACTTATTATAGAATTTTTAGTATTAAAGAATATAAATGTCGTTTTATAATTTACCATAGCCATTAGGATCTTTAACAAGATAAACAAGAACAACAATTGTCCTTAACATTAAAATAGTTCATGTCCGAACATGAAATTCATTTTAATGTTCCAGCTATAGTTGGCATAAAACGACATTTCTCTAATTTCAATACTAAAACAAAAGGCAATGGTAAGAAGTATATTCATACAGGTAATGTAGCAACCTTTGCTCATCTCCAACGTGTATGTCAACTTCTCTCTTTCGCAATGGTCTACTTCTTTTTAGTTTCTCCATATTTGTATAAATACGATATTTACACCTGGTATCGTATACCTAAGAAACTCGTGAAGTAGACGTAAGCCATACAATATTCCTTCCAATGACCTTTCATTCTATAATGAAACCAAGGGTCATTAGATTTTGTATTTGTCCTTTTGCTTATACTGTCTTAACCATATTGGGTGCTTTCACAAAGCCCTTTTAGACTTCCTCTTAATATCTTTAGAGGAATCAATGGGTTGCCCACTACCAACTTTGATAAAGGGGTTAACAGTCCTAAGCATGTTAAGCAACTTAATATTTTTGCATTCGAGTTTATTCACGTTAAATTCATAATTAGTTGTGAATAGCTTTAGCTGACAGAGATTACAGAACCAAGTCACTACTTAGTTCATGGTTTATGATTGAACACAGTTGAGACATTTCTCAACGTCAATCATCTTCAGTGTCTAAGCATCGATTGAAGATTACTCTGTCATTTTGCACCGGTATAGTTGTTTGGAAGTCTCATATCCTTCCACACATGATTATTATCATACAACTCTTTGTAATGAAGAATTATGTGTTAACATCTATACTCTCGAGTTGCTTTTGTAACTCAGTGACATAGTTGCAAGTATCATATACGTTGCAGTACTATTATCATCACTGCGTTTACTATAGTAGCCACCTCTTCCTTAATTGAGTCATCACCAGGTGTCTCTGGAAGGGGCTACTCAAGGACGTAACCAACTTTCTCATGTATAAGAACAATTTTCAAATTGCAGTGTCAATTAAGAAAATATAGTTTGATTGTTGGCATCTAGTATGCCATTCAAAACATATGGTCACTCAGATTCAATATAAATGTAAATGACGAAAAGGAAAAGAATAAAATATATAAAATGCATTAATTAATTTAACATAGATTTTTATTAAATTAATTATGCTCCTACTGTTTAAATGAAATTTATGACCCTCTCACATAAATTTATGGAGTCCATGCTTGACTCCCAGTGGGCTGGGATCCCATCTATTATATTAAGACCTTGAGTGTACTCAACAAGCCCTAATATAATAATTGGGTAGATATTATTATCAATTATATCTCCATACAACTCCCAGATCATTAAGCTGACAACTCTTTATTTTCACATATCTTATGTGTTAGCTTAACATGCCTCTAAAATTTATCTCCTTGAGTGTACTCAACAAAAGATAAATTTTAGTTAAGTCAAACCCGTCATTCAGAAATATCAAATATTTCATAGTGTCAAACATATCCCTAATGGACCAGCCTTGAGTGTACTCAACAAGCTGAGACGATTTGGAACTCTGGTTTTTCACTATAATGATGGAAAGCGATTACAAATGTGACTTAATATTTTATGGAGGGATTTTGCATTCATGAGTCTCATCAACAACAATACAATCATATATACTATTATTATACATCTACTATGCAAATAAATATATATATATAATAGTGTGGACGATAATGGACTTTTACTATCTAGTCTTCCCGAGCCATAAGGAAGACTAGTTGGTCAATTTCTAGGGGTATAGGATTGAACAGTGTCAATGCACCATTTCCATGGTCTCCACCTCTTCTTATCTCTTCAATTAGTCCAACTCCAACATGTATCCTATACTAGTTGGCACGCAGGCCTAAATGAAATTGGACTCGCAGGCCCATAATAACAATAATAATAATGGACTCGCAGGTCCAAAATAATAACAATAATAACGGGCTCGTAGGCCCAAAACAATTAAGAGCTCGCAGGCCCATAAAACGACAAAATTAAAATTAACCATCCAACACATCCATATGGTCGAGCCCATAATCGTCCACTAATAATACATTCATCACATAAATGTATACCTATATAATATCTAATATTATATGCAAACAAGTTTTAAGTTTCTAGCAATTAAGTCGTCTAAACTCTTTTAGACAAATGAATCGGAATAATTAAATAATTAATTAATCATATTAATCGA
>NC_036241.1:10324187-10332489 GCF_002742605.1 Olea europaea var. sylvestris | reverse complement strand
ATTAAATAATAGATCTGCCATTTAATTGCATTAATTACATATAAAAGTATTTATGTCCAAAGTTGATTGGACCTAGGGCATAAGACTTACACATGCAAGCATACATCCCATGTTACTTGATAACATTATTTATGTATGGGTATTTGTTATGCATTTTCTGCTTTTTATTATATCGGCTCCTTGACTTCTGTTTTCGTGTTTGTTTTGGATTGGAAGAGGGCACTGAGGCAGCGTTAATGGTGAAGAAATATTTTCAAATATTTATTACTGTTAGGCAATTTGTTGTCAAACGACCTCTCCGGACAATGATGTAACCTCGGTTCTTATTATCAATCGGTTTTGGCCATATGATTGACTAGTAAATCGACACAATTATCAAGACAACACAATCCACATTGTTATGGACCGTTCGAAGCAACCTATTTTAAATAGTGTTGCTCACGGTTCGCCCCATTTCCTTGGAAGGCTATATTATTATTTTGAAGCCCACTTTAATTGAGTCGAGCCTTGTTTTTGGTCCACAATTTAACCCTAACCTAACTTATCTATTTCGGATATTTACTTGGCATATAATCGCTCCTTCCTCTCGGCCTCCAATGGTGTGCCTATTTTTCCCTTCTCTTTGTGAGACTCCACCTCTCGACTTCTTGATATACTTCACTGTGACCTTTGTGGTTAATCCTTTTGTGGGCACATCATTGGACTTCACTTCCAACCTATAGCAACCGGAGTGGGGGCAGCGGCAGTGGTGGTTTTTTTGGAGTTGTCTCAACCTTTGTGGTGTCGATAAATTGGTAAACTGAGCCCGGTTTTGTACTTGGAGTTGGGTGGAAATCAACCCTACAATTACCAAGTGACAGGTGCTTTCATGTTTGATTATTCATTTAAGAAACTACTTCAAATTTTGCATTTACGTTGATTTGGCCGGGTGTCTAATTTATGGACTTCACCATAGATTCTGACAATTATAGGACCGGCTCTGTTTGTTTCCGTGGATTGGGGGCATAACATTGATCGATATGCCTTTTCACATGGGTTAGGATTTATTCTTGATCAACGCGTTTATATTATTTTTTATAAAGGGGCAGTTTAAGAACTCGGGTCCGGCTTATTGTCCGGAACAACGAGAAAACTCTTTTCCAGTTATACACCTTGTTGGGAGTAATTAAAATTTTGACATGATTTGGGAGGGCGAGAAGAGAGAAAGCCCTTTCGCAAGTTTGAGTTATTACCCTCTTTCATGGGATGATAAATTGATCGAAAAACATCTGAAAAATGTTCCTTCCAAACCCCTTAGAACTCCACACAAGAATCGACCCAACCATATGAGCTCACTCATTTGGAGTAAGAGTAGGAAAAATATTGAAATAATCAAGGACTTTGTGGAAAAGTGATGAGAAGAAACCCTAAGCCACATACCCATTTAGTGTCCATGAATTGTTATGCAATCGCAAGGAGGTCGATCTGCAGTCTGAAATTGTTAGGACATACAAACTCAATATCGCTAGATGTGTTAAAATTTATTCCTAATTGCATCTAAATATTTTTCAGAAATATTAGAATATACTTTCAAAGCTTCATAAACAGCATCCTCATCACCCTCACTAAGGTTATCAGGCTCGTTTGAAGGTGCACTCAATTCAACCCTAGACTACAAAGTAGCCTTCTACTCAAGAGATTGAGGATTAAATCGGGTACCCTTATGGGTAGCTACAGTCCAAGGCATAACACTAGTATTAAATATCTCAACAAATGAATACGATTTAGTTTCATCATCCCTATACCTAAAACTATTGTTCTAGACAATACTAGACATATTTTTAGAATCAATTTGAGAAGATATCTTAATAATAATCTCTAAAAAAATTCTAAACAAAATCAGCAAGATATAATAGAAGATGTAGAATGAGGAAAGACACAAAATATGTACCTAAGAGATATTTTTTGGAAAAGTATAATAAGAACATTGTTTTAAAAACTGACCCGGTCATCGACCCAGAAAGAGGAAGGCTCAAGGATCAAAAGGTCGAACCGAAATCGAACTGGTGACTTTTATATAATAACACACACACAATATTTATATAAATTAAAATCAAATCACAAAAACAATCAATTACAATCAACTAAGTCAAGTGCTACTCAATTTAATTATATAATATAAGTAACTTAATAAGTCAATAACATAAAGTAAATAATAATGTCAATAACTGAATAACATGAAAACTTTAATAGCTAAAGTTTAAATGTTTCACATCAACTATCACCAATGAAAAAATGTCAAGTAATAATTGAAACCAAGAAGTGCACTAAACATAAAAGATTTAATAGTTAAATTTCGCCTTTATCATTTTCATCTATAAAAAAAAAAAAAAAAAAACCACACACACACACACATACAATACATTAGATAAAAATACATGACTAATGTAATAAAAAAAGGATAAAAACAATAAGTTAAGATTATTAAACTTACAAACCTTGAACATTATCACCAATTTCATGATCGTTGACATTGAAAATTGCATTTTCTTCATAAATAGCATTATCTAAGTCTTCATACTCGAAATCCTATGGTGGCACTTCTTCCTCTATCCAAAAGTTTGTTTTGTCAATCCACTCATAATCAATTGGATCATAAGATCTCTTCTTATAATAATGTCTATAAGGTTGTTAATGAGTAGTAGTTAGATAAAGAAAATATATCAAATAAATGAGTCATTAAAATAAACTCTTGATGTGGTAAAAAAATTTAACATTATATACCTATTCTTCAATCGCAAATTATATGTAACATAGACAAGATCGTTGAGTTTTCGATGCTCCAACCTATTTCTTTTTTCATGTGAATACGTTCAAAGACACTCCAATTCCTTTCACATCCCGAAGAAGTAGCTGTTTGACCAAGAATTCGAACAGCTAACTTTTGCAAAGTAGGAGCATCAGATCCACACAATATCCACCATTCATCTGCATAATTTAATGAAATTAGTTTTAAGAAGTGAGAATTATTAAAAATAAAAATAAATAACTAAATACAAATTCTCACCAGGTCTAATGATTTTCTAGTATTACATGCAGTTTACCTTCCGAAACTTCCTTCACATTTTTCGATATATCCTTATGTCCCCCATTGCTTTTATCTCATCACCACAAATGCTTTTGATTTCAAGCAAATTGAATGGACCTTGCATGACTTCTACTTTTTGACAAAATCCTTCTTCATAAATGAAAATAGGATTGAAAAAATAAGTTGATGCATGTATGTTAAGTTGAAGGTGTTTATCCCATCGTTCTTTAATTATATCAATGTAAGGTTGGTACAATCTGTTCTTACCTAAGAGTATATTCTTGATTCTTTTTCATGTCCTATGCATCCCACCATATACATAACCCATTGAAGGTTTTTCATCTGAATCTACAATTCGTAACAATCTTATAATAAGAGCCACAATTTTCACAACCATCAAACAATCCTCCCAAAATTTGTTATCCAAGATGATAGAACTTACACATCTTCCATTTGCGCTTTTTGAAAGCCTATGGCTTGTAAAATGCCTATTTGTTGCCAAACTCTATAATACTTGTTTGTGATCATAAAAGCTTTTCAATGTAATAAAAGTGGTAGCAAAACAAGTCACAACTGGATATACAATTTTCCTCCATTTAGGTATTTTCTCAACCAAGAAAAAAAAATAATAAAAAAAATTGTGTGATTATACACAATTATTGTAATTTTTGAAGCTCGTAATGCAAGGGAATGTACGTGAGGCATACGACTAATACCTTTTAAAATAAGATTCAAACAATGTGCAGCACAAGGAGACCAAAAAATATGATCATATTTGTCAAGCAATAATTTTGTTGCCGCTACATAGTTAGCTATATTATCAGTTACCATATAAACTACATTGCGAGGTCCAACCCATTCAACTATCTCAGAAAACAAGTTACAAAATGTTTGACCATCTTTCACTACATCAGATGCATCATAAGATTTTATAAACACAATCCCAAAAGAGAAATATACTAAAGAATTAATCCAAGTTCTATGTCTTTGATTAGTCCAACCATCAGCCACAAGTGTGCCTCCATTATTTATCCACTGACGTCGATAAGTATCAACAAACAATTGGCATTTTTTCTTGCAATCTCTCAACGAATTAGCATGAATGTCATTATAAGATGGACCTTTAAATCTTGGACTAATTGCAACAATGGCGTCTAATGCAAGTTGAAAGTAAAGTGATTGTATAGCATTAAATGAAATGCAAACATCATAAAACCACCTAGCCCAAGATATACGGGCTCTCTTTATTGCTTTATTACCAAGTAAAACACTTTTTAAACTAGATTGAGATCCACGATCAATCCTTGGAGCAAAATATGTTTCAATACCTTCATTTGCTTTCCTTTTCCCTTTTTCTTGGAAAGGTCAATGTGTCTACTGATCAAGCTGAGACTCTTCCACTAAATAAAATATATCTGACAACAAATGTCTATATTAAACTTAGGATTGCTTTATTTGTTCACCAAAATTATAAACGAGAGCCTTTATCGAAGCTTCGTAGATAATTCCGATTTAAGTGTACAACTTTTGTCTCAATCTCCAAATACTTGAATATAATTTCGTCATCTATAGGATGACTACAAATTATATATATTTAGATGATCTTATTATAAAGAAATTCAATCAAGCAACTCGAACCATGTGGCTCTCCTATAGGGAGTCCATTGTATTACCGACACGAAGTAAGTGCGTTACTTTGCTCATAGATTTACTAAAGGAGATCGTAGGATTTTGTTTAAATAAGCACTGCTCCCACTCAATATTTTTAAGTAATGAATTTTAATTAAAATAATTACCAGCTGTTCACATTAATTAAATTAATATACAATATAACTATTACAAATTTTCCTTCTAGAAAAATTTAATCTAAATTAAATTAAACAAGAAAATGTTAAATAATTGTAAACTGTTCATATTTACCAAATTAATATACAATTTAATTATTATATATTTTCAATCCAGAAAAATTTAATATAAGTTCAATTAATCAAAGAAAAATTTGTGTTCAATGATATACATCATATTCATAGTTTCACGAGCAATGTTATAAATAAATCTATATATCATGATATCAAGAATGACAATATTACAAAAAATAATTTAGAGCATCCATAAATCTATAAAATTAATAATTATTTGTGGCCCAAAATGACTCAAGAATAACAAAAAAAAAAAAAAGTAATTGAACCAATATCCAATACTAAATATAAATTTTCAACCCAAAATCTCCAAAGATCCAATAGTAGCGCTCCAAAACTAACAAAAGACTTTGCGACCGTACCTATGAAAATTAATTTCAAAAAATCTATATGTTTTTATTTTTATTTTTTCGAATTAAAAAAATAACTATGCAGAGAGATATGCATGCCTGTATGGCAGACAATCAAAATTGTCTACCCGAAAGATAGTTTTGACTGTCCGTCTGACAGACAGTTAAATCTGTCTGCAATATTATTATTATTATTATTATTATTATTATTATTATTATTATTATTATTATTATTATTATTATCATTTTGTCTACTGTGATTTTTGAGTGTTTATTCCTTTGTCTTCAATATTCAATCAATTTGCAAGATTCAACAATTACAAAAATTACATAATACCTATGTCCCGTAGGCTCACGATTTTGAATCTAATTGAAACAAAAATTAAATCAAGATGATGAAGTCGTAATCCACATATCTAGTTAACACTCAAAATAACGAATTCCATCAACAACTGACCACAAATAATTGGTTCATAATTTAAAATTATCCAATCATTCAATCATCACACAATAAAATATTCCTAGACATCGGTTGACTAGAACATGCAATCAGAATTCAGAAATAACAAGTATGTGAATGATCTGGATTGCTCTGATCAAGAGAGTTATGCTATAAAAATAAGGTTGGTGATAGGATTTAAAAAAAGGGGGATCAACGTTTCATTAAACAGTTTGAAGCAAAAAAGAAGAAGCCTGGCAGTATCCAAGCAACATAACTCAATCAAGAAGCATTGACCAAATAAATATTAGGGATCTGTTGACCTTCAAAAATGGCTCCAACAGACACCCTAGCTTCGTCCCCTCGAAACCTGCGCATGTAGCACCCCGTCAAGAGGCAAAGGCGGCCGGACGAGAAAAAGGTCCGGCGACCGTTTGCACTCCGACGGTCAAGTCAACGGCCGGACGAAAATAGATATATGGAGTGCAATAGTAGAGAGATGGGAGATTTGGCTAGAGTATTTAGAACATACCTTAAATTGTATAAAAAAAAATTAATTCAATAAATTAATCGTCTAGATGTTCACGTATATAGTTTACCAAAATTAAAGAATTTGAATTTTTACCTAAATTCGATGATCATCTATTGAATTGATTTTGAATCACGAACTTTCTAATTGCAAGAACTTGGTGTTTCAAACCTCCAAGTCTTCTATGACATTCTCCAAATTAAAGACTACACCAATGCATGGACACCTTTTTTTAATTAATTCAAGAAACTAATTTTTGAACTTGACAGTTGGAAAGCACGAAAATAAATATTTTCTCTCTCTTTCTCTCTAAAATTTGAATTCTATGGAATTATGTATTATGAGAATGGTAGTATTTTTGTATCCATCTAGTCTCCATTTATAGAGATAAAGATGTTATAATCCATGTCAATGATAATTCCATATTCAAATAAGAGTTCTAATAAAAATCCAAGTAGGAGTTTTAATTAAAGTCCAAATTCTATCAGCTTATATTTAATTACATGTGTAATCCTAGAACTTCAATTACAATTATAATTAAATTTACAACTTTCATAATAATTATATCTAAGTACAAAACTTTATTGTAATTTATAGCCTTTGTTTGAGCCCATTTTTTGGGAAGAATGAATTTTTGAATAGTGTATTGATAGGAAATGTGTGGTAAAAAAATAAGGAAAAATTTTGAATTTACATGTAATATTATTTTATTGAAAAATTTGTTGTTAAAATGATATCAAAATATTATTGAAAAATGTATTTTTTCAGAAGAATCGAGCTCAAACAAGAGCACAATTAAGCCCAAAACTATTATAATTACCGTAATTAAGTTTGAATACTTTATGATGCTATCACAAGGATCTGATCGGACATATATTATCCAAGCTACAATAATTAGATTCTGTCTAATCGACCCTAAACTACCCAATCAAATTATTGTTTTTGTTTTTTCTACTAAAGGCAAAAGATTAAATTCTTGAAATATATAAGATCGCAAAAACCAATGAATCTGTAATATTTTTCTCAGACCTACCGCATATGTATTTATCCCCGTCTGAGATCTGATAATTAGATGCGAGCGTAAATGATCGTTTTGCCATTCTAATTATTCTCACTAACTCAAGCATCATTTTCTTCAACTATCCTGTGAATTAATCACAAATGTTGAAGTTTAGTCATCACTAAATATTGAGCTAAGATTTTAGCTGTCCAACGAAAAATACTTTAATAGTCACTCTACCCATTCTCCAAGTTAATGGTTCCTGACACGAATTCATGTTTTCTACTTCGCTCATTCTCAAATTTCCAACTTATCGAGATGGTTGACCAATCAAATTGATATTACCCATTGATGAATCAAAAAACAATTAAAATCACAAAAAGATATACATAATCCTGTCAAGAGATTTAGATAAAATACGCAGCGGTCAAGTGAAATTTAGTTTTCCACACGGTCATGATATAGAGTTAAATTCGACACGAAGTCCGTTCAATACATTTCAAGTGTGCTAATGTCACCTTTAATTATTTCTGTGATAAGAACAAATTACAAACCCGAATAGTGAATTGGTTAACACTATAACCTTCCAGCACAATGTGCCAATTTTTATACATAGATTGTGAACACATTATTTATGATCAAAATATAAATTGTGTCACGCTATACTTTTCAACACAAGCACCTAACTCATATTATTACAAGTGATGACAAGCACTTTAATTTCGAATGCTCAATAATAAATAAATGCAATAAATAAATTAAACGTGATTTTATTCAAGATTAGAATATTGTTATTTTTACATCAGCAAATCTATACTATATGGGCACACAACCCATCACCAATCACATGACATTTGAAGATAAGAAGCTATAAAATGCAATTGAGTACGATGTTCCCAATTAGTAACTACAAAAAACTCGAGATTTACACGATAGCCCACATCAATAAAACGTTATCGAGACTATCATGAAAAAATTGCAAATTTTTTATTGCAATT
>NC_036241.1:10315450-10318659 GCF_002742605.1 Olea europaea var. sylvestris | reverse complement strand
AAGATGATTTGATCAATAAAAAAATTATTTTAAAAATCGATTGCAAAGCTTCAAAAGATGTTTTACAAAAGGATGTAAAAAATGATTTTACTTGTCAAGAAACCTTTAATTACTTTGATTACCAGAATGCTTGGTACAAGGTTTTTCTTTTTAGACCTGTTACCCATTCTTGGTTCATTATTTTTAATCAAAATTGTAACCCTCATTTCCCGAGTTGGTTTCAAACATGGTTTCAATATCATGGACTCGAAGAGTCAATTTTACCCAGTCTCGCTCTTCAAGGATATGAATACTTCAAAAAAGAGGCAAAACCTTTTCTGAAGCCTCAAGAAACTCTTTTGTTCCAGTTCGCCTTCAACTTGAAAGTTTCCTGGATTTTTTGCTGGGATTTCTTTCAGTATCAAAATTTCAAGGACGATTTTTCTTGTCAACAAATTACAAGAAGATTCAAGATTAAATGGTGGGCAAAGTTCAAAGAAACAAATTGTTGCCCAAAAGCAGTTCAATCATGGATTTAAGAACAAAGAAATTTAGGTGTACCTAAATTTTCAAAGAAAGAACAAGAAGAACAAGCTGATTTTTTGACTGAAAAACAAAAAATCATTTCAATGTTATCAAAATGTAAAGATCCTAAAGAACTATTGGAAATCTACGAACAAATTTCCAAACAAGGATCTTCAAAAGTTTCAGAAGATGATCAAGATGAAGAATCTCAATTCTCGCAAGAAACTGATAATGGTGATGACTATGCCGAGTATCTTGCTCAAAAGAAAGCTGCAAAAGCTTCAAAGAAAATTTCAAAATGACTACATGGACCCAACTTTCTTAATGATTTGTGAAATTCAAGGGTCTATAGATCAAGAGAAATTTTACTCAATCTCTGTCCAATTCAACAACGATGATGCAATCTTTGTCAAGACTCACATCAACTTTGTGTCAGACATCAACCTTTACTTTAATAAAGAAAAGACTATCTTTATTAAAAGAAGTCAAAAATTGGANTTTTTTTATTAGAAAATACTCTATAAATTTTATTTTTGACCCCCGAACCCAAGTCGTCTGGGTCCGCCTTTGGTTGATCTATTATTTAATTGAATTAATATTTTAATAAATTAAATAATAAAATTCATAGACTCAAGGTTGGTAATTTGTTAATCACAAAGAGTTGTGATTGGAAAATACAAATTACATATGATTAAATCTTAAATCATCTATAATAATAAGTAATAACGAGATACGAATATCGTTATTATGGTTGGACAATCACGTGTGACATTTCTTATTTGTAAAATAAGTAGCTTATCTCACAAGTTAAAGTGTAATGACACTTAAATATACATGTGAATGTTTTATTATAAAACAAAACATTGGAGACATGCTAGAGATATTCTAAATGGATAATATTTGAGTATCAATTGTTAATCTCTAATATTCAGTAGTAGAATTGGTCCTTTGAGTTGATGTCATCATAGTGCTTTGTATGGAAACGATCATACTTTGGTTGTGTTGGATGTTGCTATATCAAGAGTCGCTAATACGACATCGTTCGAGTATATCAAGAATCGTATAAAGGTTGTTCTCGCAGAGATATTTGTTTCGTTTAAAATACCGCAAGTTTGCGATTTGTTAACAATTAATAAAGTTGATTTGAGTCAAAGTGTTGTCCCAAGAAGATTGATTTAGTCCAATTTTAACTATTGCGACCTTGATTGAAACAATATTAGTGTATGTATTTGTTTGTGACAAAATTATAACTAAAATAATTTATTTCTAAAATTATAGGAAAATTAACTAAGCTAAATACAAATTATGTTGAATACAAGTTAATGTGTTCTAATGGATAACAAGAACACTAGGATCCCAAATTCTCATGTAATAATCATTTTAACCCTTAGTTCCACACATTGACAACACAATTGAATTTGAAGAATCAATACTCCTATTTTATTTAGTAAACTCTTTCGAATAATGTTAAATCTACTCTAATATATGACTCGACTATATTTTATGATGGATACGAACATACAAAAATAAATGAATTTTTATGTGCGCTTAAAGATTCATATACAGTATAGCGATATATTTTTATTTCCTATCAAACCTTATGAAGATTTACACTATGTCGAGCTTATTTTTCTTCTTTCACATTTATAAAATAAGCAACTAAATTCATACAACTACCGTGCACAAAATTGTAGAGAAAAATAATTATATAAATCATTCAAAATCCAAAAACATGTTTTCAATTTTAAAAAATAAAAAGTAAAACTAAAGATTAAAATTCATATTACAAGTTTTATCATTCTCATAGCATTAAAATCATTTAGTTACTCATAATATCAAGATTAAACAAATAAAACTGTAAAGACATCACCGAGCAATTGACATAATGTGATTAACTCACAAATTTCTTGCATAATTATGAATTATTGCACAAGATATTAGATCATTTTCTTCAATTATGCTGCCGTTTTTCATGTGATTTCTTTGATTCGTTTATTTTTCTTCTCCAATTCCAATTGAATTTCCAATCACAACTCTTCCTTTTCAATTCTTGCTCTTTGTATGCATGTGCGTATCTTCTCTACGTTCCGTTTTTTGTGTATATATTCATGGACAAACCTATTTAGCCAGGGGTGCTTGTTCTCCCTTCAGTAGGGGGCTGCCACATTGGCCCCCTATTTTTTGGCTTACCTTTGAGCCTGGCCCTTCAGCAGGTTTCATACACTCCTTTTTTTATCCCCCCAAAACCCACCAATTTCATGCCAATTAAGAGTCCAAGAAAGGAATCCAACTCCTTTCCAAATTTAATGACCCACCTTTTTTCCTCAATGGGAGTCTTTGCCCCTGTTTGGCATTGATTTAAATCAAATTTTAATCCAAATTAAAGTCAAACAATTAATATAATCACATTTTTCATGAGTCACACAATTTTTCAACCACATATTTAAAATTTTTTTTTATCAAAATTAACTAAAAAACTAATTTTAATCCCTACCAAACAGGGGTTTTACAACAATAAGTTCACAATTCTATACTATATGATCACAAATTATTGAATTAATTGGTTAAAAACTATTTCTTGGCGACGAATCAAAAACTTTTTAGGTAACAGCTTATTTCACAGTCACAAATCAAAATTTTCATAGGTTATAATTTATTCATCGATTACTTATCAAAAATTTCGTAGGTCACAATTTATTCATCGA
>NC_036241.1:10305153-10306760 GCF_002742605.1 Olea europaea var. sylvestris | reverse complement strand
AACCTAATGGATCACACATAAAAAGAGAACTAGGTTAATTAAATATTGGAATGGGCAAGTGTCGGGCTAAGCCACTTGAATTTCTATTAATAAGCTATTATACCATAACAATTATTATCTTGTTAGCACAAGAAAAGAGAAAACCTAATACTCTTATTCTTGTTCCTAGTATAGATTTTCATTAGAGGTTGAACAATTGAATAGTTGTGGATTACAGATCGTAATTATCCGTGTTCAAGATAAGTAAATGTTTGCGAAATTCAACAAAGGTATAATTCCAATCAAAGCTTCTATCTAAACACAAAGCAGAACATTGGTGGGAATTGAAATTATTTTTATTTTCCGTCGTGCGCTATTAAGTAAATTCTCAACAGTGGTATCCCAACCCACTTTTTGCTTGTTAGAAACTGTTTTGCATCTTAGAACATTTAAAAGATGATTATTCATATTTTTTCTTGAATCTAGCAATTGAGAAAATTGAATTTCATGTTTCGAAATATGATTTGGAAAAGAAATTAATTTTGGGCCAAAAACAAAATGGTTGTCACTGCCTCTGGCATGGATGTGGCAGAACTCGGTGGTGCTTGTTATCCCCATGTGACGCAAAGTGAGACAGCGAGCTACCGCGCCCAGCAGCTGTGCTTGTTACCACTGTCGATCTTCCCCGCAACAGCGCCGAACGCTACTGGAGCAACAGGAAGCCATCACTGTTGGACAACAACGACTTCTGATGCAGAAGCCAAGGGGCACCAGTCGCCGTCCCTGAAATGAGAAGAAGAATATTTTTTCAGGGTTTTTGGTTTGGTGTTTGAATGTTAGTGGGAACCTCTAATACAATTTGATAAATTCAATTTTGAATAGAAATTTGACTTTGATCCAAATTTTAATCTTGACCCATTTAAGATTTTATTTAAAGTTGACTACTCTTTTAAATTATTGATAAAATTGGATTTTAACTTATATTTAAAACTTTAACTCTAAATTGAATTTTATTTTATTTAGGAGTTTTTTCTAAATTAAAATATTAATTCAATTAAATTAAAGTTGGTTTAATGACAGGAATTATTCCAACCAGAACCAACTGTCACATTACGCAATTTACTCGCACAAGGGAAGAAATTCAGCTAGGACTCAATAACCAAGCTGATACTTCATTAATAAACTGAAATTAGTTTCTGAAATAAGAACAATTTCAAGAAAACAGCATAGGAATTGAGATGAGGAATAGAGAAGAAGAAGAGAGTCTGGATGGGAGGGGAAATAGGGAATCTATCGATCATTCAACGAGGAAATGGTGGTAGATAGCCAACAAAAAAAATATTTTTTCAAAATGGCCGTTGACTACTGTTTAAAAAAAATTGAAAAATCTGTAAAAACCTTAAAAACAATGAAAACTCAATATTACCCCTAACAAATCACTCTCAAATCGACGTCCGAAAAAGAAGGAGAAGAAATCTTGTTGGAAATAATGGTAGAAATCTTTGTAGATTATATAAAATTACTGAAAATGATATTTTTTTGATTTTTTTTTTTTTGGCCAAAATGGCGATTTCGACACCTGGACCGGAGAAGAAATGGAGGAGAGGGCTAGACGGCGGCCCAGCCGT
>NC_036241.1:10248438-10298181 GCF_002742605.1 Olea europaea var. sylvestris | reverse complement strand
AAGTCACAACTTACTATGCAGTCACAAATTATCAAATTATCGATCACAAATTAACAATTTCTTAGGTCACATGATATTTTTTTATCACAATTTATATTTTTTATTGGTCACATATTGTTTATTGGCCATAAATTAACCAATTTAATGGTCACAGTCAACCAAATAATTTGAGACCACCACCAACACTTGTGACCACTATCTCACTGTTGCTTCCAGTAGCACCACCATCATCGTTGCCAAAACTACCACTACCACAATCACTAGCTCTCGATGGTTACGAACCCACAAATAGTTGGTCACAAGTGTTTTCATACTACACTGCCACCACAATCGCAGCCCGCAACCACGACACCACCATCGCCGCCACCGTTAACACTACCACCCCCATCACCATAACAGCTGCTTCACCACCACTACCAAATACTACCACGACACTGTACCATCACCTCCAACACCATCTCCTACACCACCGTAACCATTACAACCACGAATTGCATGAACACCGTCATCTATTCAACTACAACCACTATTTGCAAAAACACCAACCACCACAAGAAAACTCAAACTAAACAAATCAAATGAAAAAAAAAAAATCAAAAATTGCAACACCGTGTATCACCACCACCCACTACTATCTAAACCATCACCCCTGCCACAACCAAAACACTTGGAACCAGATCGCAAGTGTTGTGCGCACACGTGACCACCACCATCACCACTACCAAACCACCTCAATAAACTATTACAAAAATCACCTCAAAACCACTTATGACCACTACTAGCACCATCGCCCACATCTGCCTAAACTATCGTCCCTGCCACAACCACAATCAACACAGCCCAAACACCTAACACAAACGCGCAGTCGCCACCACCACAGTACACCATCGGTGGAATGAAGTCGCCGAAAAAGTAGGCCACGCTATGCGAACTGAGCGTCATGGCTCAGATCATCGACGCTCAACGGCTATCTAATCTTGCTGGCTGCTGCTTCGATCCTCAGAGTCGTGTTGTTCCGATGGTGGCATCTTCAGTTACGGGCGGTGGCATCTTGGGGGATAGAGAGAGAATGGATAATGGGCAATTGTGGCGTCTTCATAGTTATGGACAACGACGTCTTGAGGGGTAGATAGAGAATGAAGAACAGGCGACGACATTTAAGGGATAGAGAGAGAATGAAGAAATGTTGATAAAGATAATTAGGGTTTGTAATGTGTATATATTGGAGTATATTAGTAAATATATTTTTTATAAAAATATTGATTAAAATAAGATTTCTGACTTTTGAAATATGAAACTTTCAATCTGATTTTAGAATGTTGAATAGTTAAAGTATGATTTTGTGTAATTTTCCCTTAATTATTATTCATTTATGGGCCTACGAGCACTTATTTATTTTGGACTTGGGAGTTCATTGTAATTATTATGGACTTGTGCATCTAATTATTTAGGTCTACGTTTCAACTAATATTAGATATATGTTGCAGCTAGACTACTTGAAGATGCAAGATGAAGAGGAAACCTTAGAAATGGAGCATTATATGATTCAATGTTATGTCCTCTAGGAATTTACCAACTAATATTTCTTATGGCTTGGGAAGGCTAGAGAGAATTAGTCCATAATCGTTCACACTATTATATACACACAAACACACACACTACAATGAGACATTTATATGATAAATCATTCACTAAAATATTAAGTCTAATTTACATTTGCATCATTATAATGAAAAATCAAGATCATAAATCGATCTCAACTTGTTGAGTACATTTAAGGCTGGTCTAACAAGGATATATTTGTACTACAAAATATTAGATATTTTTGAATGATAGGTTCACCTAACTAAAATTTATCTTTTATTGAGTAAATTCAAAAAGATAAATTTTAGAGATATGTTACGATAACACATAAGATGTGTGAACACGAGTCAGCTTAATGATCAAGAAATCGCATAGAGATACAATTGATAATAGTATTTATCCAAGTATTTTATTAAGGCTTATTAAGTACACTCAAGGTTTTAATATAACAAATGGGATCCAAATCCACTTTGAGTCAAATACCGATTTCATAAATTTATGAGAGGGGGTCATAAATTCAAATGAAACAGTGAGAGCATAATTTATTTAATAAAAGACCATGTTGAATTAATTGATATATTTTATATATTATTCTTTTACTTTTCTTCATTTAATATAACAAGTTGATGAAATCTTCACTAAATTGTGACGTGACTATCATGAAAAACATGTTTCACTTTTAAGTTTCTAGTTGCAACTACCCTCTTTGGAAAGCAAAAGCTCAATTTTATATAACTGAACCTGCAATAATCATGTGACTATTTTACATTTTTCGTTGTTTGGCAATTCACTACGAAATTATAATAAAATGTTGGGAATTAATTTGTTCCTTTTCTAAAGTTTGAGGCAAACTTGCTACTAAAACAACTCTGATGCCTAATGGCCCAATTTTCCCATAAGAAATTTAAGTCCCTGTTTCTAGTAGATTAATATCAAATTTTTAGTAAATTTTAATAAAAGTTGATGAACTATGTGTTTGAAAAGTTGTGGATCCTATGAAACATGTGGTTAAAATTAATCAAATTTTAATATATATCGAACAATGGCTAAATAACTTTCAAGTAAACTATTATAAAAATGTAAACATATATTTATATTCGTTTTTTTACTTGCTGCAAATACGTTTGTAAAAGACCGAAGTAGTTAAAAGGTTACAACACTTCATTTCTCGCTGAAGGTTTTGACTTGAAGGTGGTGGGAATTAAAACTTAGGGTCTGTTTGATAGAAAGAATGAAATTTGAGTGGAAAGAAAACAAATTCCAAGGAGTTGAATGGTCTAAAACTTGTTTTCCTAGGAATTTCAATTAAATGCGTTTGATTGGTATAATTTTTCACTTAAAAAATATTGAAATTTTCTATCTTTTGGTATTTGTTTGACTTTGTTTTTTATGAAAATTATCAATTAAAGGGATAAAATTTGTTATAATTAGGGATAGAATTTGTTCGAATTGTCAAAAAAAAAAATCAAAAAAATAGCTGAAAAACCAATTGCTACCAAAACATGGAAAAATGGGTCACATGGGGGGTTGGGTGGAAAACCAATTCCATGAAAAATTTTGCCCATCAAACGTATCAATTGGGTGGAAAATAGAGCCTATCAAATAGACCCTTAGATTTCAATTCACGTTAAAGTTAAAAATTAATTTTAACCACATATTTCATCATATCCACAGATTTTAACCACACAATTCATCATTTTTTTTTTATTATCAAAATTTACTAAAATTTTGATTTTAACCCCTACCAAACGAGGCATAGTTTATGATGTCCGTTTCCCTTGATTGGACTGATCGTGGTGACATATCATCATTATCGTCACATTACCATCGATACTCTACTACTATCATAGCATCTTTGTTTTCAAACTTCCGTTTTATTTTTAATGAATGACATGCCATTACTTAATACAATCATGTTGTGCTATCAAGAAGGGTTTGACACCATTCCCATAGACCCTTTACAATACAAGGGCACAATTTTTTTGTCATTTTTTATTAATATGGATCCCACTCCCATGTTAGTATATGTAAGAAAGGGTGGCATTTTCTTTCAGGCAAAATAGCATAATTCTTACTTAATAACTATGTGACTTCTATCTTATTGAATATGAAAATTATTTTTGGTAGACAGATGCTCAAGATACTATTAATTATTATCGTTTGAGTTTCATCCTATTTCAATTTCTTTCTAGAAAAAAAAATGAAAATTAGATAAACTTAAATTATTTATAGGTTTCTAACTTGTTATTCTTATTAGAATAATGTTATGTAGCACAATTAGTGCTAGACAATCTACTTGTCAATTGAGTGAAGTTAAATAATCGAATATTTTAAATTGCTGAAAAAATTCAAAACTAATACATTAAGAATAAAATTTCAAAAATATCAAATTTGTAGAATCTTTTCAAAAGTCGGGTGATAAATCAATTTATATTGTCTATATATATATAAGAATATGTTGTTACTTAAATTAAGGATTAATATAGGATCTAAAACTAAGCAATTAGTTATTTCTTTTCACAGTTCTTGCACATATACCAATCTCATCTTACCTTCCAAGTTCCAACCGAAAATCTCAATTTCTCATCTTATCTCACCTCCCAACAAACGAAATCTCAAATTGTTTGACCATGACTTCATCAAATTTGTTGCCTCATAATCAATTTATCAATCTCATAGTCAATTTGTGCTTTCATTAACTTAATAATCTTTTTTATTACAGTTCGGACATATTTAAGAAAGATTATTTTCGATCGTTGAATTCGATGTAGATTTCTCTTTTCAGGCGCAAATATAGAAATATTTTTCTATGAATTCGATTTCAATTCGATGAGAGTTGCCAGAACAAGATAGTCAAAAAATTAGTGATTGGAGATCCCTATATTTCACCGTGAAATGATCATAAAGTCATTCTTCTTTCATAAGTCACAAATTGTGCCCTTGTTTGATAACCATTATTTCAAAAATACATTTTTCTCTCTCTTACTTTCGATCACACATTTTTCAATAAAAAAAAATAATATTACATACAAACCCAAAATTTTGCATTATTTTTTAATCACACATTTTTCATCAATTACTATTTCAAATTGCATTTTTTGAAAAAAGAAATAGGGGGAGGAGGGAAGCTCAAATAAGCTTTTATATTCTTGGATAAGTTGAATTGAAAGATTATTCAAATGAGATCTAATGTTGATCTGAAATTTTGAATTCATCTTGTGACATATAAGTTCAGGATTTCTTAACAAGTTTCTATATTTCATAAAATCTCAATATGATTGTAACATATTGACGGTGTGTTTTATGCAATATGCGACCAGGTTCTATTTTATAGTGACTGTTTGTAACTAAACCTATTATTGTTGTGATCATGACTGTGTGAGTTGGTATTGCTTGTAATCAGACTTGTGTTATTTGTGACCGTATGTGATCAAGTCTATTTTTATTGTGACTCTATGTCATTAGATCTATTTTAATTGTGACTCTATGTAACAAATTATGTGTTAACAGGTACACGTGTAACCAAACACTTGTTAATAATACCCCATCAACCATTTCAATTAAAAAATTCCAATTAAATTTATTTTAAATGTTAACTTGGAATCCTCTGGCTCAATCATTTAAATCGGACCCAAAGTAGGTTTTTCAATTGAACTGACCCATTCGGGTTATGACCCGATTCACAGGCAACTTATAAAAAGGTCAATCCTCCCAATTTGACACCACTATTCTTAATAAAATAATTACTTTTTCCTTGATAAGTTGGTATTGTACTTTGGAAATTTGTCAAGACTTCCAAATCAGTATTTTTAACATCTTTTTGTTCTTTAACTTCGTTAAAAAAAAAAAATACTATATTGTATTACAGGTGTTAAACACCAATTTATATGGCTCATAAATGTGCCATTAAACCCTTGTTTCCTTTAGCTAAAAATCAAATTTTTATTTT
This sequence comes from Olea europaea var. sylvestris, assembly GCF_002742605.1. NCBI lineage: Eukaryota > Viridiplantae > Streptophyta > Magnoliopsida > Lamiales > Oleaceae > Olea > Olea europaea. Next base: position 10,292,648 of record NC_036241.1, on the reverse strand, counting down.
TTAAGATTTCGATAAAAATTGATGAAATGTGTAGTTAAAAAGTTGATAAAAATCATGAATCCCACAAAATTTGTGGTTGAAATTAAATTTTAGAAAAATGAATTTTAGAAAATGAGGTCTAAACGAGAGTAAATGACTTGTTCAATTAAATTTCAAACCCTTGTTTTAGCCCTATTATCTAAAAACCTTTTTTTTTTTTTTTAACAAATCACACATTTTTCAAATAAAACATTTTCGCTATTAAAAAACTCATTTTCAACCCCACCACCCCAAAAAAACATTTTCGCTATTAAAAAACTCATTTTCAACCCCCCCCACCCAAAAAAAAAAAAAAAAAGTAATAAAAAAAGCTCTCAAACATAGGCTTAATTGAGCTTATAATTTAATATCACGTAAATTAGTGTTTTAATACTAAGCCCCCATTTTGTGTAGATTCAAATTTTTATTAGATTTTTAAAAAGTAGATTAAATGTATGACTGAAAAGTTACGAATTCCATAAAATATGTAATTAAAATTAATTATTGATTTTGATTTGAATTTCCTTCCAAACAGAAGTTATAGCTTTTATATAGCAGATTATATTACTCTATTTAATCCATTTTTCACAACAATTAAAAAGAGATTTTTATTTATTTATTTATTTTTTTGGGAGAAAATGAGTTCTTGAATGATGAAGTTTTTTTGGGAAATTTTGTTATTAAAAAGTAGGAAAAAATTGAGTTTACATGCACAATATTTTATTGTGTCAATGTGTAGAAAAAAATGGATTGGACAAAAAAAAAATTTAAAAACAATTGATTTAATGGATGACAAACTGAGCTTAATACGGCGGCCCGAGCACCGATCTCCAATTTTAATCCCACAAAGCGACCCCTAATTTAGCCTTTCCATGAGTTTAATATGCCGAATTATCAAATCCATCACCTTACCAAGAGTTTAATAACCCCACAAGCACAAGGAATAATTCTATTTATCTACTCATAATGATCACGAATGTAGACGATAGTTAAATGACATTTTTTTAGCCAACTTACGCGCACCTTGACTAATTTCACGAAGCCCTGAAGTTTACAGTCAGGTACTTACCTCGGTGACCTTGAAGGAATTCGAACTTGTAACCATTGAAAAGCAAACTCAAGACCTAACCATCGAACTACCCCTCAAGATTGACGATAGTTAAATGACATTAAATGATATGTTATCTTAAATTTAGAGATTCGAGGAATGCCCCTTAATTGCCAGACTCCTGATCACATAAACAGCATTATTCAGGTGCAAAATCAGCAAAAACAGAGCAATCCCAAATTCAATTCTAAGAAATAAATCAATTTAAATGAAGAAAAAAATGTAGCCATGCTTGTTCTTTTCTTCCAACTTCAGAAGAAGCAAGTCATAATCATAATTTACATTTCACAATAGAACCAATTAAAAAGATCAATTACATAATAAAAAATTGTAGCTTGCTTTAACCAAAAACAAGCTTCCAAAAAATCACCACCAGAAGAACCCCCACTAGCTACCTAGGAATGTGCAACTTCTAAGAAAAAACTGGCTTGCAACGGCAGAGCTTCAAAATGGACAATGTACAGGGAACCAACAAGCAAGAAAATCCAAATTCAGAGCCTGCTTTGTTATTGACAAAGAATTAAAAAAAGGTTAAAAAACTGATGTAGAAGCTGCAATTAGTGATCCAAGTCAAAATTAAAGAACATTCCACTTCAAGCTATATGATCTTTAGCCAATCGAGAAAATCATAACAAATAAACAAACAAAACAATGAAGCATATTTTATTTTGTTCTCATAATTCCGGAAGAACTTTTGATGTCAAACGGCCAGAAATTGTCCCGAAGTAAGTCATTTGGCTCCAAATATCAACTATCATTTATTGTCATTTGACCTAGAAGAATATATGTTTGAAACATTATGATTTATAATAATTATATATAGTTGAATGCTTTATTAAGAAAGCACAGATTATTTGATTTGAACAATTCAATCCCAAGTTTGACAAACATTAGCAACTCCATATAAAAGTTGCTTGAAAAGAACTATTCTATGTATTCACTCTTAACAAGAAAGACTTCGATTTCAAGTCTAAGCCAAAAGGATATATTTGAACATTAAGGAAGGGCTAGCATATAAAAGTGCATGACTAGAACTATTCTATGCGATCACTCTTAACAATAATCCAAAAGGATATATCTGAACATTAAGGGCGGGCTAGATTATAGTGGTCTAACACTCCTGCTCAATAAACTTTACACTTAGTGCCTTCATTTGGGACAAACTGCAACCAGTCAAAGCATTCTTTTTCCTAATATTAAGTGAATTTCCAGGATAGAAATGGTGAATGATGCTCAAAGCATTACAGATATAGCATGTTTGAATAAGCTTAAAAAAAGGTTTGTATAACTTACCTTTTCTTGCTTATGAGTAAAAAAAGAAAAAAAAACTTACTTATTTTTGAAGTAACTCTTCCCTCGTGTCAATATATTTTCAACTTTGAAACTCATTTAATTTTAAGAACTATTTTTAGGCTTAGAAAAACATGCTCTATGAATAATGAGCTTAAATCTTTAACAACTTCACAAGTAAGAAGCTAGTTAGTAATTATATAAGAGCTGGAACATTAAAAAAAACATTAAGGAAAGGGAGGGTTACAAAATCTAGCCATTTAAAGGATGTCTATCAAGCATATGGCAAACATTCTCTCCAGATATAATTCTAATCTATTCGCACAAGATAATTACGGCAGAACCGTTCATATAATTCAGTCAAATTCTAATCACATATAATGGTTTTAAGTAGAGGGTCAAGCCCCCGTTTGGCCCCCTTTTTGTGGAAAAATTAATGGGTAGAATAGTGTTTTTTTGAAAAATGAGTGATTGAAAAAGAAGAAAATTTTTTCAATTTACGTGTAATATTATTTTATGAAAAATTGTGTGGTTGAAAATATGAGAGAGAAAAATAAAATATAATGGAATGAAAATTAATGAGGGCCAAACGGGAGCTAAAATCCAAAACTACATTAATTCTTATTTGAAACTGAAGTTCCCAGATTTGATTTAAGGTTTTCTTCAAGTTTCTGCATTCTTTTCCACAAAAAAAAAAAAAAAAAAAAAAGGAAATTGGGGAAACCTTTTCCGAGCTTCCACAACATTTCTTAAGAGTTTTTAAAGTGTTCGTTTTCTTAAACATGCCCAAAACGAAAACAACGTTGTTTAGAAATTCCATGCAACCCAGGTTCTTAGCAATGGCGTGGTAAGGAAAAGTATTTAATGGCCTTTTTATCCCACATATTATAATTTAAACAAACTGCCCACATATGTTAGTTCACACCCATATGCATTGCAATCAACTGCGAGATAAGAACCAAACACTAAAAGAAGCATCTAGATGGCATCATTTAAGTAGGAAAATATGAAGAAAAGAATGACGGAAACAGAACTACAATTGAAGAGGCTGCACACACCTGAAGTACCTTGGTCCGATGTCCTGCATACAACAAAAAAATATGTCATAACCTCAACCAAGCAATTGGAATAAACTGTACAACAATTTCACATGAATTAGAAAGCCAAAAGATAGTATTACATCTCAATAAATCTAATTTAGCTGACACTCATGGGAGGCACAGCGACTCGACACAGATGATATTTATAATGTTAACTTCATCATTCTTTTAGTACTAAGAATGCCTCAACAAATTTACCCAGAAAAAGTAGAGTGCAAGTTGCAATTGCATATTTATTTCCCTTGTCATAGACTCAGTTGCTCATTGTAATCTTTTTCAAGCTAGCACTTGAAAAGTTATAGCAAGTACATCCATGAAAAAAGATCAGTATTTGTGATTTAAATGATAATACTCACTGTGGCAGCCGCAGAAACTTTGTGATTCTACTTTGATGAGTGTCCCCTTCTTGAGGGCAAACCTCACTCAAGCTTCCTAACCGTACTTCATATTTATCATCAAGGAGTATGCTGCTCGCTTGGACATCCCTTTGAGAACAAAAATAAATAAATGTTGACGTTATGAGTACCACTTTGCTGATAAAAGGCCAGAAGAGAAAATCTGATACAAGAATTCAGTAATGTCATTAAAAGTACCAAGAACGATTTTATAACAGAAAGAGGTTGGATATCATCAAGCTTAATCGTACTGTTCGCTAATCCACTCAACCAGGAAACTATTTTATTATAGGGGTATATTGAGCATTCAGATTTTGTGCTAGGTTAATCTAAGATTACTATTATATAAAAAGATATTCAAGGGAGCCATTTTAACACAGATACACAGACTGAGAGATGAAAATTGAAAAACACCTATATTGTGAACCTCTTGATTTTTTGTGAAGACCTGCAAGGCAAGTGGATGTAGACTTCACATTGAGGCGAATCACTATTAATGTGTTATCCTTCGCATTTTTACGACTTCTGCTTGCTTATTACTGCTCTGGGAATTAGGATTAAGGTTCAATTCATAACAAGATGTAACGTCCAAGAGTTTGGCAGTCTATACGTACTCCATAACCAGTCATCTAAAAATGGTATTGTGATGAGCGACCGATGAGGTATACAATAGATACAGAAGTTCCTCTAAATGCAATGTACAACTGTAAACACCTCACATCGTAAAATGGAATTGACAACATCAGTTTCTTGCAATAATTACAGAATGATGTAAATTGAGGCCTATCCATTTTTGTTAAGTTACAAAGCAGCCAAGAGGAATTAATGAATATCATCACCAATTTAGCTAACATTTCTGAAAACATTCCAAAAGGTCATTATTACTGACTCCCCTCCCACTTATAATGGAGTGCTTCAATAGCCCAATGGCCCCGTGCGGTGGGAGGGCTCCTAGAAGTGGTTGGGGAAATCTTTTCTTATATCTAAATATCACATCTATTAACCAATTTTGTTTAAAAGAGTCACTGCCATCAAAACAACAGAGCAGATAAGGTCAAAAAATATGGAGTTAATGGGTACATAAAGCATATACCTATGAAATTCTTTGAAGGGTATTATAAATATTATTAGGAGACCATTAATATTATTACCATATAAATAGTTAACAAGTAACTAACAAGCTAATGGAACTAACATTAGACATCAAAATGATGAGAGTAGTAAATAATAGTTAACAAAAACATAAAAAAGTTAATGATTTCACGATCTCGTAAATTCTTCAAAGTGTACAATACGGGTGGTATCTCATAGTTTCTTAACATTTTTTTTACATAGTGTCATAAATATTTGAAGAGATTTTGTTGTCCTCTGACAAAAGTTTGATTGTGTAGAAGTCTCAGCAATTGAAATGCAAATAGAATTTTAGTTTATTTCCCAAACGAGATTCATGTAGCCGATGCCAAATGAATTGGAAATAAGGTTCAGTTTATTGTTGTTCACTTTTGTTTCAAGTTCCCAGCTTATGTGCAGAGGCTTTGTCCACCATAACAAAATATGCTTTTGGTGACCTCTTGATTAACTACATCACAAATATTGCACAAAAATTACATAACAAGCATAGCCAAAAATTGTAGAAAAATTACATGTGGATTCATTATGATGCACAGAAAAACATGCTTCAGCTCTATTGGAAATTCAGACTTAGTTTGTTGTTATTTAGCTTCAGCTCGCAAATCATGCTCAATTTTCTTCCTACTGCCAGGCATTTCAAACTGATTTTAAAATCAATATCAAGTAAGAACTTAAGCAGGTGTCTATCATCACACTCTTGCTAAAAAGTTGAAAAACTAGAATTTTCAAAATTTAGCAACTTGAACAACCCAAGTCTCAGATACAAAATTATACACCAGTGACAGTCAGGCATTGATTTAATGAGCAACAACTGGCAGGCCTAAAGAACTTAGCAGACAAATAATAGGCCCAAATTTTAGCCTTTGCGACCTCAAAGATTTCAAAAATGAAGACGATGTGTTTGTAAGTTAGAATTATAACTATGGAGATAAATGTAACAGAAAAGAAGTAAAGCAACTGCTCTCAAAAAAGAAAAAAGAAAAGAAAAAAATTATTTCCTGACTGCTATATGAGTACTTTTACTCAAGATGCTATTGATTCTCAGGAAGGAAAACATTAGTCATGTATTTGACACATTAGGCAGCAAAATCAAATCAAATCAAATCCCGGAGCATATTTTTCTGCTCGGCACTCTAATTCCATTTTTTTTTCATCAATCAATGAGCAGTCTCTGGCAATCAGATAACTATGATAAAAGCAATGCATTTTCAATGTGGAGAACAAATATTCACTTTATAACCAGGTTAAACTGGAAAGAGAAAAAAAGTCGAGAATATTGTAATAAAAGGCCTAAGGTTCTCAGTATACCTGTGAACAAGTGGAGGTGTACACTCATGGTGTAGGTAAGACAGACCCTCAGCAGCCCCGATTGCAATTTTCAGTCTTGTTATCCAATCCAGTGACTGTAAACTGTCGTCATCTGAATCTGGTTTCTTAAACAAAGAACTAGATAGGTCTCCATTTGGCATATATTTGTAGACCAGAAACTTTTCGTTCTCATTCTCCAAGCAGTACCCTAAGAGGGGGACCAATCTGGGATGAGAAACCCTGCCAAAAAGGTCCAGTTCTAACATGTAACTTTCCTTTTTGACTGATGATTGCAAATGAATCTTCTTGATGACTATTGAGATTCCTCCTTCAAGTATACCACGGAAAAGATCACCAGAATGGCCATGCTTGATTAGATTTGCATCGCTGAATTCAGCTGTAGCTTGGAGAATCTGCTGATACGTAAATGAATCTCCTAGACTTGAAAAATTCAAGGACACACCAGGAGGTGGAGGACTTTCACCTGCAGGAATAGGGCCCGTACCAGTGCCTCTTAGGTTTGTCGAACCATTCTTGCGCATGCATACAATCAACAGTACAATCAATATTACGAGTAATGCGATTACTCCAATACCTCCCAAAACAGCTGCTAAAATAATCAATGTTTTGTGGCTTTTCTTTTCAGATTTGGCAGGAGGTTGGGTGCTGTTTGGCAGTCCAAAATTATCAAATACTAAACCCCTGTCAGCATAAAATGATGCACATTCTCCTGCACCCCTCTGACTTGTCACATTTTGAAGGCAATTGAGACTAAGAGATGTCTTGCCCCGTGCATAATCTGGAACCCGACCTTGAAAATAATTGCCCGAGATATCAATAGAACTGAACCTCATGATCACAGAGGTAAGACTTCCATAAAACAAATTCTGAGAAATGTTAAAAACAGCAAAACTAGCATTAGCTTCCAAACTGACATTGGGCAGTCTACCGGTTAAGTTATTTTCAGAGGCATCCAGAAATCGCAATTCAGGCATAGACCAAAGCACACCCGGGAAATCACCACTAAAATTGTTATGACTCAAAACCACAAATTGCAACTGAGTCAGAGGAGGAAACAAATTATCTGGCAACGATCCTGACAGGAAATTGTTCCCAATAACCAATCTTTGCAAGTTTTTCAACCCTCTAAAATCTGGAGGCACCGAACCAGATAGCGAATTAAATCCAAGGTCAAGGTCAATCAGGCTAGAAAGATCACCAAGTTGGGCAGGTATTGAAGAAGACAAACTGTTTCGTGAAAGATTCAAGAACTGCAGCCTAGACAAAGTCCCAATGCCCAGAGGAACTGCTCCGGACAAGTAATTCAAAGACAAATCAAGTAAAGTAAGGTTCCCCAGTGAGGAAAAAGACTCGGGAATCGAACCTGTAAGCAAATTCTGCGAAAGATCAAGCACGGAAAGGCTTGACAACTGACCTAAACTCAATGGAACTATCCCAGTAAGATTGTTATCAGATAAATACAGTTCAGTTAAGCTAGTCAAATTTCCAAGAGTGAAAGGAATAGCACCAGTAATCAAACAAGACCTAAGATCAAGCACTCGTAGAACGCCAAGCCGCAGGCCTAACCATTCAGGAATTGACCCCGGGAGAGCAAAATTAGAGGCATTAAAGGAGGATAAAAGGGTCAAATTCTGGAGGGCATCCACAGAGAATTGAGGGTTTCGACTCCCTCTTCGAGTCCTCCTGAACCTAGATATGTTGATCTCAGTGACCCGACCATTCAGGCATTGGATACCAACCCAGTTGGTACACGGGTCAGGTTTTAAGGGCCATTCTCTGGCCCTCAACCCTAATGAAGATCTCAGTTGAAGCAGAGCAAACCTTTCTTGTAATGGAACTGAGAATTGCTGTCCCAATGTCGTACCAAACAGCAAGAGAAATACTGAACAAAGAAAAACTACACTGCTCCACCGATCCTCCATATCTGCTGCACCTTCATTGAACTTCAAACCCAGCACCCTTCACATTCATATACTTAAATGTACAATACAACACATTTAAATTTAGGGATTCTTTGTTTCAATAGGAATATCCATATGTATCCGTTAAAAGGACTTACCTTTACGAATGAATCAGAAGTTTTGATTTGATTCTTGAAAAATCTTGTTTTTTTCTCTCTATCTCCACCTACTACTTCCTTCAGTTCCCTTCAGTTGACAATGGAGGAGAGAGAAATGGATTTAAAAAAAAAAGGGGGGTTTCCAATACTGCATATGTTTAACCAGTACTACTGTTATACAGTAGATCTCTCTCTAAATGCTAACAGTGTAACTCGGCGGTGCAACCAAGAAATTGTGGGTTTGTCCAGACCCGAGCCAATATCGAGCCATACGGGTCACGACTCGGGCGACTCAGTGTTGTGGACCCATTTCTACCGGCCGTTGGGTTCGGTGCTGACTGCTGTCCAATACAGCTAAGCCTAATACCATTTCTGTTTTACGTTTACCATTTGTATTTTTAGGCAATAACAGTTATATATAGTAAAATAATCTTTTTTTGATGCAATTTTTTATTTATTTATTTTTTTCTTAGATCTAAAAAAATTAAAGATTAAATTTTAATTTGATTTCAACTTAGGATCGAAATGATAGTAAGAGGTCAAAGAAATATTTTTTAAGAAAGTCTTTTTTTTTTTTTAAATAAACTAGTAAAGCATTGATGAAACCATGAATATTCGAATAAGATTTTTTATAATAGATTTTGTAATAAGTAATTTTTTAGAGAATGTAAAATTAAGTAGAAAAAAAGTTATGAATTACGTACAAAATTATTTTATTAAGCGATCGTATGATGAAAATAAATTTAAAAAAACGAAAATGGACCAACCAAACGCGACTCAATTACTTTTTCAAATTTACTACTTTAGATCAGGTAGTAAAGAGACCTCATTGACAGTTCATATCAAGAAATTCATTAAACCAATATAATTGCTTTTAAATTATTTTCATAAAGTAATATTAATTATTTTTAATTATTTTCAAGACTGGTCTTAATTAGAGTTTTACAAGTAGTTGGGTTGGTGCAATTTAAGCTGTACCTTGACTGCATCATTAGTTATTTTTTGCCGTATTTTTTGAAAATTGAAATTTCTTGTTTGCCTAGTAGACACATTAGGAATTTTAGGGGATTTAGAATTCAAAAGTTAGGTAGGACAATTAAATAGAACGTATCGACCAAAATAATGTCAACTTTTAGAAATCTTGGGTTTGGTTTTGAGCCATGCTATATGAACAGATTCAAAAATAGACTCAAAAACAAGTTCGACACGTGTTGATTCGGGATTGAAATGTTTGAAAAATAAAAAAACATAACAACCAATCATTCCATGCCACATCAGCATGTTTTTTGCATCCCTGTCCCTGTGCCCGTTCAAGGGAATTATTCCTTGGTTTTTAGCAAGTAAACTTTGGGTACACTTGACTATAAACGATAATATACTACTAAGCACGTATCATGTTCAAACTTTGCAAGTAACCACGTAAATTTTTTCACATGTGTTTTCATTACTATGCTTATTTCTTACAATAATATCATAGATTGCTTGCTTAAATATTGTTATCTATAACTTCTTTGATACATTTAGTTAAATAAAACTAGACAATACAATTCCAATACTGGACAATTCTTAATAAGAACAGAAAATATATATATATATATATATATTAAAAATTAATCTATGTTAATGGCATGGGGAAAAAGTCTACTCTATCCCTTTTTACAGTAATGTCCACATTATTAGGCGGCTCAAATTTAATCCACGACAGAGGTAGGGACTCTATCATACGAATTTCTAGTACTTTGCTGGAAGTTGTACGTAGTTTAAAGCCCGTAAATAACTCAATTTTTATGAAAAGTTGTCAGTATACTTCAAATACTTAGGGCCTATTTGGTGTTTATTATGAGAATCAATTTTTTTTACTGTTAGCTTGAAAAGTGAGTCTCACCTATAAATAAAGAGGTCAAAAATATTGGTTGACTATTAAAATGAAAAATATGATCGTTATTCATCACATCTAAACATCATATTTGAGTTTCTATCTCTTTGGTAGGATCCGTAACGACTATATTTTTCATTCTTATTCTTACATTGATGTGGCTCAAACGGAGCCTTGGTAACTTATATATAAAACATAAGTTTTTTCAAAACTTTATAGANGGGGGGGGGGGGGGGGGGGGGGGGGGGGGGAGAGAGAGAGAGAGAGTGTGTGTGTGTGTGTGTGTGTGAATTACCTAGAAATAAAAACTAACTCTCCGCAAAGAAAATATTTTTTTTATTTTTGAGGAAAATATGGTCATATAACTATAAAGTTCAAAATTATTTTTCATGGAAAAATTTATCAATCAAACACCTCAAAGGTAAAAATTTGAATGAAAAAATTAATATTTTTCATGAAAAATAAAGTCAATCAAACATACCCTTATGGTCTATCTGTTGTAGCTTCTTAACACACACAAAAAAAATAAAATAAAATAAAAAATAATCAAGTTTTCTACCATTTTTGGTCAATTGGGACCTGCACGTGAGAGTGGCGGTGAAAAATGACTGTTGCCAACGGTAAAAAAATTCATTTTTTTGGCCCAAAAACTGGCTCAAGACGAGGGCTTAATTCTTTTGATGGGCTTTTAAAATAATAATAATAATAATAATAATAATAATAATAATAATAATAATAATAATAATAATAATAATAATAATAATACAGCTACTCAAGGTATTTTCCTCACTTTGTTCAAAAGTAAGATCCATAGAATATGTAGAATCCACGCTGCATATTCATCACAATCAAGCCAATGAATTTATTCCATACCTACTCCCCATTTTGAAAGTGTTTCTGCATTACGACTTCCTAACTTTCAATTGTCATATCAAATAACTATCTCACCTTTCCAAAACGAGACTCGAGTCCTTTTTCTAGAAGACCATATACCTGATGGCGATATATACTAATTTCACTAAAATTGAGCCCCCGTTTGAAAATTTTTAAAATAAAAATTCCTTTTTTTTTTTTCAAATTCATTTTCTACCACATATTTTCATAATAAAATATTTTATATTTAAATCCAAAATCTTTCCTATTTTCTGATCATGCATTTTCCAAAGATTCATTATTTCAAAATACGTTTTTTCTCAAAAAAAACTCATTTTAGTAATTATCATACAGGGGTTGAACAGCGAACTACACACCTTCAAACATAAGAAAAATAACTCGGACAAGCACGACTATAATGGATATTTTTGCTTTAAGAATATTACTTAAAGCAATTAGAAATTTACAATACATTTGATTTATAAAAAAAAATAACAAGTTTAATCACAACGAAAATGGTTATCTTTGTTTTAGTAACCCAAGAATAATTATACCCACATAATAGTAATATTAATAAGTTCGTCCGAGCTTTCTTTCTATGTATTTAATAAGACATAATTAATACGTATTATTTGAAAATAATACAATGTATTCATGTCCGAGCTTTCTTTCCATGTATTTAATAAGACATAATTAATACGTATTATTTGAAAATAATACAATGTATTCATGAACAAGTACGAATACACAGCTTTTCTGCTTCAATTATCTTGTTTGGCCCCCAAAAAATAAAAATAAAAATAAAAAATCACCTCTATTTATATTTAAAAAAAAATTATATTTAATAATGCTGCAATTATGAAGTGTAGGTTTCAGTTGGGGGACAATGATGACGATAAACCTTTTAAATTTATTACAAAAGGTTATTTAAATAATTACGTACCAGCCTCAGCCACTTTAATAAAATTTCAAAAATGTTTTAAATTTTCGATATTCTTGCAAACATTTTTGTACTTGAGTAGTGTTGGCAACGTTTCGGTTCAGTCAAAAAATCATCATCGAACCACAAATTTTTTAGTTATACCATAACCACGCAAGTCGATTTGGTTCAATTCAGTTCGTATCTCAATTTGGCTCGGTTCAGACGATTAATAATCACGAACAGGAGCAAATCCAGGACTTTGACCCAACGAGAGCGATCATTGATCATTGACCGTCAACAGTCAACAATCGTATAACAATGTCATTTATTAATATCAAATTAAATAATATTAAAAATTATTCTATCTATATGTAAATACACTAAAACGTAAAAATCGTATATTACAGTACAATTCAATCTAAAATAATATAAAATAAATTATACATGAGACTTCTTTGTGTTATCAGTGCTTAATAAATCGTTTGCTCGACTAAAAGTACTTAGGGGATTAGATGCACCACTACAAGAATTAGGTTGGGACATCGATTAAACATTTTACCTTCTTCCTCTCTAGCTTGTCTTCCCCAGTGACTCCCCCTTCAAAACCATCCATGGTGCCGAAAGCTTCACAGATTCCACTAAAATTTCAATTCTGGCGAAGCCACCTCGCCAGATGCTAGCTCCGCCCTTGACCATGATAATAAAGTATTTTTTATAGGTCCATCCGTGAAATTGGAACAAAAAAAAAAATTATGAAAAAAAGTCAAGGGAAAACACACACACACACACACACACACTACTTAATCAATTTAACAAATACTATCTCAAATGAAAATACAAACAATAGCTCAATTCCCAAATGCAAAATTTGAATTTAACAAGTAATATTATCAACGTAACAATACTAAATAATATCATTGTCCATTGATCCTTATGTATCGAACTTGACTCCTACTCAATAAATCAAAAGCTCCAACCTCAATTCATATACAATCTTCATTCATTGAAAGAATAATGGAAAACCCAATTGCACAATTAGATTTTTTTTTTATTAACGGGTACGTATAAAAAAAATTAATGGGGAATTGGTTCGGGGCGGGTCAACGATGTAAATAACATACTCGCCCCGAATCAGGTTATTAAAATCAAATACCATATACACCCCCATTACACCATTGGTTCAATTTTTCACCTCGTTTGATTCGATTAATTGCGATTTTCGATTTTGACAGTTTGAATTGTCATCCCTAAATTTGAGGGAAAAGATGGTATAGGTGGAAAATACACCCAAATATGAGAGCCAACACTTCAGTTCATCTTCAACTTCAAAAAATGTTACATCTTCAACTAGGTTAGAACATTAGGTTGATCTGTTCGAAAATCTTAGTACCCAAAACCACCAATTATAATTCGAATATTTCATAATTGCAATCATTTGAGTACACATAATAACTGAAATTCGAATCGACGATTTTGATTTTAATTTTAATTCGATTCTATCCATAATATATTTTTTTAATGAGCTGACAAGACAATCTTGCCAATATCTAGCAGAGTAGAAGAAATAAAATATGTCATCAAATATATATTTCAACACTTTCTTAATTCATTGTAGTTATATAACAAATAATATACATTATATAACAACTTGACATCATGTGTCGCCTCAAGAAGGGCTTGTGAGCTGAGCAAATTATAAAGTACGATAAGAAGAACTTACGAACGAGATTGATAAAATTCAATTATTCAAATGACTCGTTCGATAAAATTCAATTATTCAAATGAGTGAATCTAATTGTTTAGGGTACTTACTACTTGACCTTGCAAGCTTGCTACTTGTTTGGTTGGGTTGGATTGGGTTATTGAATAAATTGTAATAATTAAAAAACTTGAAAAAATGGATAAAATTCAGTTCCACTCAGGATCTCAAGGTTTCTCTTCAAGAACCAAGAATCGTCCAAGACACAATCGATTCTCAATTCTCATTTCCTTTTCTTAGTGCTTGTTTGGGAGCAATTATCGCCTAATTGTAATAAAAATTGTGGCCGTTAGACCTATAATTATTGACTCCAAAATCAAAATTCTGTCACGATTATAAATGCATGCACGTGATATTACAATGATACCCCTCCATAAAAGCCCTCTACACTCACCATAGTACAAAGGATATTTTGGTAATATTTTTATAAACCTCAGTCAGTCAAAGGAATTCAAAAAGAGGTAGTAAGGGCCCACAAGCGATCAAAAAATTCATTTTTATATCTCTGAAAATTTCTCCCAGACATGGGCTTAATTTTTTTTCGAACCGTACTAAACCTTCGATTTCGATTCAAAAAATTCAATTCCAATTAAATTGCCCAAACCTATATTCAACCACGTATCAAAATGATCCCAAGATGGAGGGAATAGTATGTTCTTGTTTGGGCCCTATTAAAATTATAATTTATTTTTCTCTTTTTTCTAATCAACTACACATTTCTCAATAAAATAATATTACACGTAATTAAAAGAAATTTCTTCTTTTCTAGCAACACATTTTTCAAAAAAATGTTATTCCAAACTATTAAAATTAGTTGTATTGGGGTCCAAACATTGTAACCCAATACCACAAACTAAACATTGCACTAACTTCATAATTAGGTAACCACGTGAGCACGGTAAATCAATTAATCTGCAGTAATATGATTAGCCTTTATCTGCTTATTAACTTATAATAATTAATTAAGCCAACATAGTCCATGAAAATGTAATTATTGTATGGTCATTCAATTATTAATTAATGATTGGGTGACAAAACAGGATTAGTTGGTAATTACCGAATCTATTTTGGATTTTTATGATTATTTCTTCCTCGTCAAAATTTGCTAATGTTAAAAAAGCCGATCCCAACTTACGAAGTTTTTGTTAGGCACTACGATTCAATAGATAAGTTTTTGTTAGGTCCCGTTTGGTACACATTAATGTAAAAATGAGAATGAAAAATATAGTCGTTACGGCCTCACACAAGAGATAGAAAGTCAAATATGATGGCTTGATGTGATGGATAACGGTCATATTTTTCATTTTAATGGGCAAATAATGAGAAACAAACAGGGTATATCTCGACGGATATAATAAGTGTATCTTCTTTAATATTCTCTTTATAATTATTTCTTGCCAATACTAATTTGATTGTCGAGTTACAGCAAAAAAATTGTCTCGTTGGCCTCGGTAACGGTTACCTTGTTGCTATATGTTAAGCGAATTATAGGGTCAATGGGAAGCAATATATTAATTAATTTGGCAACAAATTATCCTTTCTATAGGTTTAAACTCTCCAAAGTTGAAACTTCTTTTTGGGTGGTTGGGGGCCCGGGGGTGGGGCTTTACATAATGTACAACAGACTTCTTCACAGAAGCTTGCCAAAACAAACACATAGGGGTGGGTGGGATTTTTTTGACAATTTTATTTATTTATTTTTTATACGGTGGATCCCATATCGACAATCTTCTATAAAATTTTCTTGTGTACAAATGGATTAATCCAAAAAAAAATTGCTTACGTGCCTTCCATTATTGCGGTTTAATATGGGCCATAACTATTTGACTTTGGTGGAACAATGACATTTAATGGAATGACTACTCCATAAATTGATATTTATTAATATAAAATATAATTTGTTTTTCTCATGGGAAGTCATTTTTTCTTGGTTTAGACTTTGATTATACCTCATAATTCTTGCTTACTATATGTGTGATTTAAATTTAATGATATAGGATGTGGATAGGAATTTGAGACACATTCATGTAGTTGAATTGTGTAGTAAAATAGAAGAACATGGCCAATGAAAATAAGTTAAGTGTCAAAGTTGAGGTCTTAAGGTTAAGTCTCTTTCTAAGAGATAAACCAATAAAAATACATATTTGAAGTTTCTTTTAATTATTATTATAATAACTTGTGCATAATAATTATTTTTGTAATAATACATTATTTTGACTATAACTTGTTATTTAAAAAAAGAGTACTTGTATTCGAAACTTGACATAGGTAAGCACGAAGAGACTATTTAAGTTCATAATACATTAGGAAAAATGATATCTCACAAAGAGTTATAATGACCAAGTTCGACCAATTGTTCACCAAAATTCAAGTCATCGCAAAGTTGTAAAGTCATACATCATAATTAACTCCTACCCAACGAGAATTATTTGAATAATGTATATTGACCTATGTTTATTGAAATTATATTTGTAGTTATGTTGGTAATTTTTTATATAAAAATATATTCCACAATCATGACTCTGGTTCTGGTTCTTGAAAAAAAAAAAAAGTTAAATATGATGATTCAAAAGAAGAAGAAGAAGAAGAAGTTAAACATAATTTTAGATATTGAATTTCTAGTTGAAATTAATTTTCTCTTATATCGTAAGGAGCTCTAACTGAAGAGTAGGATGAAGTCAATTACCTAAAGCAATGAAGGAATGTTTGCAACCCTAAAGAATGTTTGGAACACTAGTATCAGAATGAAATCACTTTATCGGATTGTCTTCAATGTTGTCATATTCTATATAGAGAAACGGTGTTTCGTAACTATCTTGTGAAAATCGTGCTGCTAGCAATGAATAAATAAATATGTGATCTATCAATCTATTAATCGAACTCATTATTGACAAAATCTAATGATTTAGTTTGCCAAATCAAAATAATCAAAACTTGTTTTCAAACTTATTCTTTCTTGAGGTTTATTATTACATCATATAAAAGACTTAAAAATGAATTGAGACTCATGAAAATTACTTAAGGTAGAGTTATATTTCATGTTCTAACTAAACATTCAGTATTACACTTTCTAACTTGAATGGCTTGGGGTGTCCTCAAGCTTCATCTCCCAAACATAGTCAATATAATATTATAAAGCAAGTCAATTTGTTGGATTAATGACAAAGTCAGCATTTCAAAGTCAAATTTTGATTATCTTCTCCCCATTTTCAAATGCAATTATGCTACAATACCACCTTTGTTGACAGATAAGTTAACATAATGCAATATGACAATTTATTATTGGACTGTTTTAAACACTGTCATCATTTTCATTTAATAATTTTCATCCACCTATACATCTGTCAAAGAAGATGTTAAAACCATCTGGTAAAGTGGTAAAATTCTTTCAAATTTCATAATTTAATAGTTGAATCGAAAAGACGAATTCTATTGGGCCAAAACTAGTTGACGTTTGACAATGTCTAATGGACCGATTGTATGGTTTTTCAATATTAATATTGATATGTCGTTGTTCTAACTTCTAAACAAGAAATCTTTCAATTTCATATTAATATAATTGTGATTATATTTTTGTTAATTAACAGATATCATACGTGCATACGTATATCATATGTGCTTTGTCACGGTTGAATAAATTAGGGCGGAGTAACGGGTCGAACCATTTTTTGGTCCAAATTAGACCCGATCCAGCTTGGTTGGTTTGGTACGTGAAAAATGAGTGCTATTGCAACATTTCGACTCAATCCCATTATACTTCCATAATTTTCCTTCCCTAATTTTCTCGTTGTTTGATTCGGCTATCATGAGAAGCCTATGCCAATAAGCCCAAGTCTATTTGTCCAATTAATCTTTATTTTGGGCCGCGAAGTGCCCAACAAATCTCGTAACCCAATTGTAATACATTTGATAATGTAGAAATTACATAGAAGTCTAATTTTAAAAATTGCATTTCAAAAATCAGAAGTATAGTTTATATTTACAAAAATCAGATGATAATATAATTTTTAATATTAAACAATAATATTACAAATTCACTTAATTATATACCCACCCAAACTCTAATATCTATTTTCTCTCACTATGCTCCTCCATTCTCTCCTCTCTTTATCACCATTATAGATACTGTTGCGCGATGCTCCAGAAGCCACTAACGCAGCAGCATCACTCCAAAGCAGACATCACTACCACAAATCTATTAAAAAGATGGTGACGATGGGTCTGTTATAAGTAGCGACAAGCGTCGCTGCTTTATGGTGGTCGTGAATCTGTGTGTCTATCACAGAGGGTGTGAATTTGTGGTGGTGCGGTGGTGTGTACGGTATTGTATGCGGTGGTTTATGCATTGATGATGCTAGTGGTGGTGATGGGTTCAACGACGATGGTTTTGGGGTTTTGAGTTGATTTCTTCCTCCTATCTGCTTCGTTGGAGCTTTGGGGAGTGCTAAGCCCCCCCTTTTTTTAGGCGATACTCAATAGATGTTTTGTTTTATATTGAAAGGTGGTGCTGGCGATGAGGCAATAACGATTTTAGTTTTAGTTTTTGTTTGAGTTTCAGATTGTGACGTTGTATTGGTGGTGGCGGCGTGATGGTGAGGTGGTGTCGATTCTTTGGGTTCTTTTTCTGTTTTGTTACAGATTGTAAGGTGATGTTGGTGGTAAGGTGGTGGTGGTCAAGGCAGTGGTGTGGTGATTGTTGGTGGTGGGTTTTGTGACCATTTGGTTGGCGGTGGCGATGACTGTGGTTGTGGTGGCAGTGACAACAACAATGGTGATGGTAGGTTTAGAAAATTTTTGGTTGGTCGTAGTGGTGTAGTGTGGTGGAGATGGTGGTCACATGTGTTGATAGTGGTCATAAATTATTTGATTGATTGTGACCATTAATTTGGTTAATCTGTGACCAATAGAAAATATGTGACCAATGAAAAAGATAATTTGTAACCAAGAAATATTGTGTAATCTAAAAAATTGTTAATTTGTGATCAATAATTCAATAATTTGTGGCCGTATAATAAGTTTTGATTTATAATATTTGTAATTTGTGATCGATAAATAAATCGTGACTTATAAATTTTTTATTTGTGACCGATGAACAAATTGTGATCTATAAAATTTTTGGATTGTGATCGTAACATAATTTGTGGCATATAAAAATTTTGATTTGTGATAAAAAATAATATGTGACTAACTAAATCATTAATTTGATAGATCTACGATATTAATATATTTAATTAACAAAATATAAAATTATTTGATTAAATCATAAATAAATTTTAATATTTATCCGATTTTTGAAATCTAAAACCTTTGTTTTGATTTTTGAAATAAGTGATACTTAACCGCTTAGTTATGAATTTTTCCCTTTGATAATAATTAATCATAGAAATTACATTTATTACCTTTATTTCTTTTGAAATTTCAAACTTTGTTGTCGATTGGAATCAATACTAATGGTGTGAGTGAAGGTGGTGGTGAAGGAAGGCAGCAATAGATATAGCTAGAGATGACAATTAGGCTCGTGTGGCTCTGTCCAAAAAAAGCCTGAGCCTCGAGTCGAGCCCCATTTTGGGGAGTTAGCTCAAGCCCGAGGTGGCCCATTTAAATTTAACTAAAAAATCAACGTTTTTGACATCTATGAAGCTGCCTATATTTTTGCTGCCAAACAGGCAACAGTAGATTTGCTGCTGGTTAAGGCAACATTTCTGCTATCAACAGGCAACTATAGTTATGAAAAAAATTGAGCCGGCTTTATAAGACCTGAGCCAAAAGCTTGGGTTGAGCATTAACTTTTTGGTCGAGCTTTTGTTTGATCAGGCAAAAATAACTCGACTTAAAAAAGCCCGAGCCTGCTTAGCTTGTTGACACCCCTAGATATAGCAAAGGTGCCAGTGCAGTAGTGGGAAAGTTTTTTGGTATGGTGATGATGGTATCGACTATAAGATATGGTTCAAATTTGGTAGTGGTGTTAAGATTCAATTGGGATAAAGTTTTGTAGGTAGTGGTTACAGATGGTGGTAGTTGCAGCGATGGAGGTGATAGTGATGATGGTAATGCAATAATTAATTTTACAAGTATTGGGGCTGATGTTGGTTGTGTAAAAATAAATGTTACAAGTTGTCAGACCCTCGATAGTGGTGGAGTAACAATAATTATTAGTTATTACACGTGGTGGGGGTGATCGTGGTGTCGGTGGAAATAGATGGCAAAATTTGTGTAGTGTCTTATGTTACAAGTGATAGGCATAGGCATCAAATTGATGTCCTTAATGAATGTTACATAACTCGGCATTTGAGCTAAAGCATTGGGAAATGGAATTTTTATGTGTAGTTTCTTGAACACCTCCAAAAATTTACCAAATTGAACATCTAATTTATGCTTTTGAAGCCTTTGCGAGAAGGGAATAGGAGGCACATATGTCTTGATCGGTGTTGGAACCTTTGATGTTGATGACCCTGGTTCACTTTCCTTGGCTATTTAATCATTAACACCAGGCTTTTGAACTAGTCCATTTTCTTCAATACGTGTCTTACCGATTTGAGCCTTTAAGTGTACTACCGTGATTTTGGGCAATTGCATCCCGTTTCGAGTGGTAATAGCTTGTACATTATCTCTTGGATTTGTTTCGGTATGGCTAGGCAACTTTCCTTGTTACCTTTTGGAGAAAAGCTTGGCTATTTGACCCACTTGACGCTTCAAATTTTTCATAGATAATTTGCCAATTTAGCCATGGTATCTTCCCATCCTTCTTTCTTATCTTGTGGCATTGGGTTTAGAACATTTTGATTGTTACTATAAAAGAAGTTCAGACGATTTGGTCAACTAGGGTTGTGAGTTTCAGAGTAGGGTTTGTACCCTTAGCATTGAAAGTTTTAAGCATACATCACTTGCTTGGTAGATGCCGAACCACTACCTACTCAAGCTTGGGAGATTTACTCCACAAATATAAAAAATAGACGAAGATTGTACCATATCGATGGAATGAGAGCTAGAAATAGATGTAGAAAGTCCATCCTTTTTGTCAGGAAGTGAATCTTCGCTAGAACCACCTTCTTGACCTCCACTAACTCCTCTTTGTGAACCCCTGCCTCGCCATGTAGCACTTTGGTCACTCTTGACTTCCCGAATGATCTTCTTCTTAATTAAGCCATTAGAAGATGAATCCACGTTTGAAAAGCAAGAAAGAGTCAACTCGACATGAAAATAATTTACTTGTGGCCCCATTATAATTCCTTGATTCGAACATTTTTGAAGCATATCTTTAAACCTCTCCCAAACTTCATGAAAACTTTTGAATTTGAATTGTTGAAAAATGGTTATGTCATGCTTGAGTTTGGCTACTCGCACAGTGAAAAGAATTTGACTGTAAATTTTTGAACAAATTCCACCCAACTATTTATGCTTCTGGGTTGTAAAGTGTCAAACCTCTCACTTGCCTTATCCTTCAAGGTATGAACCAATAATCTTATCCGGATCACCTCCACACTCACACCTTCATATTTAAAATTGCCAACATTCTCCACAAACCATGCAACATGAGAGTATGGGTTCTCATCGGTCTTCCCATAAATTGGAATGGTATTGGAAAATAAACTGATAACATACGGCTGAAATTGAAAGTTTGTATGTCCATATGAAGGGTGGACAATACTTAATTCATTCTCTACCATAAGTACTTTCATGAAATTCCCAAATAGCATATCTTTTTTTATTTAAAATGGGCTCTTGAGCTCTACCAGTTTGGTTAGCTAAACCCGGAGGAATGCCATCTCAATTAATTGTTGCCTTCTTAATTTCCTTTGTTCCCATCGGCTTTTTGAAAACTTCTTTCAACATCTGGATCAAGTACGAAAAGATCAAAATTTCTCGAATGAAGCACGCACTACCGAAGATCTAGGGAAATCAAAATTAAAAAGGAAACTTCACAATAAAGATATAAAAGAAATACAAAAGAATAAAGAATAAAATTCTTTAAAATTAATCAACTAAACACTCTCCCACAATGGTGGCAAAAACTTTTTCGCTAAAATTATATACTGTAAGTGCTCGGGTGCATTCAAGTAAAAAGTGGATGTTGACTCCAAGTCAATCCCTCAAAGAGTCTTTCTTCCAATTACACGATAATTGATTCAAATTAACAATAATAACACATTTTTTAATGATAGATTTCTTATATACTTTGGCTTTTCTTTTCTTTTTTTCTTTTTTGCTTTTTTTATTATTTTTTAATCTTTCTTATCCTACCTCCATACCTCTTCTTTTAATCTTTCTTTTACTTTTTTTTTTGTACTTTCACTTACAAGATTTTCTACTCTTGTTTATTCAAGGTTAACTGTAGTCCTTCATTTGCTTCATTTGGGAGACGTGATATTTTGACTCTTGAGAATCTATTTTTATAGATGAGTGGATGAACACTTCTGCTGGAATAGATTTCACATCACACGCCTTAAATTTTAGATTTTGGAGTTGTAAATGTATATTTTTTAAATTGCATTTTCTTAATCATCTGCAATGCTTTTAAGTTTCTTTGTTATGGGTGAATATCAGGTTTTTCATCCATAGAACTACGGAGTACTTGTTTACTTTCTGACTGGCTATATATTTTATGAGGAATATGGAAGATTTGCATCAACGCGGTCAATATTTTTTGCTTCCGAAGGCAAGAATGTCGAACAATTATCGGTTAGTTAAATTTACATCGCTATTCTGATATCATGTATTAGCAAGAATGGATTACTGAAGTTAGTAAATAGAAGATGAAAGTTGTTTGATTTTTTGTTTCAAGGTACCTTATTATTTCATTAAATGGCTATCGATATCTATAGCAATTTTTTTAATTAAAAGTATAAAGAAGTGTACAAAAAAGTGAGTAAATTGTTTACTAAATGAAGTAAACGTGATATTTAATGCTGCGCAAAGTGCATGCTTCTATTTCATTTTCCTGTCCACGTGCATTATGCTTCTCATTTAATTCAATCATTATAAGAATACTTTTCTCCATAGACATTCGTTTATTTAAGTTAATGTGTGCCTTTACAATGTTTTACTATGGATGGGTGACATATATCATAATTGCCTCCTCAAATTACCTTTTCATTGTCGAATATGATGTCAGTGTTGAATATGTTGTTACAATAAATGAGTAACAAGTTTCAACATCCGCATTTGTTCAACTCGTTTACAAACATATCTCATTCTCCCATGCAACTAACTTGCAACTGAAAGCTAATCTATCAAAAGGTTTTTTCATATATCCTTGGATTCATCCCCACGCAACTAACTTGCAATTGAGTAAAAACTATATTAGATCACTTGTTTCGTTTTCAAGTTTGTTGGTTGTGATGATTTCTTGCAAGCTGTAGTTTTTGATCGATTGAGTTTGACATTTTCGTTAATTTTGCTAAAAATCATTGGACTAATCAGTGCTTAACTAGAATTAATATTCATATAATCTGTGTGCAGTTGATGAGTCATTGTTTAGAATTTCTTTTGTGATGCATCTGATGAAAGTTTAATAGAGAAAATTGGTCCCATTGTTTAGAAAGTTGATGAGTCGCAAAGCATAGATTATTGAATTGAACAGAACAATGTATGTAGACCTCCAATATTTTCCTTGACTTGGTGCAAGTGTTTTTTGTCAATATTTTAAGAATTCCATACTACTCAGTTCAGACATAATGACATTACTAATACATTCAACTTTTCTCACATACTTGCCTAAAATAATCAAACACATACACTAGATAGTTTTTAATTTTTGATTTAGAAAATAGTGATTTTTGAGACAGTATAAACATTTTTCACTTTAAGTTTATTTAACTAACTGCAACCATAAGTGTATGCATGGGGATTTTATAGATAGAGCATTGGCGAAGCAATAATATGTTCCCAAGACTCTTGAATAATTCAATAAATCTTCAACATATATTTTTTAACATCTATAATTTCTACACTAATAAAAACACAATAAATACAACATTCGTGCAACGCACGTGGCAATGACTAGTTCTTGAAGAAATGAAGGGTTGAAATCTCAAATCTTCATTTGAAATCCCAAATTTTGCTTTGTATTTTTCTCATTTTCTCCCACAATTTTTTCTCTCAAGCTTAAGGATTTAGCGTGTAGGATGAGATGAAAGATAGAATGAATTCAAATGGTTGAAAGAGGTATTTAAAAGGCCAAAAAAGGTCCCAACTAATTGCAGAATGGCCTCTGAATTTTGAAGAACAAATTAAAACTCCCCTAGTAGATAGCTAGGGCACCTAGGCACCTTGGCTCTCCCATAGTATCCAAAACTTAGCGCCTAGGCGACAATGAATGGCTTCTACTTTCCTTTTTTGTAGTTTCGATCCTCCAGGTAGTTTTGCTCCTCCCTCAACTTATATCTTGTACATTTTGGTCCTTAGATTTTGATTTTCCTTTCAATCATGCCCTCCAAAAATTGCAACCCAAGGTCCTCCAACTTTATGATTTATGCACTTTGCCCCCCATCATGATTTTGTACAAGTTCAGTCCATTTTTCCTTCCTTTTGGCTTTGTTATTCTTGAATTGGAAATGCTAGCCACAAAATCAATAATTACAAGATTGTGAATATAAATTCGCTCAATTCGTCAATAATTAACTCATTTGGATGGTCAATAAGTGTGTGAAAACATACTTATCATAATACAAAATCAAAGTTAATATCTTAAATATTGTTGGCTTAATTTGGCAAGTATTTAAAATACTGTCCAAGGTAAATCATTTTTTGTCCATACATTTCATAGCAACTTCCAATAATATCAATTATTCCACCACACATTTTTATATGTTTATAAACATTACCCAAAAAATACTCTAAATACATCTTAGTGTATTATGATATAAATTAATGCTTGTAATTCCACCCATAGTTATCAGAATCAACCTAGACAATTCATTAAGTCATCGAGTTAGTGGTTCAATTGCTGGGTCAGTTGTTCAATTGATGGATCATCGCTAGAATGTAGTTTTAATTAATAAATATTTTTTCAAAAAAAAGTCAAATATATTTCTTATTTTATGTCATTTTACTAAAACTGATTATATATATTTCCTTTACATTAATTGTAAAGGTTCTGCAAGTGTCATAGTAGTCGAAGTCCTGACCTTCAGTATAATTTAAGTGAGTTTGAATGACTCTATGTCTAAATGCAAAATAAAATTTTGCTATGCACCAATATGGTAAAAAAATAGGTCACATTGAACTAGTTCCAATTTTTGTGAACACATCACGTTCGAACAATTATTTAACGGTTTGAGTGGTTCTTAATCTGTTTCATTTGCAAATGGACCAAATAATATTGCTCAGTTTGAACCACTATCCGATTCAATTGTTCCTGAGCAGGACCGATAGACTCGGTTTGATTATTATAACTATGGTTCTACCATTAACACGTACTTCATAATGGTATTACACCCTTGCCAACATAGCTGGTCAAGTGATTAAGGGTAGACATGGTTTGACTCAAAGAGACCTAATCGAACCAAGAATTATCGAGTATTTTATAAATGAAATTGTCGAGTCCAACTTTCATTATGGAATAGAATCAAAGTAGAATCGTCGCTTTGTTTTGATTTTGTTTGATTTAGTTCGAGTCTATACCATAATTAAATTGACAATATTTTCATATTTCCATTCCATTTTCCTAGAGTTTGAAACAATACATCAGTAACATAATATATGCCAATTTACATCTTACAAAATAACAAATATAGTCATGATTTAAAGCCAAAACAGATTGTGAGATAATATACATTAACCAATATATACAAAGTTTGAACAACACAACTTAATCTAACAAATAGACAGTTGGGCAATTAGTGAATGGGAAGATTATTTTAGACAAAATTAAAATATTCTATAAATTCAATTTCAAAAAATAAGGGGTTGTTCTCTTTGGCATTTTCTGGCCATTTTCTATTTTCGATTTTCAAAACGGTGAAAACGTGTTCTTTTTCAAAAACGAGTTTTCGAAAAAAAAAAAAGAAAAAAAAAAACTTATGAAGAAAACAAAAAACGACCAAAGGGTTGTTTTGAGTGTTTTCTGTTGAAAATACTAAAAACAAGCCCAAAATCCAAAACACGCAAAACAGGAGAGAGAGAAAAAATTGAATGGTCGTGAGACTTCCATCTTCATTCTATCCTTTGGGCCGTCTCCTCCTTCTCCCTTCTTGACGTTGACGATGAAGGAGCGGTTGATTCTAGTAGCACAGGTGCTAGCGCTGTGTGGAGAGGCGACAATGCTCCAAACTACAGTAGCATCGCGACCTTCGCTCCAAACCATAACAACGTCATGACCTATTTATCGCTCGCGACGCTGCTATGGTTAGGCCTGACGTTTGCAGTACGACGATGGGTGATGGGTGTTGAAGGTGGTGGTGATTTGATTTCTTCTCTCTCTCACTGTTGGGGGTTCTTTGGTTTTGGTTGATTGTGGTGGCGATTTCGGGTTTGGTTGATGGTGGTGGCGATTTTGGTTTTCGTTGATGGTTGTACCGATGGTTGACGATAATGATTTTGGTAGTGGTGTTGATGGTGGTGGTACCGACAGTCGATTTTGTGGTGGTGATTGGTTGTGGTGGTTGCGATGGTGGTGTTGACTGGTTCGCAACGGTGATTCTAGTCGTGGCAGCTTTGCGGTGGTGGTGGTTTTTTGAAGAAAATGTCATAAAAAATTATTCTCAAAATTTACAAGTAAATGCATTCTTCAATTTCGTGTTTTGAGAAACAATTTTCTAAAATGACAAAATGAACGCGTTTTCAACAATCTCAAAATGAACACTCAAAGCACAAAACTCAAAATTATGAAACTCAAACAGGAAGAGAACAACCTCTAAATTTTTTGACTAATTTGGTTGTTCACATATGGATCTAGAACAAGAATGGGATCAAACTGAAAATGTCGGTTCTCAATTATAATATTCTTTATCCAGTTTAACCTAACAATTACTAAATTGCATCGCTTAGTTTGATTAAGGAGTTTGTCCATCCCTACATGTGGCTTCAATTAAGAAGCAATCATGAAAACACATCTCTTCAAGGCGAGTTACAACTTGATTGACTCGTTTTCCATTCTCTCGTCTAAAGCAATGAGGCCATATACAACCACCTTGCTCAACCAATTTTTTGAGCATTGAGGGCACAACCCAATGCTTCATCAACGACCATATCAGAGACGATTAGGGGGGAACAACCTTAGTTGCACTATAAGCCTATTGATTACGAGGGAGTTGAGGTTCGATCCCTAATGCCCTGTGCTAGTTGCAACTTGATACTTTGAGCCTATGAGCTATCTAATTGATGCGATATTTCTCTCATGGTAGTTTGGATCAAATCTCATCTTTTTTGTTTAGACAGTGTATGAAAAATCAAAGACTATGATGGTGTAACTTCAAGGTGTCATGACTTGTGAGTCGTTGGAATGAAACCACATGTCAAACATCTGAAAGACCATAGTTTCATTCATTTGCCAATAAGTGCTAAAACTTTGTGCAATTTCAAGCTAATTGTAATTAATAATCAAACTCTATTCCCACATTTCTTTTCCATTTGTGTTTCTCACACACTCAAATATCTATTCATTTATTGACTAGAGTGTTGGAGCTCCCATGATCACAGCTTTCCTATTTTTGTTTGGAGAAGCTTTGATCTGCACCTATAGCATGCATTTCAAAGTGTGTAGATAGCGTATATGTAAAGGAGGAAGTGAAGTCAACATATGCGATTAGTATTTAAAATTGACCACCTTAAAAATACTCATTTGCTGAAGTCATCAATAGCCCTCAATAGGTGACAAATTGTTCAACCAATCAGGTTATGTTGCCAAGGAGGGCGTTAGCACTCACAATAGGGGAGCACTTTTTTGGCCTTTTTTTTATTTACATGGGTCGTACTTACATGTAAATATATGTTTACCAAAGTGTCAAACATTTTCTAATAATCCATTCTCTCGTCTAAAGCAATGAGGCCATATACAACCACCTTGCTCAACCAATTTTTTGAGCATTGAGGGCACAACCCAATGCTTCATCAACGACCATATCAGAGACGATTAGGGGGGAACAACCTTAGTTGCACTATAAGCCTATTGATTACGAGGGAGTTGAGGTTCGATCCCTAATGCCCTGTGCTAGTTGCAACTTGATACTTTGAGCTTATGAGCTATCTAATTGATGCGATATTTCTCTCATGGTAGTTTGGATCAAATCTCATCTTTTTTGTTTAGACAGTGTATGAAAAATCAAAGACTATGATGGTGTAACTTCAAGGTGTCATGACTTGTGAGTCGTTGGAATGAAACCACATGTCAAACATCTGAAAGACCATAGTTTCATTCATTTGCCAATAAGTGCTAAAACTTTGTGCAATTTCAAGCTAATTGTAATTAATAATCAAACTCTATTCCCACATTTCTTTTCCATTTGTGTTTCTCACACACTCAAATATCTATTCATTTATTGACTAGAGTGTTGGGGCTCCCATGATCACAGCTTTCCTATTTTTGTTTGGAGAAGCTTTGATCTGCACCTATAGCATGCATTTCAAAGTGTGTAGATAGCGTATATGTAAAGGAGGAAGTGAAGTCAACATATGCGATTAGGATTTAAAATTGACCACCTTAAAAATACTCATTTGCTGAAGTCATCAATAGCCCTCAATAGGTGACAAATTGTTCAACCAATCAGGTTATGTTGCCAGGGAGGGCGTTAGCACTCACAATAGGGGAGCACTTTTTTGGCCTTTTTTTAATTTACATGGGTCGTACTTACATGTAAATATATGTTTACCAAAGTGTCAAACATTTTCTAATAGAAGGGCTTTATTCTTGTTCAACTACTACTTCTCTAGAATGTTGACAACAAATGCTCTTGAATCATTATTATGACATGACATCATTGTTTATCTACTATTTTGGGACAAGAAATACCCTGTCCTAGGCATGATAGCAATTAGATTTTCATCATATTTAGATAATTTATTTTAAACTAAATGAAATATATTAAGCCCCGTTTGAGCCCCATTATTTGTAAATTATAATGAGATGAATAGTATTTTTTTGAAAAATGAGTGATTGAAAAGTTTTTATTTACGTGTAATATTATTTTATTGAAAATTATGTAGTTAAGAGTAGCATTGTTTATCTACTATTTTGGGACAAGAAATACCCTGTCCTAGGCATGATAGCAATTAGATTTTCATCATATTTAGATAATTTTTTTTAAACTAAATGAAATATATTAAGCCCCCGTTTGAGCCCCATTATTTGTAAATTATAATGAGATGAATAGTATTTTTTTGAAAAATGAGTGATTGAAAAGTTTTTATTTACGTGTAATATTATTTTATTGAAAATTATGTAGTTAAGAGTAAGAGAGAGAAAAATTTAATTTAATATAATGAGAAATAATAAGGCTCAAATGAAGTCTAAATTATTCTAATCATTAACATTTGGTAGAATATAACGATTCTCATCTGATTCAACAGTTCAATTCGCAACACATTATCCTTTCGAGTTTGAACTGTGATCCTCACAACCTTGTCATCAATATAATTGAAAGAATATGCTAAAGATCCACGTACTATAAAAGTCTAACCAGACGGGGACCAGCTAGCGAATTTTCACTTTCAAAATTATTATTACAACGAGAATAATACAAAAATGTGGTAGAAAATGTAAATTACTTGGAATACAAGGATTCAGATTCAAATTTAATAAATATCTATTGCTTTATCTATCCGCCACCGGTGCATCACGTGAAAGTGGACCCACATAAATATCTTTCTAACCCGAGTTAGGGCAATTGTTTGTTTTACGTATATTCCTATAATATTCCTCCAATCTCATCCAATTATCGGCCATGTCTTTTTCCAAAATTATGAGATTATGACTTCATTTTTTCCCTAAAATTGAAGAAGCTACCGTTTTTTCCTCCAAAACAAATAAAAAGTTGAGTTATATATTTGGTATGAAGGATGAAATTTATTGAGTAGTAATATAAAATAAAAGTAATATATATATATATATATATATAAGTAAAAAATAATGACTGAAATAGTAAAATAACAATTAAGAAATTAATCTTTTCAAGTGAAAAATTGCGACCAAGGCTAAATAAAAATATGGGCTTCCTCGGTAGTGAATTTAAGAATTGATTTTTTAATCGTTAGAGGGAAATTGAGGATCGTCTGTAAGTGAAGAAATAAAAAATGACGGCTAAAATAGTGAAATAACTATCAAAAAATCAATTTTTTTGAATGAAAAATCACTCTCAAATGAGGTCTATATGTACGAAACTTTTGTATTATTTTCTTTTTATGTATTTAGTGTTCTATATATATATATATATATATGAAAAAGCGTGTAAAAGATGACACACGATATTTTGACCATCATAATACGGTCTAGAGTCTAGACCGTAAAAGGCGTTTCAAAGTTGCAAAAGAAAAGAAAGTGAAATTGTGCGGCCAAACACGGCCGACGTAAATTACTCCCCCTTAACCATGGTATAATGGAAAAAGCTGAGAAGCGCAATGCGCACCCGGTTTACCATAAGGAAACCTAGCTCCAAACCTAGACTTTGCCGCTTATATAAACACTGTATTTTCCCAGATCTGCTCTCATCCCTTTCTCTGAAACCCTTCTCCATCTTTTCGAATTCCGTTTCATTCTCTGAAATTATCGATGGCGTCTGCAGATGTTGAGTACAGATGCTTTGTTGGTGGTCTAGCCTGGGCCACCACAGACCAATCCCTTGAGCAAGCCTTTTCTCAGTTCGGCGAAGTCATCGAATCGAAGGTCCGTTAGTCGCAGAGATCGGATCCGTCTCGATTCGGCTTTGTTGACTACTGTTACTATGTTACTGTTACTGAGTTACTGTGTTACTGTTACTGAGTTACTGTTTGTGTTACTGTTATTTTCCCCTGAAATGGTACGTTCCATCTACCTTTGTTACCAGGAGATGAGGATCGAATCGCCTTTCAGTTTTTTTTATTGTATATTTGATAGATCTGTTTAGATCTGATGTTTTCTTTTGAATTTTTTTGATTTAGATTATTAATGACCGCGAGACTGGAAGATCGAGGGGGTTTGGATTCGTAACCTTCAAGGACGAGCAATCGATGAGGGACGCAATTGAAGGAATGAATGGTCAGGATCTTGATGGAAGGAGTATTACTGTCAACGAGGCTCAATCTCGCGGCAGTGGCGGCGGCGGCGGCGGAGGAGGCGGTGGATTCCGCGGTGGTCGTCGTGAGGGTGGCGGCGGATACGGTGGAGGCCGTCGCGATAGTGGCTACGGAGGTGGCAACGGAGGTGGATATGGTGGTGGATACGGTGGAAGCCGTGACCGTGGGTACGGCGGCGGCGGCGGCCGGGGATATGGTGGTGACCGTGGGTATAACAGAGGTGGTGATTCCGATGGCAGCTGGAGGAATTAAATTTAGGGTTTCGTGATGGTTTAGTCATTTGCTTGTTTTGTTCGTGATTTTGATCGTATGTTGGGTTCTATGTTTGGTGTTACTATCGTTTTTGACCGCTGGTTCTCGTTTGTTACTTTCACTATGCATGAATCTGTATTTACAGAATTATGAGTGGAGTAAATTGTGATTTTTACAATATTTATTAATTTGGATCTCTGTTTATGAGTTCTCCTTTTTTACGTAATTGTATTGTGAAAATAAAATTGAATTAAAGAATCCAAACAATATAAAGAAATGTCAGCATCATAATGGATACAACAACCGAACTAGCTTCGTTGGGGTAGACTCGAAATAGGCTTGGACATGGTTTCGAAATCTCTTGGGGGAGACCTTAAATAGGCTTGGACATGGTTTCCGATTCAGAATTTTATGTTAGTTGAAACTGAGGGTTCAAATTTAAATTATGAAATAAATTTCGATTATTTGGCGTGTTTAGTGTCATAATTAATTTTTTTAACATCTGTAGTAAAACTATATTAATTCAATTAATGTATGTTCAATCGTAAATGCCTTCAAATGTACATAATTCAAAATTTACGTTGAAGATATTATTGCAAATTTTACAAATTGAATTGTTTACTAAGTTGTGATGGATGGGCAGATGGCTGGTGAATATGATTTGACAACCATCGTTCAGCGATCTTGATGGTCATTGTTTATGATTATTATAAAAAAAAAAAAAAAGATTGAACCTCATGTCCTCACTGTCTCGAAGAATGTGTCCCAACAGGTTAGGAAATAAAAGCTACCTGTACGTTGTGCTTACAAGGAGTTCAATTTCATGTTTCAGGAATCGAACCCTCCCACACTGCGACTGTCAGTAAGGCTTTAAGGTAACCTTACTCCTATCCTTTGCACCACTGGGTTATGCCTTGAGGGACGTTTATGATTGTTTATTAATTACTTAGGAAGGTAATTGTCTAATAAAAAAAAAGGTTAAATCCCAATATTAAACGTCTCTTAGTGTCCCGTCTCTAGAGCATCGTAAGAGATTAATAGCGGGATGTGTCCCAGTAAGTCAGAGAATAAGAGTTGTTTGTACACTGGGTTGGATTATTGGGATGTGTCCCAGTAAGTCAAAGAATAAGAGTTGTCTGTACACTGGTGTCCACAAAAAATCCCAATTCATGTTTCAGGAATCGAATCCTCACATTGCGACTACCAGTAAGATTGAGTATATTTCACCCTTGTCCTTTGCACCACTTGAATATACCTCGAGGGGCAGGTAATTGTCTAATCAAATATTTGATTTATTTGGGTTGGATTATAGATGTTAACGAGTTGAGTAGAGTCGGCTTGTTAGCCAAAACTTAAGGCTAAGGATCTCAGCTTGAGAAAAACTGTTGGTCTTTTTTTTTTGCCCCAGTCGAGTCGAGGTTTGGTCGACCAAAAAATTTAGGTTCGACTAGAGCTTTTGGATCGGGTCTTATCGAACCGAGTCAAGCCAACTCACTTTTTTTTTTTTTAAATATATACAAAGGCAGCTCGTGTAGCTACCTGGAACACAGGCAACTTGTGTAGCAGGAATTTTTTTTAGCGCCTGTGTATCGAGGAAGCCCATGTAGCTGCCTGCTATGTTGCTACAGTAATTTATTTATTTTATATAAAGGCTCAGTTCGTCACTAGCCAACAATGGCCAATTTGACTTGTCGAGCCAGACGGGTTGGCACTTGGGAGCCTTAAGAGTGGCAGGAGACTTGGGCTTTTTTCAAGTCGAACACAGGCTGCTCGATTCGACATGCCAAATTGACGCCTCTAGGTTGGGTACTAGATTTAATTGGTTTGGGTCTACTATGGTCTATGAATGTGCCTTTTTAATTGGAACGTGTTTAATTTTAAATGAGTTGGATAAATTTTAATTTATTTAATTTTTTTTTCACAATTTTTTTGGTAAATGATTTGACAGTGTAGAGTAGTTAGTAAAAATTGAAATTTAAATCAAAGTGCTTCAAAATAGTTTAGTTTGCCTAAAACTAAAACGTTGATGGATTCACGTAAACTTAAAATTATTAGCAAGTTGTTTCTAAAGGGATATCAAAACATGGTCTTGGCACAAAGGGAAAAAATGAAGGCCAACATTAGAAACATTTTAAGGCTAAGAACTATTTGTTCCAAGCCATTGAGCTATCAATCTTGTGTTGGAAATTATATCTTTCACAAGAGAGAAATGGAGAATAAACAAGGAATAAAAAATCGGGAACAGAATATCAAGATGAAGGCACGAACACGATATCTTGGTCTTAAATCGATATTTGTCCCATCTCGAATAGAATGAGATGCTTCAAGGGATTTTGGTAAATGATTTGTAGGATTTTAACAAACATTGTAGATATTGAGCCAGCACTATCTTGAAATTTATCTAGGTGAAGTTCTTTCGATATCCTTGTTACTTTTAGAAATACTTGTACTTATTGCTGAACTTCAATAAAACCTTAAAGCTCATCTTTCACTTCAGTAACAACCAGTATTACTTATTAGGATAGGGTTATTGCGGATTTTAATAATACTGAAACTATCTACATATCAAATGACTTTTTATTACCCTTTGAATTTGTGGATTACTTTTTGAGTAATAACAAGTAGAGTTGCTATCATTGGTGGACCTTTTAGTTTAGGGGGTTTCAACCCCATCCTACTCGAAGTAGGCACTACTAAATCTCTATTTAGAAGTTTAATTAAAGGATTTGCTAAATTCTTGATTGACTTCATATAAATTAGGAAAATTATTCCATCATTGATTAATTTTCTTATGTAGCCATGTCTAAAATTCATATGTCTAGACTTTCCATTGTATACTTTTACCAACCTAGTTTGACTATCACACATGATAGGTATTGAAGATGTATTATTCGGTCCCAAAGGTATCTCATAAAGGAGACCCTTAAGCCACTCAATTTCTTTCCCGATTTTCGATAGTGCTACAAATTCAAATTTCACAGTCGAGTGTGTTGTGCACGTCTATTTCTTTGATTTCCAGAAACAACACCTCTTCCAAGAGTAAACACCCAACTTTAAGTGAGGCTGGCAATTGAGAGCCACTCTGCTCATTGAAGTCGGGCTCGTAAAATAAAGAGGGCCTAAGTCGAGCTTGACCGCGCGTTTCGCCAAATGGACGAACGCTCGTTTGCGAGCCCACGAAATGAGCTTGGCTTGTAGCCTGTGTAGGAATAGCGAACGAATACGGTCAATTTTTTAAAACTGACCGTATTCGGTACAGCAAAAACTGACCGTATTCGGTCGCTGTACCATAGTTCACTAATAGTGGCCAAAACGGCCACATAATTTCTTTTTCCCAATTTTTTCCCTATAAATACCCATGCATCCCTATTTTCATCTTTACAACAAATAGTCTTTCTCAAGTCTTAACTCTCAATTACATTTACATAATCTCTCTCTCAACTCTCAAGTCTACATTTATTTTTGTTACATTTATACATTTACAGTTTTACATTCATACTTACTAGTTACTACATTTTGATTTCATCACAAATAAATAGATCCACACTTATTTGTTGAGAGCTTGTTCGGTATAGGAGGCGAATCGCCTATAACATCAAAAAGTCAATTTTAGAATGAATTTTTTGGTCTAAATAACGTAACTATACCTGAAATATTCTAGATTTGGGAATTCATGGAAGCAATGATCCAATTGATTTGGATGATGATGACGTTCCCGAAACAAAACATAAAGAGGAAGAAAAAGCTAAATTAAACATTCCGGATGCGAGGGGAAAGTGAAAGGGGGGGGGGGGGAAAAGCAAAGTGTTGAAATCACTTCAAGTTGATTTCAATGGAAAAATTCGTCAATGGAGTTGCCGAATTTAAAGCGGAATGTAAATACTGCCAAGAAATATTGGCATGGCAAAAAGGAATTGATATCACCCACCTTTACCGCCACTACAAAGCAAGTTCGACGAAACATGGACTTCTTCCAACCGGTCAAACACAATTGCAATTTGATAGTCTAGGCGCCAGTTCTACGACTTTGCCCCTGTCCACGTTGGTCTATCGGAGGAGAAAGCTCGAACTGAAATGGTGAAACTTGTTGCCGGTGCTGATTTGCCTCTAGTAATAGTAGATAACTAACACTTCGTCTCGTACGTGAAAATATGTTACAACCAACGTATGTTGGAGTAAGTTGAAACACTTTAGTTCAGAAACAATATAATATTTTGTTGATTCAAAACAACAATTAATTATGAATTTACAAAAATATGGGGACTTATATCTTTAACTTCGAACGTATGGGAAGTGATTAATAAAAGGGTGTATATAGCTGCAATTGCACACTAAATAGACCCACTTCAGTGTATGTATAAGAAAATTATTGCTTTTAGAATTATTGAGTTTCCTAACAACGCTAATAATATATATAATGCTATTATAAGTATTATTAGAGAATATCGTTGCGAGAATAAAATTCTTTCTTTTACTTTCGATAATACTAATGTTAATAAAATTGTTGTAGATAAATTGTGTGAGGGTACTGCAACTTGATTTCAGTTAGTATTTGTTTTATATTCGTTGTATATACCATATTTTGAATTTAATTGGGTAAGATGATTTAAAACATATAAAGGATGAATTTCAAAGGATTAAGAATGCACTAATATATATCACGACCTCCCGTAGTCGAAAACAGGTATTTGAGGATTATTGTGTCGAAATTGGGCGAATGCTAGATCATTTGGTAGCGACGTAGGCCATAGATGGAATTCGACTTACTTATTATTAAAGTCATGCGAAGGTTTTGAACATTTAATAACTGACTTTTATAACAATATGCAGATTAAAAATGATAACGACTCTATGTTGAATGAATTTGATTGGGTTTTAACTATGACTTTTTGACATCTTTTTATGATTCCACAAATATTTTATCTGGCGTTCACTGTCCTACTAGTTGTATGGTGCTTGAACGCTTCTATATAATTGCAAGAACATTTCATAAATATAAAAATGACTCTGATTTCAGTGCAATTATATATGCTATGGAATTAAAATTTAGAAAATATTGGGAAGATTTGCATATATTATTTCCTTTAGCATGCGTAATGGACTTTCGATATAATTTACCGGGAACTAAATATGTAATCGATCAAATTTCAAAAGCTTTAACTTTTAGTACACCTACCACCTACAAGAATTTAGAGGAAATATTATGTGAAATGTATGAATTATATGCGGAACGAATGGGTACAAATGTTAGTCGGGTGCACTCTCCACCTACTCTTTTCGTTGATACTGAAGAAGATAATGTAGAAATATTAAATTTATGTAAAGGCATTAATACATATAGATATGATGCAACTGCAATAGGTTCATCTAGTGCTATGTCATCTACATCTGTATCTTATCAAATATCGGATGCAAGTCCAACTGTATTCCTTGTTGAATTAATTGATTATTTTAATCATAATATGCGAACAAATAAAATAATTTAAAAAGGTTCAGAAGAAGTAATTGAATTCTGGCAAAGGTATGAATGACGATGACCAATTGTTTCTGCAATTACGAAAGATCTGCTGATACTTTCGGTTAGCATTGTTGCTTGGAAATTTGCTTTTAGTGCAGGTAACAGGATTTTGTTTGAGGTCAGGTGCAGGCTGAAAGAAGATATTTTAGAAGCATAAATGTGCGTTAAGGATTGGTGGGACGCTTATTTCCAACTTCACGATAAATATGTTGAAATTGCATGTCGTCAAATCAGTGATATTTAATTACACCAGTTTAATCAAAATTTGTTATTTCATAATACTCTTTTGAATTTCCTTTAAAAATTTGTACACATTACAATTTGTTCGTGTACAATTTTTAATTCTGCCCACTCAAAATTTAAGTAGATTGTCTCAAATCTGAATAAAAGATGAGGGTTTATATTTTATCTATTTTAAAAATTTTTAAAAAAATAATGAGCCACAAGCCGAGCTTGGCACATGGGTATTGCTTTTTTTCCTTTCTCACTCTATAAATACCCTAAACATAATCCATTTTTTTCATGCAACTGACAATTCATTGAATTCAACAACTCTCTCAGTCTCTCTAGTCTCTAGATGTGCTCTTCCAAAATTATCAAGTCTATGTGGCATACCATAAATGAGGAGTTGAAAAGTGTTTTAGATACCATATCTAAAACATTTTTTAGTTTCCAATTTATCGTATGTCACAGCCCTGAGCCCACTGCCCACATTGAAAGCCCAAGATTGACTAATCAAGAGGGGGGTGAATTGATTTTTAAAACTTTTTCAAAATTTAATTCTATTGCACAAATACGAAACTGAATAATGAAAGTAATGTAAAGCAAATAAGTAAAAGGGATAGAGAGTGCAAACGATTTAATAGGAGGTTCAATCCAACTCAACCAATCTACTCTTCCGTTACTAAGCTCTCCGTCACGAGCAAGGCCTTTTTCATTATATTGATTGACTTATGGTGCAATCTAACCCTTTTACAAAGCTTTCGGTGACTTACAAGCAAGGATCACCGATCCTTTTACAATGTCGATCTTTACAGGACTTCAACACGACCCACAAGTTTAAATTTACAAATTGAAACTTTTCTCTCAATAAATAATATATCAAAGTTGAGTCTAATGAGAGAAAAATAGACTAACACTTTAATGGATGGCAATGAATGAAGCTTAAGTGTTAGATATAAAAAACTTTGAGAAAATAATTTTCAAAGGTTGAATCAATCAAATGTTTTTTTAAGTATGAATGGATTGATAAAGATATGTAACAAATATTCAAGCTCAAGAAGATCTCACTTTTAATGTTTTTGGAAGTTCTGTATTGAACGCAAACTGATAAGGTATTTATAGAAGTAAAATCGTCAAATTTCTGTCCTACTAGACAACCCCTACCGGACGTCCGATACTTACCGAGCGTCAACTAATCGTTTTTTGGTTAGAAATCAGAACGGTCACTATTTGGACCGTTAGAAAAATCGACTCTATCGAACGCGTCCGATACGACCGTTTTTTCACAAAAAATTATCTTTGATCGTTTGGAAATACCATGACCTCTTTAGGAATATTTTTTAAAAAACTCATTTTCAAGGTTTTTGACATTTCCAAATATGTAATAAAGTTTGTATCTTTGAAAAATAATTTTGTGTGCAAAAATATTCCAAACATCGTTTAAAGATATACTTTAAGCTTTACACAATATCTCCAGTTATTAAAGTGTTTTACCTTTACACTTGAATACAAGAAGTCTAAATCTAATGTCTTTAATGTCGGAACTTGATGAAGTGTAAGTCTTGAATAATTTCATGTGTACACTCGGCTTTTATCTTGGCTTGCATTTGCTCATCTTTTCGAGTGTTTCAATGGTAAACTTTTCATCTTCAATTGATCAAACTTTGCCATAATTTCTATAATCACTCAAATGCAATTATTAGCGATATAAGCGATATGTTTGTTATAATCAAAATGTGAAGTCAACACACATGACATCAATTGATTAGTAAGTGATATTTGACTAAATTATATTAATCACATCTTGTAATTTTATAATAATATTTTTAATTTTCTTCAAAAAATTGTACACGTTAAAAAAATACAAGTTTATATTTTATCTATTTTTCTTAAAAAAAAAAGAGCGAGCTCATGAGCTTGGGCTCAACTCGTCTTGATTTTCATTAGACATCCAAGAACTCTTCCAATGACATTCCAATGATCATTGCTCGAATTACTAGTAAACCTACTAAATTTACTAATTGCAAAAGCTATGTTCAGTCTTGTGTATTGAACTCCATACAAAAGATTCCCAATAACACTTGAATATTCCAATTCAGCAATTGCCTTTCCGTTATTCTTTACAAGCTTTGAACTTCGATGAACTGGGATACTATATTTTACTTTATTTTTAAATGTTTGAACTTTTTTTATAAAATTCTCGATCTGATGTGATTGATTTAGATGATAACCCCCACTAATCTTAGTGACTTTGATACCCAATATGGTATCCTCCTGTCAAGATCCTTAATTTTGAATGTGGAAGATAAAAAAATTCTTCGTTTCTTTAATTCTATCCATGTGATTACTCATAATCAACATGTCATTAATATATAGCATATAAATATCACATAATTATCACATGCTTTAAAATACAAACATTTATTTACGGTATTACGTTTAAAACTAAATGATATTATAGATAAGCCAAATTTCTCATGCCATTTTTTAGGTGCCTATTTCAAACCGTATAGTGATTTTACCGACTTGCACATATTGTGTTCATTTTCGGGTAGAGCAATCCGTTCAGGTTGTTCCATATAAACTTCCTCATCGAGATCCCCATTCGAGAATGCTATTTTGACATCTATTTGATGAACATGCAAGTCATATATAGAAGCTAATGCGAATAATATCCTGATTGATGTTATTCGAGTTACCGGTGCATAAGTGTCAAAACAGTCAATTCTTTCCTTTTGTCAATACCCTTTGGCTTCTAATAGGGGTGGCAATCGAGCAGAGCAGCTCGTCGGTTTAGTCGCTCGACTCATAACAATGTAGCTCGTGGGCGGCTCGAGCAAATACGAGCTCGAGCACAAGCCGAGCGGGCCTATTGACTAGACTAGCTGAACTCGCTTGGCTCATCTACAGGCGAATGGCTCGTAGGTTCACGAGCTGAGCTCGTGGGCTTGTGAAAAAAATGGAAGAAAAAAATAAAACAAATATTAAGAAAAGATTTGAGCTCATGAGCTCGACTTTGAGCACGAGCCTAGCTTGAGCTTGGCTCATGCTTTAACGAGCTTGAACTTGACGAGCTGAGCTCGTGCATAGATAGGCGGAGTCGATTGCCACCCTGGCTACTAATATAGCCTTAAAGGTATTAAGAGAATTATCAACGTTATAATTCATCCTAAATACGCATTTATAGCCAATAGGTTTAGATCCGGGTGAGAAATCAACAAATTCCCATGTATTGTTTGACATTATTGAATTCATTTTATCTTTAATAGCATTTTTCCAAAAGAAGCTGTCATGTGAAGCCATAATTTCTTTATAAGTTTTAGGATCAGTTTCCACCTATAGAACAAAAGGAATTGTTCTTACAGCATTCATCTCATTTTTTTCTACTATGTAAAAGGAAATAAATTAAGAGTCAACTTTGTCTGGTCCCAAAAACTTCTCAGTCCGAGTTCTCTTGCTTATTCATGGCTCAATAGACTTATCAACATCTTGAGAAGATGTCTCATCTTGTGTTTCACTTGATCCAAGGATATCTTTATGATTCTCCCTCAATTCATTATCCAAAGCTAGCGACTTCTCAAAAAACTCTACGTTACTAGATTCATTAATCACATTGGTCTCCAAATTCAACAATCTGTATGATTTGCTATTGCTATCATATCTAACAAAGACACATTTGATGCCTCTTTGATCTAATTTAGTTCTATTAGGGTTCGTGTTCTTGCAATAAGCGAGATACTCCCACACTTTGAAGTGTCCAATGTTAAGTTTTATTCTTTTCTATAATTCCTAAGGTGAAACCTTTGTAAATTTTGAAAGAATCCTATTTAGTATACTATATGAACTCAATAAAGCGTCACCCTACAAATTAAATAGTAGCTTAGCATAAGTTAATATAACATTTATCATTTCTACCGAGGTTTTATTTTTTCCTTCAAGAGTCCTAGGTGCAGAAGATTGGTAAATAATACCGTGTTGTTCACAAAACATTTTAAAATCACTAGAGAAGTATTCGCCACCTCTAGTGTTTTTATTTTCTTACTTAGGTGATTTTCAACTTCACTTTTATATATCTTAAACATGTTAAATGTCTCATGTTTATATTTCGTCAAATACATAAATGTTTACCTAGTGAAGTCATCTATAAAGGTAATGAAATACCTATTATCACCTCTAGTTAATATGCCATTTAATTCACACATGTCTGTATGAATTAATTCTATAATGCTAGAAGTTCTTTTTACACTTTAATATTGCTTTCTAATCATTTTAGATTCAACACATGTTTTACACTTAAAGGCATAATTTTCATTATATAAAATCAAGTCACATTTCATCATTCTTTTCATAGTACTTTTACCAGTATGACCTAACCTAGCATGCCATGATGAAAATGAGTCAACAATATAAACAAAATCAACTTTATTATTATTTAATTTGTCAACAGTGCATAGCTTGATCATTCATTCACAAGAAAAGCATTTTCCAACAAATTTTTCGTTTAGGGATAATACAAGTTTATATGTACTTATAAACACTTTTGATGCCCAATTTTTCTAAGAGATTTCCACTAACCAAATTCCTATTCATATATAGGACATGTAAAAAATTGGTTAAAGTAACGATTTTGCCAGAAGTGAAGATGATATCCACGTTTCCTTTTTCAATTACTTTAGATTGGACTTCGTTACCCATTTAGATCTCTTGGTCTCCATCTACCTCATAATATGTCTTGAATAAAGACTTGTCATATGATACAAGCATTGTTGTACAAGTATCATACTACAATTCGGGAACATTTTCTTTGATTGCATTTATTTCACTTACGATGACCACAATCTTTTTTTTTTGGATGGAATTCACCTTACCCTCAGAGTTGTTTCTTTTTCAGTATCTACAATC
Organism: Olea europaea var. sylvestris; assembly: GCF_002742605.1. Classification (NCBI taxonomy): domain Eukaryota; kingdom Viridiplantae; phylum Streptophyta; class Magnoliopsida; order Lamiales; family Oleaceae; genus Olea; species Olea europaea. The sequence goes on along the minus strand of NC_036241.1, from coordinate 10,250,689 downwards.
CTATGCATAATGTCCAGATTTTTCACACATGAAACATTTTCCTTTGGTCTTTGTCTTGGACTTATTGAAGTTCCTAGAAGGCTTTCTCTTGTTAGATTTTGTCGGTGGTTCATTTTTCTCCACTGCATTGGCTTTGGAAGTGCCTTCATAAGAATATTTATTTATATCTCACGTTCTCAATTCTTCCTCAATGCGAAAATATTTCTACAATTGTTCCAAAGAAAATTTTTTCAGAACTATGCATTATTTTCTTCTGGTACTCTTTTCAAATCTCGGGAAGCTTTGCAATAATTGCCCCCACTTGAAAGGTCATCGGGATTTCAATCTTTACCTTCTCAACTTGTTGACAATCACTTGCATTTCATGTATTTGGGAAAGTAGGGAAATATTCTCAAAAAATCTAAAATCAAAGTACTTAGAAATTAAAAATTTCTTGATACCTTATCTTCCGCTTTGTACTTACTCTCCAAGGCGTTCCATATTTCTTTCGTTGAAGATGTGTTTGTGTATGTCATATAAACTGTCCAACAATGTATTGAGTATGTGACCGTAGCAAGTGAATTTATCTTCTTGGCGCTTTTGTCTTTCGACTTTGATGGCCTTCATTTCACCTTTTGTTGGTTCCGGTAATGGCGCTAAATTCGGATTAAGTATGTAGAAAATTTTCAATGCCATAAAGAGAAATTTCGGTTTATCTTGCCATCTCGTGAAGTTTGTGCCATTGAAGCAATCCGGGAGCATGAGACCTTGGTTTGTTAATTTGATTGTCACCATAGTCATTTCACTCTCCATTGCAGAATTATCGTTTGAGATTGTTGGAAATTATATCTTTCATAAGAGAGAAATGGAGAAGAAATAAGGAATAAAAAATTAGGAACAAAATATAAAGATGAAGGCCCAAACACGATATCTTAGTCCTCAAACAATATTTGTCCCCTCTAGGATGAATGAGATACTTCAAGAAATTTTGGCAAATGACTTGTAGGATTTTAACAAGCCTTGTAGAATATTAACACCAAGCAAAAGTGAAATCTTTCAAAACTTAAGAACATAAAAATTGGATTTAAATATGAAGTAAGAAATGAATTTCAATATGAATAATTTTGGTCTCGACGGTGGCTATATGTTTTTCAATGTCTTTTATTAGTTATTGTCACACCCCCAAATCTATACACAACCTAGACATAGAATTTTACATATTTTTTTTTTGAGTTTGTTAACTTCTAATTACCTGTGACACGATCATATAATATATCGAAACCCAAAATCATATCGCCATAATCTAACATATATATTCAGCTTATAAACATATCTACAGGCCATTTCAAAAGTACACTATATAGGATTCCAAAATATAACCCAACAGATGGCAGCCTACAAAATAACCCTACAGGTAGTCATCCATGTACATTGAACTCTGAAATCCTGTAGGAGCTCCACAGCTAGCCATGCTCTCTATGTAGTTCCATGTTCACCTACAATGCAAGAACTACATAAGCTAATGCTTAGTAAGCAAAATCATGCATGTCCTGAACATGAGTAATAACAACATATGACACCATGTCATTTACTTTAAATATCACGATAAAAAGTATCATATTTCAATATTTGTCAAAGTCGACTAGAAATCATTTCACTTGAAATCTTTCATTTCATTGGGCCCTTGACCCACCTACTATGCACCGGATAGAGCTCTGCATAATATCAATATCAATAATCAAATGGCCAATATGAAATCGACACCGGCGAGTGGACCATCCTCTCGTGACCACTAGAGGCCCATCCCCTAACTACCCCTATGATCACCCAAGAAGTCTCCCACCCGACAGCGCCAATAATCATAACAAGGGCATAGTCGAGTGGTTCGCCCTCCCGTGATCACCAAAGGCCCATCCCCTATCTACCTTTGCAATCACCCAGGAAGTAATACTCGCAATGCCAAACATATCACATAAGCATGCCTCACATGCCTCGGTGCCCTAGTAGTGGTCAATAAAACATTTATAATGAAACTCACTTTGAAATCATATTTTGCATGCAGGATTTTCAACCATGTCACATGTCGTGCATGCATATGAAAATGCTCATGAATGACATGCTTAATGGAAGTTGTTGTCAATGTATTTTGCAACCGCATACTCAATGATCATAATCATCATATAGGGTACAACGAGCTTTCTTATCAAAGTATGAAAATATCCTAACATCACTATACCACAAATGCTAGGTTCTTGCATCGTAGTTGCAAATG